>NC_088215.1:10958827-11281327 GCF_036934945.1 Oncorhynchus masou masou | reverse complement strand
CTAACCACTAGGCTACCCTGCCGCCGCTCTTAATCTGAGTCTGCTATTGATTATATGGGGTTGCAGGTAGCCTAGTGGTTAGAGCATTAGGCCAGTAACCGAACAGTTGCTCGATCGAATCCCCAAGCTGACAAGGTAAAAATCTGCCGTTCTTCCCCTGAACGAGGCAGTTAACCCCCTGTTCCTAGGCTGTCATTGTAAAATAAGAATTTGTTCTTAACTGACTTGCCTTGCTAAATAAAGGTAAATAAAAACATATCCTAGTTACGTCACTGTCAGTATTGACAATGCTACTACACCACAGGAAACCTTCCAGCTGAAAGCATTAAAGGGACTCAGAGTAAAGTCTCACATCTGGCCACCGCATCAAACCCCCATTCATTCACAACTCCTCAGTGTGTCCTCTGTCTCTCTCCTTTGTTTTCCTAGCTGTCCTGTGAAGCTAGCATTGATTTCCTTTGTTGTCCTCTTCCTCCTCCGGTCTGAGTGTGTCCTTCCCTCCAGCTGTGAGAGGTCTGACAGGTGCCACACACACACACGTTTGTTTTGCTATCCTTGTGGGGTACAAACAATTGATTCCCATTCAAAATCCTATTTTCCCTAACCCAGCGTTTCCCAAATTCAGTCCCCGGACCCCAAGGGGTGCACATTTTGGGTTTTGGCCTAACTTAACAGCTGATTAAAATGATCAAAGCTAGATGATTAGTTGGTTTATTTGAATCAGCTGTGTAGTGCTAGGACATAAAACAAAACATGCACCCTTTGGGGTCCCAAGGAACGAGTTGGGGAAACCCTGCCCTAACCCCTAATCCTTAATCCTAAAACTAAACCTAACCCTAACTCTAACCCTAATTGTAAGCCTAAACCTAACCGCTGAAGCTAAAAAAAAAAAAGCCTTATCCCTTGTGGTCTTGACAAAATGTACCCATTTGTCTGAATTTTCCTTGTTTTACTATCCCTGTGAGGGCTCTGGAGGCCGATACGTAAAGCTTATTAAAGAGCAGTGTGCGGGTTTCTTATTTTTATCCCCACAACGATTGTAAAACCAAAACCCACACACTTTGAACTGAAAGTGTATTTCCTCCGTCAGATCTGAGAATCTGAATGTGTGACTGAACACAGATAAACATGTCAGTATTGTTCATTTCATTTCTTTAGGGTCACATGGAACTTGATGAGCGTTGAGTTCTCGGTCTCTTGGTCAGATCGGTATTCACTCCCTTAGAATTACACTTCTGGATGTGTGGTCCTGCCAGTGAAGCTCAAAACAATATCAGTCCGGGCATGAGGGTAAGACCTTGTTCTTTGACAGAAAGGATTGTGGTGATCTCTCCATATTGGACAGACCAGACTCTATCCCCCACATCTGTAGGTTTATGTCCAGGTAGTTTTGTTTAGTGAGTGATTATGTGTTCCGAGGGAGTGTGCCGCTGTTTGGGCAGGGAGAGGAAATTCCACCGAGAGTGAGTGAGAGAGTGTGTGTGTGTGTGTGTGTGTGTGTGTGTTTTCCTGCCAAAAAATAGGTAAAGTAAACATGTGTTCTATTGCCTGGGCTCTCTTTTAAAGTGGCATGTGTTTATGTATATTTGGTGGAGTGTCCGTGCACTTTTATGACCATCTTTGGGGGCTTGTGCACCACTTTCTTTTGTAAACTCAGTTTTGGTACATTGTGCTGTTAACTTTCCATTAGCAGTACTATGTGATCAAATGGATGAAAAATACAATATCAGTGCCATGGTAACAGGATGGTGTCAGCCACCCTGTCACTCAGCCTGTCCTCTCAGGCAGTAGTGGATACTGCTTGAATCTGATATTCTCTGGTATCTGATCTGGGGCCGTGTAGAAACGTCACTACTCTGCCATTTACTTGCAAATCCAGTCTGGTCCGTGTTCTGTCTGTCTCAATCTAGAAGTGTGGGGATTTTCCAGAGGCGTATTGTTTGTGGACAGTGTGTGTGTTTAGATTGTGTGGTTTCTGTTAGTGTGTCGGTATGGATTTGAATTTCTTATTTCTGAGTGCACCTGAGATCACCATCAAATCATAAGCCTTGGTCTATTATTGCTCTCTGATTAATTGAATCAACTCAATAGAGAGTCAACTAAATAGGGAATAATCCCCTCGGGGTCTGTTTGCTATGGTGGAGTTTGAAATAGCTGCAGGTGTTGTCTGGAATCCATCCGCTCTTGCTACTTCTAACATTGGAAACGGAGCCAGTGGTCAACAAGTGATGTAAATCAGGGTGGCAGTGGCCTGCAGTACAGAAGGCTTTCTAGTCGTTAACCTGTGGCTGTTGCTTGTTCAAAGGACTGAACTAGGCCTTACCTGCTAAGCACCCAGGGGTTCAGACTGAAAGGTATTGAAGCACTACTGAACTACCAACAGCTGCGTTCACTTTGTGCTCCTCTTTCTTTCTTTCTCTCTCTTTGTCCCACTGTGTGTCAGCGTAAACCCAACCGTGTCCAGAGAAGATATGAGGAAGTGTATATTTGACACCCTAACATTAGCGGTGGCTAAGCTTTGGACTGATCAAGTGAAATATCATAGGGGGAGGATTTGTGTAACTTTATCGGTCATTCGATGGCCTTCTCAGACTTGGTTTTGAAAGATTTCTATAATATTATAATTCCGCTGCATAATGTTGTAGCCCGCTTCTGTTGACACTGGCAGAACCGCTATGGTATGTAGCGCCACGAAGTTAAACTTCACCAGTATAGTTTGTGTTAGCGTATCAAGATAAAGTGTTGTCAAACTTGAATAGACATTCTGTTCAAGTCATAATCACAGTTTTGCCAGTGGGTTTGGCATTGTGTGTACAGTGGTATATATATGTCTGAAACTGCACAGTTTTAAATGCTAGCGTTATATCATCATGCCTCTTATGTTTCATAGACCATAATCTGGCAGTATTACAGTAACTGTCAGCGTCCTCATAGTTCCACCGTCATGTGATACGGATCAGGAAGTGAGCGAGTCGGGAATGTAAGAGATTGTTCAGTGAGACAACCATTGACTACAGACTTAATACCATGGTGTTATATGAGCAGAGAAAGGTCAGCAATATTATTCGGCAATATCTTCTCCAGTATCCCATAGATAGTGTGTAATACTATATATTTGCTACAGTACAGTTGGCCTTTTCCGCCCTAAAGAACCCTCAAAACACACACTTGCACATCCGGCCCAATAGACATAAATTAGACTAGACAGATACACACATACACACACACAGACACACAGACACACACACACACACAGATGAAACTCTAGCATTTGGGCCTCAGAGTTGCGGTCCCCAGGAGAGCTCCCTTCACTCTTCAGTTCTAACAGGCCGGTCTGAAGGCCGTCTGGCCCCCGTCTAGACCCATTTCTTTGAGGAAGCTGATCCAGCCGGTCACATCAGGACTCAGACGACATGCCATGGAGCTCAGGGCCCATACTCACCAAGCGTCTCAGAGAAGGAGTATTGATTAAGGCCTGGGACTCTAGCATGAAGGCCACCATGATGTCCGTTGGCCTTGTTTAGTAGGATAGTGTGCTGATGTGGATGAGCTGTAGTGCAACAGTGGACCATAGAGAACACAACCTCATGTCTTGACCTCTTTAGTCAGTTTTAGTATACGTCTATGGTCCCTCTCTCTCGCCCTCTCTTTCCTCAGTGTTTCTCTTTTCTCTAGCCTCACTCAACCCCACAACAGGATGCGGCGATGACTTTGATCTTTCTGACCTCAGTCAGAACCCAACAAGTTTGGTCTCTTCCTATATCTACCGTGAGACTGTAAACAGGAAACAATAAGTTAGGGTTCCGATGGCTCGTTTTGGTTGGAGCATAATTACATTTCCCAGCTCCATAAAAATCGAATTTTATTTGTCACATGCTTTGTGAATAACAGGTGTACACTAGCAGTGAAATGCACACTAACTGTGTTAACTCAAACCATTAGATAAAAGCACCTGGATAGCTGTATAATTATCATAAGCCTATCTCTTTCGAGCTGCATCAGACGCTGTACAGTATCTATTGTCCATTACTCTGTGTGTCCTTGAGGAGATGAGCTAACGCCAGTAATGCACACAGGGACAGGAAGTCAAGGCTAACACCTGGGCCTAGCAGGGTATTTCTCCTCTATTTAAATTGCCCAGGACGATACCAGTAGTGCGATACTCGTTAGTGTCGTGGCAGTGAAACAAAACACGAAGCAGATTTAACTTCTTTAGGAAAACAGTTATAATGTTAGAAAACAAACATCATTATGTTGCCATCCAGAGTCACATGCATTTATATTCCAAGCTACAGCACAATATTTTACATAGCTGTTTTTTTTAAAGGACCAAAGAGTTGAGTTTGCTTCGTGTTTTCATTTTTGCTATGGATATTTTTTTTTGCGATGCTGGTATCTACCCGGCCCTACTATTTAGGCCAGGTGGGAAGAGAGCCTCCATCTTAGTGTGTTGTGCTATGCTAGGACCAGGAGTTTTTCTGACCACAACATCTGGCCAGGAAAAACTCTGTTGGCCCAGTTATAGGCCTTGGACTATGGGCCCAGATTTGTTCTTGGTCAGGAAAAATGCCTGGCCCTATGGCCACTGTTATGGTCATCACCTCACAGGAGACCATGGGACACAGAACGCCAAGAGGTAGGCTACACAGGGAGAGAGAGAAGTAGGCTCTGTTTGTTAAGGAGATTCCGCAGAGACGTTCTGTATTTCCAGCTCATTGTCTGGGAATGCCATTTCACTTGGGGGGGGGGGGGTGTGAGACGGTATCGTCCGCCTGGCCTACCGCCTGGTATCGTCCCAGGTCAATCCAGCACGTGTGAAATCCATGACGGGGATATCCTTGGATGCTTTCTCGGAAACACGTGATCCTTCTTCTCTGTCTTCTAATGGAATGACGTTGGAAAGAGTGACCTCTGAGTGTATAGAAAACCGTGGGAAACCGCATGGTGGAACTGAGTGGCGGAACGTTCCTATTTGCTATAGCAATTCCCGTAATGTCTCTCTCTTTCCAAGTCATTCTGAGGCATATGGTGTCTGTTGAGAAAGTTGCATTTGTAGGTCATATTAAATCATATGCAGCCATCTTGGATGTTATGATAACACTTAAGTCCTAAGTTTTTAAGCATTGAGCATTTAATCATACATTGTACCGTTTCTCGCTGATGGTAACACTTACGTCATTATCAGTGTTAGGCTTATACCGACTGTCTCTCTATGCATTGCAACTCATTCCTTGCAACTCATTCAGATGGAAATGTATGTGGTCGAAAAGATAAGAGTAGGGAATCGTGTCAGCTCTGTTCATTCGATTTCTGTCTGCAACGTTCAGAACGTGTCCGATCACTGAATGCACTAATGGCCTCCCAGCTCACTGTTTGCTAAGCACTAAGCAGCGGACTGATTTGGCAGGTCAAGTCCTAGTCCTGGACCAAGTTGAAAGTAGCCGGAACCTTGGAATCGTTCAGCACAATCATAAAACACAATAGGGAGGAAAGGGGGGTTATGGGGGATGGAGTAGAGTGGCAAAGGGGTTTGGACATGGAAATAACTTATAACCGTCTTCTGTATTATATATGGGATTGGGTCTCCCGTTCTAATTGGAGATATGGGAGATGGGACATGTTTTTAGTAACAGCCATAGCAACACCCATCCTTAAAATGGAGGACTAAAACGTTGTTTTTTTTTTAAATAATGCCTCGAAGACTCGTAGAATTTAACGCCAATATTCCCCAAATCACGAGAGCGTAATGGAGGAAGCATGAGAGAATAACAGTTAGTCGTTGGAAATACATGTTTAAGTTAACAACCTTTTCAGAAGGTGTTTTGGGGGGGGGGGGGTTGTTAAGAGCATTTAACAGCTACAGTATGTACACACGAGACCCTTCAAGTGCAGTTGGGCGATTTAGCAGTTTGCTAATGCTGCTATGCTAACGTTGGTTAGCTAGCTTTTCAATGAGCAGGGAATGCAAGAACACGGAGAGGCAGATCAGTCAAATAAAATGGAAAGACCTACGGTAGCCATAGCAGGAATGTGTGTTTTAAATAGAGAGCTACAGAGGGAAGGGGTGCGAGCAACACCAATCAAACAACAGAATATAGACATCATGGACATAAAAAGGTTATTGAACTGGACAATTGCCATTGGACAGACAGAGAAGAGCAAGACATTTCCTCCAGCACGCTAAATTATAGTTTGGCGAGAAGAGGATTTGTCTTAGGGGGAGAAAGAGTATCGCTGTCATAAAATGAAGAGGTTTATAGCAGTAAAATTAGATTAGGCCGTAACTGATGTTTTGAGGAAAGGCTTTGGTGTGATTGCCTCCAGCTCCCTGAGTCCCTTCACTGCTCGGACTGGGTTTACGGAGAGGGCAATGGGATAGGGGCTGAGTACCCCCTCTGTGGGTGTACATACATACACACATACATACACGCGTGTAGACAGACACACACACACACTCTTTAGGCCATAACAGAACGGATCATTAGCTCGGAGTTGTGTTGAGTGGTACAGAGAGGACATGGATGTGTGTGACTGTGATGTCATAACCAGCTCGTAAACACAGTGACTAGCTTAGCATGTTCCTCATGGGATTCAAGTTGACTTCCAAGAGGCAATGCCTACAAGGCCAGACTAGCCTTATGTTTTTGTTGAAACTTAGTTTTTGGATTTTCTCACAAAGCCACCAGTAACCTGGGAGAAGCGTGGCTCCTTTTTGTTAATTTGATATTAATGCATTGTATATAGGCTATGCATCAGTTACTACCACTACTACTCCTCCATAACTCATCCATATCTCATACAATATTAAAGAATATGAGGCTGTGCAAGTGGGTGTATAAATTGGATCACATTTTATAACATACAGTAAGTACCACACTGTGTCATACAACTGGCACCATATAAACATATGCAGTGCCATATGCAGCGTATGTAGTGACAGATTGGCACCACTAATAAAGAGTTATTGAAATGAGTTGAGCTTGGCTTAATTGCTTGTTGCTGCCATTTTCCCTTGTGACGTCGCCGAGATTGCTTTTCCAGCTTCTCTCTACCCACTAACCTCGAGCAGCTATGATGCCAGGGACATCAAAACAGTTCATGTTGCTCCTCTGGAATTAGAATACACTGTTCATATATTTGCGTACGTATATGTTTGGTCCAGGACTAGCCGCAATGTTTGTTTAGGAAACCGGCCCTAAGTGCACTCTGATTATCAGCAATGTCAGAAATGGTCAAGAATGAATGACTCATTGACTGAGTGTGTCTGTCTCATCTCACCCTCCATGCAGCTCTAAAGAGGTCGTTTGAGGTGGAAGATGTGGACACCTCGGCCAATTCCTCGCCAGGCTCCCGCCGGGTGCCCAGCAATCCCAACCACCGCCCCGTCATGTCCCCCACCAGCGTCTACTACCGTGAACTGGGCGCCAGCAATAACAACAACGGCTCCATCTCCAAGACCATCATAGGAGGGGGAAGCTCCAAGCCTCCTGAACCCATATCGCGGGGACGCACGGAGCTCTCCATCGACATTTCCTCCAAGCAGGTGGATCCAACCAGCCCTGGTTCCCTCCGATTCGGTGCAAAACGACCCGAAGTCCTAGGCCACTCCAAGGCCCCAGAGGTGGGCCACAAACGGGAGGTGACCTTCGCTAAAACACCCCAGGATGTGGTGATTCGCGGAGGGGCCCGGACTCCCGAGCCCCCCAGCCATGCCCGGAGGTTCGAGCCCCCCAATCTGGGGGACGGCCCGGCCACTAGGACCACACCAGGGATCAGCGTCACCAAAGCACCCGAGACAACGGGGAATGGAAAGAACAACCACGAGAACCATGGTCATCATGCACCAGTCCACCACCCGCACCACCCCAACCCCCACCACAACACCATCGTCACCACCATCCGCTGCTCCTCGCCCAACCGCACCAAGTCCCCCAACCCTGACAGTAAGTAACCTCTGACCCTAGGTTTCTTCTCCTGAACCCTCTAACTCCTTAGGTTCCCCATGTGATCCTGGATGTAGAGTGAGGGGAGTGAGGGGCTTCAAGTAGGGGAGAACACAAACAGCCATAGAGATGCTTGGGTTTGTAGGAAGGCCCCAACTTTCCATTGTCTTTCAATTGTGTCACTGTGAAGTTGCTATGGAGATGACCAGCATATACATGTATAAACAAGGGAGAGTAAAGCAGTGTTTTGAGGCTTTGGGCCTGCTGTGTGTGCTGCTAACCACCGATCATAGGATCGCGTGTGTGTGTGTGTGTGTGTGTGTGTGTGTGTGTGTGTGTGTGTGTGTGTGTGTGTGTGTGTGTGTGTGTGTGTGTGTGTGTGTGTGTGTGTGTGTGTGTGTGTGTGTGTGTGTGTGTGTGTGTGTGTGTGTGTGTGTGTTTGATCTGGGCTAGAGTTCCCTCTGGCATTACACAGGATTACACAGGCTGCTGATCAGAAGCTTTTGTGTGTTAAAGCAGAGAGGCCCAATGAGGCGTGGAGGCAGTAATAGGCTCACTCCACTGATCTGGGGCCTGTTTCTAAGAGTGGCCTCCAACGCTGAGGCTGGGTGCCTCCAGTCTGATACAGACAGTTGTTAAGACTATTGGCAATATGCAAGATACCTCCGCAATACACGGTAGTGTAGGTATCACAGAGGGACTGGAAGATGCAGTCACACACAGTGGAGCGCTCTGGGTCCCCGGAGTGGGCCTGCAAGAGGAGAGGTTGGTTTGATTAAAGCCCAGCCTGGGCCTGTCTGTCACTACGGCCTGTCTCTCCTGTCCCTCCCTCTGCTCTGTCTGGAGCCCAGCGTCTCAGTCCCCTATCAATGAATGCTCAGCTGCGTTGTTCTTCAATTCCCTCTCAACTCAGTCCCCTATCGCTGACTGTACAAAAAAATATTCAACCAATTTGTCCTTCAACTCATGCACTCTTGGTAGACTGTGAGATAACAACAATATTTTGTTTTATTCTCCTACATATGCAAAAGACGAATGTATAAATGGTTCTCTTCATCCCTGTCCTAAAGCAAACTAGCGTGTTTTAGCAGTCGGCAGCATTTGACACATTTGGGTTCCACTCGCTCACCTTTGCTTTTCACTTTTTTTGTCTATCCCTCTCTTTCCTCCTCTCTCTTTCTGACAACACACACACAGACACTCCTCTTCTTTCCTCCTCTCTCTTTCTGACAACACACACACAGACACTCCTCTTCTTTCCTCCTCTCTCTTTCTGACAACACACGCACAGACACTCCTCTTCTTTTCTCCTCTCTCTTTCTGACAACACACACACAGACACTCCTCTTCTTTCCTCCTCTCTTTCTGACAACACACACACAGACACTCCTCTTCTTTCCTCCTCTCTCTTTCTGACAACACACACACACAGACACTCCTCTTTCTGACAACACACACACAGACACTCCTCTTCTTTCCTCCTCTCTCTTTCTGACAACACACACACAGACACTCCTCTTCTTTCCTCCTCTTCTTTTCCTCCTCCTCTCTTTCTCACAACACACAAACACAGACACTCCTCTTCTTTCCTCTTCTTTCTTCTTTCCTCTCTCTTTCTGACAACACACACACAGACACTCCTCTTCTTTCCTCCTCTCTCTTTCTGACAACACACACACAGACACTCCTCTTCTTTCCTCCTCTCTCTTTCTCACAACACACACACAGACACTCCTCTTCTTTCCTCCTCTCTCTTTCTCACAACACACAAACACAGACACTCCTCTTCTTTCCTCCTCTCTCTTTCTGACAACACACACACAGACACTCCTCTTCTTTCCTCTCTCTTTCTCACAACACACAAACACAGACACTCCTCTTCTTTCCTCTTCTTTCACAACACACACACAGACACTCCTCTTCTTTCCTCCTCTCTCTTTCTGACAACACACACACAGACACTCCTCTTCTTTCCTCCTCTCTCTTTCTGACAACACACACACAGACACTCCTCTTCTTTCCTCCTCTCTCTTTCTCCACACAGACACTCCTCTTCTTTCCTCCTTTCTTTCACAACACACACACAGACACTCCTCTTCTTTCCTCCTCTCTCTTTCTCACAACACACACACAGACACTCCTCTTCTTTCCTCCTCTCTCTTTCTCACAACACACAAACACAGACACTCCTCTTCTTTCCTCTTTCTTTCTGACAAACACACACACAGACACTCCTCTTCTTTCCTCCTCTCTCTTTCTCACAACACACACACAGACACTCCTCTTCTTTCCTCCTCTCTCTTTCTGACAACACACACACAGACACTCCTCTTCTTTCCTCCTCTCTCTTTCTGACAACACACACACAGACACTCCTCTTCTTTCCTCCTCTCTCTTTCTGACAACACACACACAGACACTCCTCTTCTGACAACACACACACAGACACTTCCTTTCCTCTCTCTTTCTGACAACACACACACACACTCCTCTTCTTTCCTCCTCTCTCTTTCTGACAACACACACACAGACACTCCTCTTCTTTCCTCCTCTCTCTTTCTGACAACACACACACAGACACTCCTCTTCTTTCTTCTTTCCTCCTCTCTCTTTCTGACAACACACACACAGACACTCCTCTTCTTTCCTCCTCTCTCTTTCTGACAACACACGCACAGACACTCCTCTTCTTTCCTCCTCTCTCTTTCTGACAACACACACACAGACACTCCTCTTCTTTCCTCCTCTCTCTTTCTGACAACACACACACAGACACTCCTCTTCTCTTCTTTCTCCTCTCTCTTTCCTTTCTTTCACAACACACAAACACAGACACTCCTTTCTTCTTTCCTCCTCTCTCTTTCTGACAACACACACACAGACACTCCTCTTCTTTCCTCCTCTTCTTTTGACAACACACACACAGACACTCCTCTTCTCTCTCTTTCTCACAACACACACACAGACACTCCTCTTCTTTCCTCCTCTCTCTTTCTGACAACACACACACAGACACTCCTCTTCTTTCCTCCTCTCTCTTTCTGACAACACACACACAGACACTCCTCCTCTTTCTCACAACACACACACAGACACTTCTTCTTTCCTCCTCTCTCTTTCTGACAACACACACACAGACACTCCTCTTCTTTCTTTCTGACAACACACACACAGACACTCCTCTTCTCTCCTCTTTCTGACAACACACACACAGACACTCCTCTTCTTTCTCCTTCTCTTTCACAACACACACACAGACACTCTTTCCTCCTCTTTCTGACAACACACACACAGACACTCCTCTTCTTTCCTCCTCTCTCTTTCTGACAACACACACACAGACACTCCTCTTCTTTCCTCCTCTCTCTTTCTGACAACACACACACACAAACACTCCTCTTCTTTCCTCCTCTTTCCTCTTTCTCTGACAACACACGCACAGACACTCCTCTTCTTTCCTCCTCTCTCTTTCTGACAACACACACACAGACACTCCTCTTCTTTCTTTCTGACAACACACACACAGACCTCCTCTCTCTTTCTGACAACACACACACAGACACTCCTCTTCTTTCCTCCTCTCTCTTCTTCTTTCCTCCCCTCTCTCTTTCTGACAACACACACACAGACACTCCTCTTCTTTCCTCCTCTCTCTTTCTGACAACACACGCACAGACACTCCTCTTCTTTCCTCCTCTCTCTTTCTGACAACACACACACACAGACACTCCTCTTCTTTCCTCCTCTCTCTTTCTGACAACACACGCACAGACACTCCTCTTCTTTCCTCCTCTCTCTTTCTGACAACACACGCACAGACACTCCTCTTCTTTCCTCCTCCTCTTTCTTTCCTTTCCTCCTCTCTCTTTCTGACAACACACACACAGACACTCCTCTTCTTTCCTCCTCTCTCTTTCTGACAACACACACACAGACACTCCTCTTCTTTCCTCCTCTCTCTTTCTGACAACACACACGCACAGACACTCCTCTTCTTTCCTCCTCTCTCTTTCTGACAACACACACACACTCCTCTTCTTTCCTCCTCTCTCTTTCTGCACAGACACTCCTCTTCTTTCCTCCTCTCTCTTTCACAACACACACACAGACACTCCTCTTCTTTCCTCCTCTCTCTTTCTCACAACACACACACAGACACTCCTCTTCTTTCCTCCTCTCTCTTTCTGACAACACACACACAGACACTCCTCTTCTTTCCTCCTCTCTCTTTCTGACAACACACACACAGACACTCCTCTTCTTTCCTCCCTCTGCAGATTGAGCGTGTCTCAGGCCCCCAGAAGGGGCGTCCGACACGAGCCAAGTGAGATTCCTGTAAACGGAGGGATAAAACCCGGAGCCAAATATGACCTAATGTGTCAGCGTTTACAGTCCTTAGACAGCATTCACGCCATGTTTAGAGAGCGTTTTAGAGAATGTATAAATAACGTTTTGACAACGTTTCAGACCTGAGACTGAGGGAGCCCACAGCATGGGGCCAGCTGCAGGGAAACTGCAGCTGCAAGACGCGCTGGTTTTTGTTTATCAGTTGGACAAAGGCAGACATCCTCTATCCCATATGGTAACCTATTCCCTATATATTGGAGCTGTGGCTCTAGTCAACGCTATTGCCAGAGGGAATAGGGTAATTCCCATTTTGGACACAGCCACATGCAGAAAAGCATTCTACTTTTTGCTCGTTCGCTTCCTCAAACTCCAACTCCGCAGTTATCAACTGACTCACGGCTTTCAGTATTTAATAAGCCAGTATGTTCCAGTGTCGCTATTAGTGACATTGCCAAGTATTTCATGGCTTACTTGGCCTTTAATTAGCTATAATTCTGTAGGCTTTTCCCCCTGTGGACACAGACCATTTTAGCATTAGGTGTTCGTGGATTGGAACAGTATTGGTATAAATGAACATACTCTATCATTCGGTACGTGTTCGTCGGCTATATTCCAATATTAAGAGCTCAGATTTGATGGGACGATAGAGAGAGCAAGTGAGTGTTTCTTTCCTGCTCTGGAGCTGGGAGTCTTGTCGTCTGGTTCCTACTCAGGCCACGGAGGTCTGGGCTCGTTATTTGCCCAGAGGGAGAGGGCCTTATTAGGGCTCTCAATGAAGGGTGACCTGCCTGGAGGGCCTGAGGCCGGGGCCCACCCTGACTGACTGACTCTGACCCCTGCTCCGTCTGTCAATGTGGGGAGATGGCGTCAGTGGAGCAGAAATGTGAACAACACAGCATTGTAGTGGACTGCTAGTGGGTTGTTTCCATCAGATTTTGTGTCAAGTAGGAGAAATTGGCTCCAACATAACACACAAGTAGGCCCTAATTCATTTCAATAGGTGACTATGAGTGATGTGATGGTTTCACAAAAGTGATATTGATTCTCTTTCATGACAAGATATTACCTAGATACTGGTGGATGTGAAACTCTTTACATTGGCGTACAGATTGTTGACTCCGTGCCTCGTGTGAAGTTTTCCAAGTTACTCTCAGCGGTGTTTTTGTGAGTGATAAGCCGTTTTCCTGTCCATTCAGTTTTTCAAATGGGTAATGACATCAGAGACACTCTGGTTTCCCGGGCTTCCTTCCTTCCGTGTGCTGTCCGTCAGGGCGATTGTTTCCCCTCGTCCTGACCGCGCCTCTCTTCCTCTCTCAGCCTGGGTCATGGGATCACAGTCAGTGGCCCTTCCAGACAGTTGTACTCTATTGTGGTGAGATCACACGGCTGGATACATTTTTAGTTCATTTTTAGGATCAAAATGTCAGTCTCTGCCTCCCGGGTGGCGCAGTGGTTAAGGGCGCTGTACTGCAGCACCTGCTGTGCCACCAGAGACTCTGGGTTCGCGCCCAGGCTCTGTCGTAACAGGCCATAACCGGGAGGTCCGTGGGGCGACGCACAATTGGCCTAGCGTCGTCTGGGTTAGGGAGCGTTTGGCCGGTAGGGATATCCTTGTCTCATCGCGCACCAGTGACTCCTGTGGCGGACCGGGCGCAGTGCACGCTGTCCAGGTCGCCAGGTGCACTGTGTTTCCTCCGACACATTGGTGCGGTTGGCTTCCGGGTTGGATGCGAGCTGTGTTAAGAAGCAGTGTGGCTTGGTTGGGTTGTGTATCAGAGGACGCATGACTCTCACCTCTCCCGAGCCTGTACGGGAGTTGTAGCGATGAGACAAGATAGTAGCTACTAACAATTGGATACCATGAAATTGGGGAGAAAAAGGGGTATAATTCATGCACAAAAAAAAGTCAGTCTCTAATCTCTGTAGGTGGCTTTAAATATCAACAGAGAAGAAATTGGAAGACTCTTTAATTGAATCAGTGTTTTTTTACCCCCTTTTTCTCCCCAATTTCGTGCACCTGGCGACCTTGGTTAGCGTGCACTGCACCCGGCCCGCCACAGGAGTCGCTGGTGCGCGATGAGACAAAGAAATCCCTACCGGCCAACCCCTCCCTAACACGGACGACGCTAGGCCAATTGTGCGTCGCCCCACGGACCTCCCGGTCGCGAACCCAGAGTCTCTGGTGGCACAGCTGGCGCTGCAGTACAGTGCCCTGAACCAGTGCGCCACCCGGAGGCAGAATCAGTGTTGCTCCCATTCACACGTCTACATTGAACTTCACTATAGATTGACAGGTTTATGATTTGCCTCGGTTGACTGCCCTTTTAATTTTTTTCCCTATAACATTTATTTAACTCGGCAAGTCAGTTAAGAACAAATTCTTGTTTACAATGACGACCTGGGAACAGTGGGTTAACTGTCTTGTTCAGGGGCAGAACGACAGATTTTTTTAAACTTTTGTCGGCTCGGGAATTCTATCTAGCAACCTTTCAGTTACTAACCCACGCTCTAACCACTAGGCTACCTGCCGCCCTTTGACCTTGCTACCAACCACCCCCCAGGACAGAGTGGTCGAATTGAATCTTAATGGGAATTCCTGTCTGTATTGTTACAGTATAATATAACAGTCATCTACAGTATAATGGTCATCTACAGTCATCTACAGTATAGAAGCACTCCGATCAGTATCTCAGGTAAGGTCGTTGTGATTAAAGCATCTCTTGACAGCAGGGCACTGTGGTGCATTCAGTACAGAAACCGTTTACCGTTTAAGAACCAAACGGAAGCGAACAGAGCAAAACTAGAGTTTCTATTTGGACAAATTCAGGTAGGCCCCTTGTTTGCTTCCGTTTTAAAATAAATGTTGCTCACACACACATGCATGTGCGCACACACACACCACCTCAGACAGTGGTCAGGCGTCTCCCAGTTTAATTGCACTCAGCGTGACCTGCTGTGTCATTATGAGAGCGAGTAGAAAGAGAGAGTAGAAATGTCTTTATTCTTTTGGAACTTTTGTGAGTGCAATGTTTACTGTTCATTTTTTGTTTATTTCACTTTTGGTTTATTATCTACTTCACTTGCTTTGGCAACGACAACATGCGTTTCCTATGCCAATGAAGCCCTTGAATTGAGTAGAGGAGGCCGTCTGCTAGAGCATATCATCTTAAACTGTTTACAGGTTCCAAACCTCTCAGGGTTAGCGTTAGCGGGCTAGGAAAACTACAGAGTGAGGTCATTCGACTGCAGTGTCGGCCACTCACTTTCAGCTCCCCTGAGGGCAAGCGGTGTTTGCTCATAATCATATCTGTGGGTGCAGAGCTCAGAGTGGCCAGCAGGAGGTGCAGTATCACATGTGGAGTGTAGGGTTTGGCTTAGGGGAGATGGCCATGGGACCTGGCTTGCAGGTACTGACTGCATCTTATACAGGACGTTGCTGAGGGCATATAGACAGTACTTAAAGGTGCATCTCGAAATACATCACTTGTTCTCTTATCCACTCTGTGTTTCTTTCATTTCTCTCCCCCCTTTCTCTTCTCTCACTCACACATTGTTCTGTATCTCACTAAAACTGAATGAATGTGTCTGGTTGTGTTATGTGGGATTTATCCCTGATGTGATTTAAAGTGTTTTTGGAGGCTGTGGACTCTGACTGGGTCAGTGGAAAGCCTGTGTCTGTCTGTGTGTATTGAGCGCTTCCACTGAGGGAGAGCTGAGCTGAGTGAAGTGGAAACCGGACAGGGTCCCCCAGATAAGGTTTCCGGAAGCTTCTGTTTACTCTGCTCCGCCTGGTGGAAGTCAGGGGTTAAACAAGGTTCCCATGCAGCACACACACACGCACACACTCCACTAAAGCAACTCCAGTTCCCCCTTCCTCCTATTTCCAGTCTCCCTGAGCCACTATCTCCCAGTCCCCACCCTTTTCTTCCTTAGTGAGTTCTCTGAATGCTGGTCAAGCTGGCCTGACACTAGTCACGACCGTACAAAATAGGTAGGGCCAGGACCTTTTCCTGACCACCAGCCAACGACTATCATCACTACCCGTGCCTGGACCCTCCCCTGACTCTACCACAGTCTTTTATCTGGTTTATTCTGGTTTATCTTGAAGAGGTGTCTGTCTGGTCCTGTCTGGTCCTGTCTGGTCCTGCTTATAGACTGCACCCAGCTGCTACGGGCTGACCAGGATGAGCTCACTATTTCTCAGTTCTGCCAACTGTACAGCTGGTTAACAAAGAGAAGTTCCACTTTGTCAGTGCCTCAGCTCTCAACACCCTCTGCTAATGCGGTTTTCCTCATCCCTGGCTGATAAGGGCCATGTTTGGAATGATAATGGTGTTTTGCTGTAATTAAACTCTCTCTTTCACCATAACAATACAAGGTTCCCAGATATTGACGTCATGTACAGGTCTTTGTCGAGTGCAGTGCCTCGCAACCAACAGTTGTTGCTGTGTGGCCAAAGATTCAGTGAGTGCACACGAATTGTGAGGGGGCACTGGACAGATGGCCATACGTACCACTGTTGTGCCATCTGCTAGGCCGGGCAGTGGACAGATGGGAGGCAGGGCAGGGTATGTGTGGGGTCAGTACACCCCCTATCCCTGCTGGGCCTCTCCTAAGGAGGTACCTAAATAATAGTCATCAGTCTCCATAGAAATAGAATTACTAGAACGGCGTCAATGTTCTGTGATTCTATTTCTATCAGCTACCAGTCAATTGGGGGGGGGGGGTTAGAGACACACTACTGCAGGGAGTTATTGACCCTTAGATGTTCAACAGGGGAAGATGGTTACTTTTTATGATAAATTGTTAATTCATCTTCAATCATATATTTTTTGATAAAGACATGATTCCATGTTAATTAAATGTCTCACTGGCTGACCTCATCGATTTGGTCGTATAGGCCCCTCCCAGGTTTACGTGATTTTGATCTGTCATTCAATCAATTTCCTCAGGACATAATGCAAGTACTGTAGGGCCTTTGACACAAAATGGTGTCCAGTTGCACAGGCTGGGGCCCCATGCTGATTATAGCTGCGGCAACTGCTTCCTAGCTGATGCTCACTTTACATTGAGGTGAATGAGACCACTCTTCATAATGGAGTCATCATCGCACCCATTGACGCACGGCACAGTGCCTGGAGGTGTGTTTGACAGGGGTAATATGACTAGACTTAAACCCTAATCCCCTCTGAACAGCCCTAGATCAAATAACACTGGGTTAGCACGTACACGCGCGCACACACACACACTGCTTTCTTGCCTGACTGGCTTCTCACCTCCATGGTGAACGGCTAGTCCTCTATTGCCTAAACACAGCTAACACCGCTACATTGGGAGTCATTATCCGGTGGAAGTAGCTAGCTTTGTCAATTTAGCTAAAGTAGCTCGGCTCCGAGGAACTCTGCGTGAACTTTCACCTTCACGATGTGCGAAGCGTTGGAGCTTTGTACTCAGTGATGAGACATGAAGGAATAAAAAGGTTTGTTAATATAAAATACACAATATTTGTATATTGCTATTCAAATATCATGAGAAAATACATAATTATGAATTAAATATATTTTTTATTCTTCATTATTCAGAAGACGGAACAAACAAGAGTAGCTGAAGATGTAGGGGAAAGGGCAACGGTACTGCCTCGGACAGTATGCGGTGTTGGTTAGCTAAGTAAAGTCATTGAATTGCAGACAAAGTAGAGTCTGTTTTGAGTACAGTAGTACACACGTCTACGGTTAGTCCTATTCTTCCTTTCTGGACTCTGTACTGACATATCTTTTAGGAACAGGATACACCATTTAAATCATCCAACTTACAGTAAAGCTATAATTGGGGAAAAACCGTTGACTACTTACGTTACGACTAGATCTTTTGGTGTTCATTTACTGTAACACTGATAAGCTCTCTGTCTCTCCCAGTTCAGCACATGGCAAAGTTTCTATTAAGGATCATTATCATCATAACTCTGGGAAGTTTTCTGGAATGACCCGCACAGAGAGAAAGTATGTAATCAGGGTCCCCTCTTCCTCTCTTTCTTCTCCTCCATTCCAAGCTGAGTCATCCGGCTCCCCCTAGAATTCCAGCTGGAATTAGGGGCAGGGATTCCCCCGGAAGCGCAATCCGATCGGTGGAGCTCTGTTTATTGTTCAGTCTTCTTGAGGCTCCGGGTAAGGAACGCCGAGTTGGGAACATCGGGAAGAGGGAGCGTTACAGAAACTGTACATTAGATCCCAGTCGCTCCCAGGCTCTCCCAGCTGTCACAGTGAAGAGTTTAGGTTTGGGAAGCAGTTGGGAATTTTATTTTGGATTTTTTTTACTTCCACGTCGGAATAGTTTGTTCTGTGGTGCTTCGACTGGGACTGTGATTGGAAGACATGGCTGCATGTGGTGCAGAGATGCACATTAACCCTGAGATGGAGGTCCTCTGTGAGTATGGCTGATGGGTTGCTTCACATATGGCACCATATTCCTTATATAGTGCACTACTTTTGACCAGGGTCCATAGGGTTCTGGTCAAAAGTAGTGCACTATGTCGGGAATAGGGTGTCATTTGAGATGCAAACTTGAAGGAAGGGGGAGGGCTGTTGAGACAACTGGTGTGACTGATACAACTGGTTTCTATTAAGGCCAATCAGGGCTACATGATGTTTAACTCTACTTTAGACGCTGAGGAAATGGAAAGGCAATCAGGGACATCCCAAGATGCTTTTTAATAAGTTCCTCTTCTCCCCCTAAAACCTCAGTTTAGATGAGGTAAGGCCGCATAGGGTCTGCATTGATTTCTCTCCCTGAAGTTTTGTTTTATCATCTGTGCTGTTTCGTGCTACTCTTGTATGTTGCATTAAGGCTCCATGTCTACAGTTGAGTTATGTATCACTAAGAATTTCCTTGATTCGAAAGTGGAGTTGAATAGTTTGCATATACACAGTATGTGTTATGTCTGAGTCTGCATGCTTCTAATGTGGGTTTGATGGAATCCTTGTGCATGCTAGCCTCTCTCGCTCTAGCTCTCTCTTTCTAGCTCTCTCTCTCTAGCTCTCTCTCTCTTGCTCTCTCTCTGGCTCTCTCTCTGGCTCTCTCTGGCTCTCTCTCTGGCTCTCTCTAGCTCTCTCTCTCTCTCTCTCTCTCTAGCTCTCTAGCTCTCTCTCTAGCTCTGACTCTCTCTCGTTCTAGCTCTCGCTCTCTCTAGCTCTCTCGTTCTCTCTCGTTATCTCGCTCTCTCGCTCTAGCTCGCTCTCTTGCTCTAGCGCGTTCTCTCGCTCTAGCGCGCTCTCACACCCTAGCTCGCTCTCTCTCGCTCTAGCTTGCTCTTGCGCTCTCTCTCGCTCTAGCGCGCTCTCACACCCTAGCTCGCACTCTCTTGCTCTAGCTCGCTCTCTCTCGCTCTAGCTCTCTCTCTCTCGCTCTAGCTCGCTCTCTCTAGCTCGCTCTTGCGCTCTCTCTCGCTCTCTAGCTCACTCTTGCGCTCTCTCTCGCTCTAGCTCGCTCTTGCGCTCTCTCTCGCTCTCTAGCTCACTCTTGCGCTCTCTCTCCCTCTAGCTCGCTCTTGCGCTCTCTCTCTCTCCAGCTCGCTCTCGCGCTCCACCTCTAGCTCTCCACCTCTAGCTCTCCACCTCTAGCTCTCTCTCCCCTCTAGCTCTCTCTCCCCTCTAGCTCTCTCTCCCTTCTAGCTCTCTCTCCCTCTCTAGCTCTCTCTCCCTCTCTAGCTCTCTCTCCCTCTCTCTAGTGCTCTCTAGCACGCTCTATCTACTGTATGGACAGTTGAAGTCGGAAGTTTACATACACTTATGTTGGAGTCATTAAAACTCGTTTTTAAACCACTCCACAAATTTCTTGTTAACAAACTATAGTGTTGGCAAGTCGGTTAGGACATCTACTTTGTGCATGACACAATTAATTTTTCCAACAATTGTTTACAGATTATTTCACTTATAATTCACTGCATCACAATTCCAGTGGGTCAGAAGTTTACATACACTAAGTTGACTGTGCCTTTAAACAGCTTGGAATATTCCAGAAAATTATGTCTTTAGAAGCTTCTGATAGGCTAATTGACATCATTTGAGTCAATTGGAGGTGTACCTGTGGATGTATTTCAAGGCCTACCTTCAAACTCAGTGCCTCTTGACATCATGGGAAAATCAAAAGAAATCAGCCAAGACCTCAGGAAAATAATTGTAGACCTCCACAATTCTGGTTCATCCTTGGGAGCAATTTCCAAGTGCCTGAAGGAACCACGTTCATCTGTACAAACAGTAGTATGCAAGTATAAACACCAAGGGACCAAGCAGCCGTCATACCAGCCGTCAGGTACAAAAGTATCTACATCCACAGTAAAACGAGTCCGGCATAACCTGAAAGGCCGCTCAGCAAGGAAGAAGCCACTACCCCAGAACCACCATTAAAAAAGCCAGACTACGGTTTGCAACTGCACATGGGGACAAATATCGTACATTTTTGGAGAAATGTCCTCTGGTCTGATGAAACAAAAACAGAACTGTTTGGTCATAATGACCATCGTTATGTTTGGAGGAAAAAGGGGGAGGCTTGCAAGCCGAAGAACACCATTCCAACCGTGAAGCACGGGGGTGGCAGCATCATGTTGTGGGGGTGCTTTGCTGCAGGAGGGACTGATTCACTTCACAAAATAGATGGCATCATGAGGTAGGAAAATTATGTGGATATATTGAAGCAACATCTCAAGACTTCAGTCAGGAAGTTAAAGCTTGGTCACAAATGGGTCTTCCAAATGGACAATGACCCCAAGCATATTTTCAAAGTTGTTGCAAAATGTCTTAAGGACAACAAAGTCGAGGTATTGGAGTGGCCATCACAAAGCCCTGACCTCAATCCTATAGATAATTTGTGGGCAGAACTGAAAAAGCATGTGCGAGCAAAGGAGGCCTACAAACCTGACTCAGTTACACCAGCTCTGTCAGGGGGAATGGGCCAAAATTCACCCAACTTATTGTGGGAAGCTTGTGGAAGGCTTCCTGAAACGTTTGACCCAAGTTAAACAATTTAAAGGCAATGCTACCAAATACTAATTGAGTGTATGTAAACTTCTGACCTACTTGGAATGTGATGAAAGAAATAAAAGCTGAAATAAATAATTCTCTCTACTATTATTCTGACATTTCACCTTCTTAAAATAAAGTGGTGATCCTAACTGACCTAAGACAGGGAATATTTACTAGGATTAAATGTCAGGAATTGTGAAAAACTGAGTTTAAATGTATTTGGCTCAGGTGTATGTAATCTTGAACTGTATGTATGTATATATCTGGGAGTTAATTGGCTCTGTTATGTAACACAGTTGGGAATTGTCACTGTAAAACTGAGAGGAAACAATCCATTAGATAAACACCTTGGCTAAAACAAACCTCTGACCACAAATTCCGACAGTTAATCTACTTTGCGGCCGCTGTTCAAACAACAGGCGCATGGGTCTTTCAAAAGAGAGAGAGAGAGTGTGTGTGTGTGTGTGTGTGTGTGTGTGTGTGTGTGCGTGTGCCTCGAGTGCAGAAAAGTGCAGATGAAAGCAAACCAGGTTTATTGTAACCTTGAAGAGCAACATACAAGCGGAGGTCTGCGATGAGTCAGGAGCAGAGTTGGAGGGATCGTGTAGCGTTGCTGGAGTGCAGCACAGTCCCCGAGGGAGTAGTACAGTGTGTGTATGTGGAGGATTAGAAATGGACTGCACGAACGTCATGTCTTCAGGGTGGAGAGAGAAGAGCAAGTAGGGCTAGGGGGTTTTCCTGACCATGTGACTAAGATCAGAGTTTATCCTGGTCTGGTCACACAGTCAGAAGTCGGTCCCTAACTCTAAAACGGGCCTTTTTCTGTCTATACCATGTCTCCCATGTGGTGCCATGAGATTATGGGTTCATCTCAATAGTGTAAAGGAGCTACCTCTCTCCGTCTGCTTTCCTTCACCTGCACTGATCTAATCCTGGTGGGAATTTGCTATCACTTATCCGGTTCCCTCAGATGAGTGTGGATGACGAGAAGGAGACGAGGAGAGGAAGCCCCTTTGGACTAGAGAGATGCTCCCAGGGCCTCAGATGTTTTCATCTGGTTGTATGCATCCTCACATGCTGTCTCCATCTGCACCACAGGAGAGCAGAGCAGCCTCGGCTACAGCTCAACAGGAAGTCGCTTGTTTCTCTCCTTCCCAGATATGCTTGGCCAGATGTTCTCTCCCTCCTCCTCCGCTGTCCTTCTTCATCCCTTCTTTATCCCTTCTTCCATCTCTCTGGGTGGGAGGCTGAATGTCTGTGTGAGTCACTCTCTCTGCTGAGTCATTGAGGTGACTTGGTTAATCAGCTCCATGTGTTCTAATCACTGTGTGGGCCTCCTCCAATCAGATCTGACCTCTAGTCCAATCAGAAAGCTCCCCTCTGGGGTTGTGCCTGCATGGGTCTCCAGTTGCCTGTTCGGCCCACACAGTTTGATGTGATTATACGAAGCTGGCCTCAAAAGGGCCTCCAGAAGTGGGGTAAATGACAAAACAAACAGAATGACAAACAAAGCTCTGGCGAGACGTTCAGCCAACAGAGCAACAGCCGCCTAAGAACTGTGTCATTTAATAAGGTTCTGGCACAATAATTCAAATGTTTGTTTGCAACTGCAAAACAAGGACGTGGCTCCAGGGTCTCGTCTAGTTATCGTGGCAGGCAATCAAGATAAGGAAGGAAGTCTGAATGTGATCTCTCACCCACAGACTTCTCTTTGCCAAAAAAGTCTTCTGAGGTCTGAAGGGCTGGACTCGGATCAGTTGCTATGGTCATGAGCGTACAGTAGTAATCGGAGGACGCCTGTTCTAGGAATTCTATTTCTATGGGCCGGCGACTTAGTCATTTTGCGACCATTTGGAGCACTGAAATAGACTCAGTCAATGAGCAAAGCTTGAGTTTCAATTTAGAATTTGCTCATCGTGACAAGGGTGATCCTTCCGAACTAGCTGCTATTCCACAGGACCAGCTAAATGTATGGCGGTCATTGATTCAGTCCCAGTTGATCTCTGGGTTCTCCCAAGACGAGGGAGAGCAACAAACAAACAACATTTGTGCTGGAGTGTTTTATGCTGCAGATGAACAAATCATGGACAATGCAGGGCATACTGCATAACCTGCCCTACATTGAATCAGAAACCACATGGGGGGGGGGGTATAGAACCTCAACCCGACGAGCCTGCGGGTGATGATCTGTATTAGTTCAGGAGAAGACGACCTGCTCGCTCATATCTATCTCTCACTGAGACCGGATGCCTATAGGGCCAGGTGCACAAACCATTTTGGTCCTATACATACACAAACCACCGAAACCATGACAGGAAGGAAGCGTTTGTCCTGAATATGAGAAAACGTCTCTTGGGCCCTCTCATCAGCTTGCAAATGTGGGGGGAAAAGCTTGTTTAGGTAAGTGCAGTACTGAGATGTTTCTCTTTCCATCTTTCCACCCGCTTGTAATAAAACACATTTCTCTCTTAATTCCAGTAATCGGATAAGAAGGAAGTGTTTCGGCATTGAAAGGATTGTGATTGTCATAAGTGTGAATACAGATTTATGATAGACCCAATTCCACAGACGTTGCATGGATAGGCCCACGTAGCCAAGTGATTGCAGCTAGGAAACCCAAGGAAAATACCACGCGAACGTATTTCTCTGTATGGAGACATGATGAAGACCAAGCTCCGCAGTTATTGCAAGCAACAAGTGAACGTATGAGACCAAAAGGAAGTGACACATTGTACTCTTATACAGTTCATAATGTTTTGAATTACAGTCGACAGAGCTGTTTCCCATAGAATGTTTCATGTGGAGTCTGATGACTGTGGGATGGTATTCATTTGTTATCTGGGACATGTTCCTTTAGTCATGGGGCTGTATGAGGCAGGCATTAATGTGATGGATGGAGACTCATTTTAACACAGGAGGAGAAAGAGCCAGTGGCCTCCTCACAGTACACACACAGTGTGCATACACACACACACACACACACACACACACAGGGAGAGACACTGCGCTGAGCATTGGGAGGGAAGGGACAGATGGACATCAACACACATACTCTCTTTCACTGAATACACATTTGTTACACTTTTCTTTCCTCCTTTTTAAGCTTGTGCAAACTGTCACATGTTCTTTAATCTTTCCGTTTCCACCTCTTACACTCACTTTTCCTTTTCCTGTCAAACACATACACCCTTTTCTCTCCATTCCTTAAACATATGCACTCTTATAACACACTCCTTTCCTCCCATTTCCAACTGCCCCCCCCTCCCCCTGCACGCGAGCACACACACACACACACACACACACACACACACACACACACACACACACACACACACACACACACACACACACACACACTGTGCCTGTGTCCAGCACATTCACAATGCTCCCCATTCAACTCTCCCTGAATGAGGGGTGTGGCATGCCTGCTGCTGGCCGCCTGGCTGGCCTGCTTGGCTGTAGAGTGGTGGGTCATGTGTCCAGGCTGTGGGGGCGGGGCCTGGGAGCAACAGCAGAGCCTGCCCAGCTGGAGCAGAGATCAGGGTGGCTGAGAGGGAAGAGAGAGAGGCGAGGGTGAGTGTCTCTGGTTTTCTGTTCATTCATAACATGCTACGGCTTCTTGTTTCTCTGATTTGTGTGTGTGATTTCCTATTGTAGAGAGGCTGGAGGAGTGATAGAAAGGAAAGAGAGGGATGGCGGGGTTGTTCAGTCTGTGTGTGTGTCCTGTCTGGACGGGGTTATGGAACTGAACCGTGTAGTGTGTGTGTGACAGCTGTATTTGTCAGTGATTGGAACGGTGTCATAATAATATTCAGACCAGACTTTTTTTTTTTCTATCTGTCTTTCTCTTGTTCCATTGTACTCTCTGGGAGAGTTTGGGGGGTTACTGCTCCCTCTCTTTTAGGTTACCCCTCTCTCTCTCTCTATCTGTTTCTCATCCCCCTCTCTCTACCCCCTCTTTCCTTTGTGCTCGGCCCCATTCAGCTTGAATAATCAATCTGCTTAAACGGGTGGGGAGTATTTATTGACCAATCATGTTAGTCCTAATTGCTCCCTGTGTCGAATGTTCTGGCTTGACTTTGATCAATTGCAGTGGATTAGTAAGTATGATTTAATTTTGGCAACCCCATGCATCTGCTCTCTGGTGGGTTGCTGTTGCAAGTTCAAGGCGAAGCGTCAGGCCACATTTTCTGCATGAGACTTTCTTCAATGGAAGAGCGGCCCATTCCTTTACAACCCACCACCCCCAGCCCCTCCGCTTCACCTGCCTCTCAAGAAAGAACCACGTTTGTGCCCCGTCTTATGTGACTGACCATGTTCCGTTCCCTGTTTCTGCTGTTGAATATATCAGCCATATGGCTTCTAGTTGCAGTAGTTCCAGTTCTTGGCCACACGACCTCTATTTTACCCAGCGTTCGACAGGTTGTAATTGTACACAATCCACCAATAGACAGCGACCGTTGAAGACAGTAGAACAAGACGCAGAAGTGTAGCTTTCTGCTCCAGTCGTCACACCATAGTCAGATGTTCTAGATGTCCTTGCCTCGGGAGTGTCCGCCACACTGTATCCCTATACGACCAAGGAGGGATACTGTTAGCTTAAACTGCAGTCAGCGTGTGTGTGTGTGTGTGTGTGTGTGTGTGTGTGTGTGTGTGTGTGTGTGTGTGTGTGTGTGTGTGTGTGTGTGTGTGTGTGTGTGTGTGTGTGTGTGTGTGTGTGTGTGTGTGTGTGTGTGTGTGTGTACCAGTCTCAGGACCAGTGTAACAGATGTGACCGTACTTCTAGCTTTCTTGCATTTTGTGTTTTTAAAGAAAGGACTGTCCAGTCGATTAGTGTTTATTCTGACTTTGGACACAAGGAAGCACATTAGACGTGCAGGACAATAGTATGTTGATGGCTGTAGATTCGTGATTCCGCGCTTGGCATGGAAATAACTGTGAATTAGCAGGGGCCTTTCTCGAGCGAGCTAACTCACTCTTACAAGCAATATATACAAGCAAGGCATGGACTCTACAAAGTGTCGAAAGCGTTCCACAGGGATTCTGGCCCATGTTGACTCCAATGCTTCCCACACTTGTCAAGTTGGCTGGATTTCCTTTGGATGGTGGACCATTCTTGATACACACGGGAAACTGTTGAGTGTGAGAAACCCAGCAGCGTTGCAGTTCTTGAAACAAACCAGTGCACACACACAATCCATGAATCCAAATCCTTCTTTAACCTGTCTTCGTCTACGCTGATTTGATGTGGATTTAACAAGTGACATCAATAAGGGGTCATAGCTTTCACCTGGTCAGTCTATGTCATGGAAGGAGCTGGTGCTCTTAATGTGTTCTAAACTCGGTGTATATACACATCAGGATATGTACATAATGAACTCGTACACATTGTAAATATAACATTTAAAATATAGTATTTCAGAACTTGACCTACCACTTGCGTGTCACTACCGGGAAGAATTTACGTTCACGATCTCCCCCTGACCAATGTCATAACACCTCATTGATATGTAAATTCAAACAACCAATAGGAATACGTAAACATTGACTACATATTTCTGCGGTGTAAAGAGGAAACATAACCAACCCTGTTGCAGGTGTTTAGTCCATCATTCATTATTTCACCGCTTTAGAGTAAGAGACACTGACGTTATATTAAAGTATATTAAGTTGTAACGTGTCTACAGCTGCTGGGCTACAGTTATTAACCATCAACACAAGAAACCAACCGTTAATTAGCTACATTAGCCCACAATGGAGTAGTTGCATTGTGATTACAGTGTAGCTGTTCGCTACTGCGTCCCTTTGTTTCATGATTTAGTTACTATTCCGCTCACAGGCCAGGTGGCAGGACTGAACGTGGGTCACACTCTGTAGCAAAATGCTTCGGGAAAGCAAATATCTGTCCCATTTCACTCTATTAGTATTTTCTCCCTACTGAGACCGACCCTGTTCAGGTGACTATCCTGGAGGTAGAACGCTCTTAAGAGGTGGATCTGTGGTCTGTTATGCCATAAACACCATAACGAATCGTGTTCCCGAAACGTAGCCTTTCCTTTTCTCATCCAATGACAGACTCCTCTAGTCCTCTATCTACCAGACCACACTGGGAGGTTAACTGTAGAGTGTATATGAGAGGAGGATGGAAGGAGGACGAGACGGGGGAAGTGAGGACGTGAGCAGGGAGGAACAGCAGACGTGTCACTTCCTGTTAGAGGTGATGGTTGGTGTGCCGGCGAGGGGCACGTGGCAGTATGTGCACAGCCGGCTATGAGCCCGTCAGCCGTACGACAGCTACACAGAGTCACGACGACGACGACATGGCAGGACGTCCGTCATGATTGACAGTACTGGGTGACGGAGTACGCACGGTCCTCCTTGGCGTGGAGTTCGTCAGCGACACTTACTTGCAATCTATTGACTCCGTTTACAGTATCAATCCGAATGATTGTTAGAGGAATAGCTTCTGGGTTTTACGTGTCACCGTTGCCTGGCGTTTAAACTAACATCGGTCGGGATTAGCCAGGCGTTGCAGCCGGCATTCATTTCTCAGTTCTGTCTCTAGATCGGATTCGGAGAGTATTTGGTCAAGCTCTGGTGTAACAGGACTTCTTCCTTTGATTCCCATACGTCCTCTTTGATGACCTCCTCTGTTTGTGCTGCCTGAAGGGTACCAGCCTGTCTGAACCCTGTTGTGTGATCCCTCTCACGTAGTGGAGCACGTTCAGGTCGTTAACAGGGAAATGAGATCAATGTTTCTGGCCCTGTAGAACACACTACTTAGGAGATGTGAGCAAAACAACTTGATTAATGCCCAGACATCTGTAAACCCTTTTCTCTTAAGTCTATTGAAGCCCCCTATTAATGCGCAAAGGAACATTTATTTGACTTCTTTGTTCTTGTATTTGTTCTTGGCTCATAATTGCATATCTTCCAATAACACAATGTGTGGAAATATATAAAGGGGGTAACTGGCTAATAGAACTAATTGGAAACATTTTTATGTGTAGCTAATTGCAGCACACGCAGGCACGAAATGAAACCAATATCTCGGAACGATATTCCCCACCATATCTTCTCAGGGCACCGTATTGTCTGAGGCCTCCACTCTGAACATAATTACATTTTCCTCTCATAAGAAAGAGTAACAGTTTTCAGTGAGGATCCAATATTTTTTTTTTCAACCACCCAACTTCCCACTTCATACTTGATGGTCGTGTGACTGCCATACACCAGTTCCCCCAGTTCCCTATAATGTTGCTCTGAATGACTTCCTTTCAGTCTCTCTTCCCTTTTTCCCAGAGGCCTGGGGGTTTTATATTGTTGTGGTAGGTATATGACTTAAGCAGCTGGTTCGCACACAGTGTCCGTCATGGCACTCAGCAACACAATAATGGCCATACTTATGCTGGGCCTTCCTCTCCTCTCTCATATACTCCATCTTGCTCTCTCTCTCTCTCGCTCTCTGTCTTTCACCTTGTCTTTGTAGCGTGGGCCTCTCTCCTCCCTCCTGTGTTTCCTTCTCTCCGTATTCCTCACTCTGTCGCTGTATTTACAGCCTGCCTCATGTTCTCTCTCTCTGCCTCTGTCTCTCTCTCTCTCTGCCTCTGTCTCTCTCCTCTCTCTCTGCCTCTGTCTCTCTCTGTCTCTCTCTCTCTCTGCCGCTGTCTCTCTCTCTCTCTGCCTCTGTCTCTCTCTCTCTCTCTCTCTCTGCCTCTGTCTCTCTCTCTCTCTCTGCCTCTCTCTCTCTGCTCTCTGTCTTTCTCTTGTCTTTCTCTCTCTCTCTCTCTCTGCCTCTGTCTCTCTCTCTCTCTCTCACTCTGTCGCTGTATTTCTCTGCCTCTGTCTCTCTCTCTCTCTCTCTCTCTCCTCTCTCTCTCTGCCTCTCTCTCTCTCTCTGCCTCTGTCTCTCTCTCTCTCTCTCTGCCTCTGTCTCTCTCTCTCTGTCTCTGTCTCTCTGCCGCTGTCTCTCTCTCTCTGCCGCTCTCTCTCTCTCTCTGCCGCTGTCTCTCCCTGCTCTCTCTCTCTCTCTCTCTCTCTCTGTCTCTGTCTCTCTGCCGCGGTCTCTCTCTCTGCCGCTGTCTCTCTCTCTCTGTCTCTGTCTCTCTGCCGCGGTCTCTCTGTCTGCCGCTGTCTCTCTCTCTCTCTGTCTCTGTCTCTCTCTCTCTCTCTCTCTGCCGCTGTCTCTCTCTCTCTCTGCCGCTGTCTCTCTCTCCCTGCAGCTGTCTCTCTCTCTCTCTCTGCCTCTCTCTGCCGCTGTCTCTCTCTCTCTCTCTCTCTCTCTCTGTCGCTGTCTCTGTGGTGGGTAAAGGGGGCAGGTCATTATCTTTGTGTTCCAGAAGTTCCTGTGTGGAAAGCTGTCTTTTAACACCATCTGCTTTGGGCCGCGCAGGGCCAAAGGTCACATTCTCAGGGGGCTTGACGAGCGACGGCAGTAGTGAAAGATGAAGTGAGCCAGTAGCATTCGTCACCCACCGCCATCTGAAGCGTGTGTGAGGAGGCAGGGGGAGTGTGTGTGTGTGTGTGTGTGCGCGCGCTGTCCACCGTTCTATTCTTCAAGCCCACTGTATCGCATGCTATGGTGTTATTGCAGTAAAGTGGCACGTTGACCTCCTTAATCAGCTGGTTCCCTTTGGTTCAAAGGACGGATGAGAGATTGAGTGAGTGGGATATCCTCTTGGATGTACACTACAGGGCAGTTACGTATGTCCCCCTACTGTACCTAGCCTCACCTCAACGGACTGTTCCAGCCTTCCATTGACCCCCAAGTTGTTGACCAACCGAAAAAAAACTCAACCACACAGTTCACCCTTCCTGTATTATACTTACTGCTGAAATGTTTATTCTATTATACTGGGCCATTTACTTATTATATATTCTTATGTTGTGTTAGTTGTTATTGTTGCGTTGTCGACGGAACCTGCACGTCAGCCTTACGTCGGACGGCGTATTCCATGTTTATCCTGTACATACCACCAGTACTTGACTTGGTCCTCTTGGGAAACAGGGCGTCCAGCATTGCTCTCCACTCTTTTTTTTCTGCTTGAGGACTTTTACAGTACCCAGCACGGGTTTAACCAAACAGGACGAGTGACCAGATAATCTCCGACCTTTACAATCAGAATGTTTCTTCATACCCGAGTTCAATCAAGTACAGGTCTCACTGACACAACAGCCGAGGATGGAGTGTTTATTAAATAGTTTGGGGTATGGCCTCGTCTCCGAGCCACATGCCGATGACAGGTAGCCCTCTGCTGTGCAGCGGGAACCCAGAAAGGAGTTGCAATGACAGGCCTGGAGGTTATTATAGCTGGTGGTGGGGAGGTGGATGGTTGTCAAACTGATGCTGAAAAACAGGAACTGAGAGAACATTGGTAAGTTGGCATAAATAATAGAAAGAGCAGAACCAAATGCTATGCTGATGATGATATATTTGTATTCATTCCCACTATGCCCGAATAATGGGAAACAGAGTGAATTGTGTTATGCTGCTTGAAGTTAAACCAGCATTCAGACCAGCCTTCCTGATTGAACTTTTGTAAATGACTTTACAAGACTGTACTCTATGTATTCTAGAATGACTTTACAAGACTGTACTCTATGTATTCTAGAATGACTTTACAATACTGTACTCTATGTATTCTAGAATGCCTCTTGCATGCGTCTTGTGTACAGTAAGCTGTACAGAGGAAGAGTTGCTCTTATTGCAGTAGTCACTATTGCTCTATGTCCAACAGTAGGATCCGGTGCCATCCTGCCGTGCCCTTCCGTCAGCCCTCTCCCACACTGCCCCGTGTAATCCTACCATCCACATATCCGCTCAAGAGAGCAGAAGGCATGAAACTTTACGATCGCTTCATCCCCTGTAAAAGAGGGGGAAGAGGGAGTGAGCGAGAGATAGATGGGGGGGGGGGGTGACAATTTGGTTGGTGCTGGGCTGAGACCCTAGCCTGATCAAAGATCTGTTTGTTCCGTCTTGCCAACTCCAAGTCCTGGTGTGACAATTGACACAAATGGAGTTGGCAAGACGGAACACACAGATCTGGGACCAGGCTACTGGGAAACAAGGTCACCCCCTAGGAACTGGGACTTTAAAAGAGCAGACCGTGTTGTTAAGTGGATCAGTAACGGTGTGTGACCGAGAAGCAGAGGATGCCGAAGCTTCCTCCCAGAGCCCAAACGGAGAGGCATGACATCCTAGGCATCCAGCTAAAGGGTTGAAGAGAAGACTGTCTCTTATCTCAGCCATGCAAATAGGATCTGTCACAATGTGTGTTGCACCAATTATGAGGAAGCAGCTTAACTGGTGTGATCTCCTCAGAAGTCCAGAGACCTTGAAACTGGATTGGATGTTGGAGTTCTCATTCTTTATGACCCGTTGTCTTGTGAAGAAACGAGGACCAGACCAGTCCCGGATGGACCAGCTCAATCATTGACCACACAATTCAAACCGCGTGGCCCAACATCAGGCCAAGTTACTCGTTGTTCATGAGATGAATCGTTGTCATGGTCTCGCTCACCCATGTTTCCCTTCTCTGTGGTGTCCGGAGTTCTGGTATCGTCAAAGGTTGGGTTTGCCTCGAAGAACGGAGAAGAAGAAAAACACAACAGAAAGGCAACTAAAGAGGTTGTGGTTTAAATTGTAAAGGTTCTGACAGTTAATACGTTTTGAATAAGGTTCTGCCAAATTGCATTATTTAGTATATCGAAACCAAAACAAACTGAAAGCACATCTCTCCGCAAACAACCAACCTATTGTCTCATAATTCCACAAACATGTTTGAATGAAATTCATAATATGAAGTACACTCCTTGAATATTGTATTTGGGTCAGAATGTGCCTGATATTATTAATGTCAGAATGAAAGCAGAACAATGTTTGGTTATGGCTGCATGTAAATCAGTCCGGTGAAAACTGGGCGGATTGTATCCGAATGGGATGTGGGTGAGATTCCTGGAGAGAGAGAGGGGGAACATTCCTTTGGGAACGCCGTGTAGGCTGGCCAGGAGCGTGGATGGGCACAGGGTGCATGTTGGGTAAGGGGATTGCTTTTCAACGAGGAGAATTCGAATTTCAGTTTACTGACTGAATCGGAATTGACTCCAACCCTTGAGGGGAGTTTGGAATGTGGTGGCTATGCTTTTTAAGATGGTTTGTGGTTTGATACGCTATATCGTAGTACTAGTGCAACACTGCTGTCAGCTGGCATGATTAACACTATCCCCCAAATTCCCTGTCAAAGGCCTTGGTCAGTGTCGCTGTCATTTGAAATGAATCAGAAGTGCTTTTCTCTTCTTTCTTTTCTTCTTTTTGAACATGTCGACTTTTATAGTCTTCAGGTGGCGTATGAGTTGATACATTTCTCATTGATGTCTCTTTCGCTGTCTCGTCTAGGCCTCTTCCGTTGTGTCTCCACTGACAAAACAGGAAACCGCCAATCTACCGCCGAGCCTGAAACTTCACGTGTGGGGTGGAACGATGTAGCTCGTGCTCAATCACTACTAGAGAACACTGAGTTACGTATCTCTGTATGAGCCCATATTCACATGGCAGTAGAGAGGTTGGATGTGGCACGCAGACATGGCTGCTATCCCATACCCTAACCATAACCACCACCAATGCAGTCCCCTATGAGACCGTGTAGCGTAACTAGCCTTCAACATTCAGATCTCAACCACTTTGTTACACAAGATAATTGAACTTCTAAACATTAACTCATTTCCACCCTTGTTCGTTCATGTCTTTTTAAATAGAATCCTCCTCATTTGACCAAGGTGCTGGGTGTCCACATGGTCCCCATTGATCTCGGATGAGTGTCCACATGGTCCCCATTGATCTTGGATGAGTGTCCACATGGTCCCCATGGATCTCGGATGAGTGTCCACATGGTCCCCATTGATCTAGGATGAGTGTCCACATGGGCCACATTGATCTAGGATGAGTGTCCACATGGGCCACATTGATCTAGGATGAGTGTCCACATGGTCCCCATTGATCTAGGATGAGTGTCCACATGGGCCCCATTGATCTAGGATGAGTGTCCACATGGTCCCCATTGATCTAGGATGAGTGTCCACATGGGCCACATTGATCGAGGATGAGTGTCCACATGGTCCCCGTTGATCTAGGATGAGTGTCCACATGGTCCCCGTTGATCTAGGATGAGTGTCCACATGGTCCCCGTTGATCTAGGATGAGTGTCCACATGGGCCCCATTGATCTAGGATGAGTGTCCACATGGTCCCCGTCGATCTAGGATGAGTGTCCACATGGTCCCCGTCGATCTAGGATGAGTGTCCACATGGTCCCCATTGATCTAGGATGAGTGTCCACATGGTCCCCATTGATCTAGGATGAGTGTCCACATGGTCCCCATTGATCTAGGATGAGTGTCCACATGGTCCCCATTGATCTAGGATGAGTGTCCACATGGTCCCCATTGATCTAGGATGAGTGTCCACATGGTCCCCATTGATCTAGGATGAGTGTCCACATGGTCCCCGTCGATCTAGGATGATTGTCCACATGGTCCCCGTCGATCTAGGATGAGTGTCCACATGGTCCCCGTCGATCTCGGATGAGTGTCCACATGGTCCCCGTCGATCTGGGATGAGTGTCCACATGGGCCACATTGATCTGGGATGAGTGTCCACATGGGCCACATTGATCTAGGATGAGTGTCCACATGGGCCACATTGATCTAGGATGAGTGTCCACATGGGCCACATTGATCTAGGATGAGTGTCCACATGGGCCACATTGATCTAGGATGAGTGTCCACATGGGCCACATTGATCTAGGATGAGTGTCCACATGGGCCACATTGATCTAGGATGAGTGTCCACATGGGCCACATTGATCTAGGATGAGTGTCCACATGGGCCACATTGATCTAGGATGAGTGTCCACATGGACCACATTGATCTGGGATGAGTGTAACGAACCAGTGTTTAGATGAATCAGAGGTGGTTCCCAATGGAGCAAATCTAGTTGTGGAGTCTGGAAACAGCAGCTGTTAGGGTCTCGTCCATCCATTTTATTCATTCATCCATGCAAGGAAAGCAGCTCCACATGCTTTCCCTTAATACTTAAATCTCTTGTCACACTCAAGTCAGAAATGTCAGTTAGCCTTTTTTTCAACCCCAGTCTTACCAGTTGTCTGTTTTCAGAGTTCTGGTAAACACTGTGTTTGGTAGTCAGTTTGAAGTGTTAATAAGTGGAACAAATACTTTGATGTTGTGTTTGAGGGGTTCTTTCTGGGGTCAGCTAGTCACGTGTTTTTACAGGTCAAACATCTCATTGCGTTTGAATAAGCAACAGCTGCTTTGTTGGGCTTAGGGGCCCTTCGTCTTCAGTTTGGATGCAACGCGTATTGAAGGGGCTTTCACATCAAATTAGGGTCATTAGCGTGAGTTAAGTTTAGAATGTGTAGTAGTCATAGTTTCACTGGTCCGTTTTAATCAGGTGACTCAGCCAGAGACCCAGCAGGCTTCAAAGGCTGCCAGTGCCTGGCCGCTATTCTGACTCATAAAAGGAAGGCAATGCTTTCTATAAAAGCCTGGATTCTCAAAACCCCAATGTTGTTTTTCTTGTAGCTCATAAATGAGGAGGAAGGGTCCTTGGAAGATGAAATGTTTCTGACTAGGCCTATGGCCAGACTAGGCTAGAGACGAGAAGTGGACATTAATTCCATTCCTTTACTTTAGATTTGTGTGTATTGTTGGGAAATTGTTCGATATTGCCTTGTTAGATAATACTGCACTGTTGTAGCTCGAAACACAAGCATTTCGCGACACCCACAATAACATGTGTATTCGACCCAATAAAATTAGATTTGATCAGTGGTCTGAGAGTGAAACTGATCGCTCTCGTCTGTTGTGCCAGTCAAACAGGAACAAAGAATTCAGACAGCAGATTCTCAGGCCTGAGTAATGTAACTGCCATCAACACCCATTTTTCTCCTTTCTCTCTGCGTGTGTGTGTGTGTGTGTGTGTGTGTGTGTGTGTGTGTGTGTGTGTGTGTGTGTGTGTGTGTGTGTGTGTGTGTGTGTGTATACACAGAAGTTACCCACCAGATGGCACAGGGGGAGCTGGCATTGTTTGTACCCAGGGGTGGGATGGCTCATAGACCCTTATTAATATGCCAACAGTGACGGTTTGTATCCTGTCTCTTTCTTAGAGAGGCTGCTTCCTGCACTTCCTTACTCTTTTTCTAAAAATGTATTTTAATTAACTCTTATTTTACCAGATAAGTTGACTGTACACATCTAATTTATGGCAATTACCTGGGGAATAGTTACAGGGGAGGGATGAATGAGCCAATTGGAAGCTAGGGATGATGATGATGATGATTAGGTGGCCATGATGGTATGAGGGCCAGATTGTGAATTTAGCCAGGACACCGGGGTTAACACCCCTACTCTTACGATAAGTACCATGGGCTCTTTAGTGACCACAGAGTCTTTATTTAAGACAGCACCCTACACAGGGCAATGTCCCCAATCACTTCCCTGGGATATTGGGATATACGTTTTTGGGGGGACCAGAGGAAAGAGGGCCTCCTACTGGCCCTCCAACACCACTTCCAGCAGCATCTGGTCTCCCATCCAGGTCCCGACCAGAACCAACCCTGTTTAGCTTCAGAGGCAAACCAGCAATGGCAGGCAGGCAGGGAGGCGCCACAACATCAACAAAGGCCCTGTACATGCCACTGTGTCATGCTTTCCCTCCCCCTTTAACATCAAATGAGCACTCTGTGTGTACTTCTACATCTTATTCCCACTACATGGAATTGTCTGTTCAACAGGGATAGCAGCACCGCACATCTGCTCTTACATACAGTAGGGGCGGTTTCATCCGACCAAAGGGTTCACATTTCCCCATTATTTGATCGAATGTTTAATGTGAGCTTAATGAAGGCGCATAAAGAAGTTGAAGAGTGCTGAGTGTTGAGGGAACATAGAAACAAAACCCAGTACTCTGATGATGATGTGTGTTGATTGATGACGGTGAAGAGGCACGGCTTTTTCGTCTATGAAGTTCATGTTCCCAGGACGTTTCAGCCAAGCCGCTCTGTGGTGTCTTAGCCTCCATCAATCATCACAGGGTCTGGGAAACCGAAGGTCGAGACTGCAGCTCCACACAGATGCCGGCTAGTGAAGGTGTGGTCCATCCCCACCATCACCACCTACTCATTCTCTTCTATTGTGTCGTCTCGCTCTGACTATTAGTGGAGAAGAAACGGGCATTCCGTTCAGAGATTCCCAGGCGTTCCCATTATTCTACTGGGAGTCCTACATTCTGGGGTGTGGGTTTTTGAAGGGTGTGTGGGTGGGAAGTGTGTGTAGGTGATGTATGCGTGTGTGGTAGTTACTGGGCGAGGGTCCCGTTTGGCACTGATATTCTTGCTCCGATAGACCAGTTGGGAACACTGTTTATTAAAAGTTTATTAGCAGCACTTTTCCCAGGGCTTCCATGTGGAAAGTCTAGTACTTCCCAGTCCAAATAAACGAAAGCTCCTGCTGTAATGGTTCCACAACATGCTTACGTATTGTGCAGAAAGCCATTGGAGAAGTTTCTACACGTGACATTTAATTTAGTGTCAGGTCGGAGGCGGCGTGTTTTATGGGCACGCTCACAATTGTCGTTATCAGACATGGACAGGAAATGAGGCGCAGTGTGACAATGACTTCCGGTGTGCAAGGTGGAACAAAACGCAAGACTTGAATCATCAGGCCCGGCGAGCTAAAGCCAGAGGATGTGGATGCTTGTGTGATGAACAGGAAACCCAGAGACTGAGGTGAAGATTCCGCTGTAAAGACAGACGTGGCTGTTGATACTCAATCCATATTCATCAGGTCAACGGGCACACCGCGACAAGGAGCAGGGTGAGGTGGTTACAATGACCTGTCACAGGCCGCTAGAGCTGACGTTGTCAAACTCGAAAGGGAGTCCCACTTTCTCTCCTACTGTGAGTGCATGGACACAAACTAGAATGTGAAGCACTGGAAACGACAGCCACAGTTCCCTCTTGTCTGGAGCACGTTGATAGTGGTCCGTGTTTACAGGATATGGACATTTTGTCTTGAGGTTTGTCTGTGGATTTTCTGATCGCATTTTTATATTCATTCACAGCTATTTTGCTGGCTGTGATTACGCCTCTGTCTGTGGTTTTGGAGTGTCTGTAAACCTCGAGCAGTAGATGATACCACAGCTGTCAAAAGGGAAAAACACCCAACTGTCTCCTCCCACCACGCCGGAGCTAACGTTGTGTGTGTGCGCGTGTGTGTGTGTACATGCAACAGTTGAAAGCAGCTTGTTGTCTGTTCAGTAGGCTCGTCCAGACACTGCTTTGGCAGTTAGCCCTGCTACGATAGGCAGTCACACCTTCTCTTCAACGACTTTGGATTATCTGAGGTCTACGTCACTGTAGACTGTACTTTTCATCTACCTGCCTCCCAGTCACTCACTCAGGTGAGTGGTAACTTGTAACTGCTACTATTCTACAACACGAGTCTGTGTACTTATTTTTATTTTTTTATTTGTAGTTTGAAATATTGTGAGCACTACATCCACTTTACAGCTGCAGCTTGCCGCCATTGTTCACCACAACACACGCATGTACTTCAGATATATGTGACATAGGGGAGCGGATGTGTTTTTGTCCGCTGTTCTGTGTGTAATTTGTTGGGCTACAGTCTATAGGTTGTTGGCTGCATCACTCAGTTAGATTCCTCAGGGATCCGTGTTTGACGGTTGGGTGTGGACGGAGACGGAGACGGGACGGGGGGGGGGGTTCTGAGTCATTTCATGCAGTGTTGGTGTATGCAGTGTTGGTGTATGCAGTGTTGGTGTATGCAGTGTCGGTGTATGCAGTGTCGGTGTATGCAGTGTCGGTGTATGCAGTGTCGGTGTATGCAGTGTCGGTGTATGCAGTGTCGGTGTATGCAGTGTCGGTGTATGCAGTGTCGGTGTATGCAGTGTCGGTGTATGCAGTGTCTTTTCCTGTGGCTACAGTTGGACTCTTGTTAAGAGTCTGAGTTATTGTGTGAGGTGGAGGTGTTAACCGTCATACCCAGAGCATATGATATTCACCAAACATGCCACTACCGTTGTGTAGAATCAGTTTGATAAGTTTCATTTGTCCGGTGTAGTTTGGGTTCAGTACAGTTTGATATAACCAGCTGGAATTCAGTGAACTGTCGTGAAATCTACTCATTGATCAGCAGCTACAGTGACGAGTGAGATGGAACTCCCCTATATAAAATGTTCCATGTTGAACACTGATATCTCTCTCTCTCTCACACATCATCAGGGTCAGAGGTCAAGCCGAGCCACAGCAACATGTCCACCCCGCCGCACCCGCAACCCCCTGCCAAGGGAGCGTCACATGGCGCTGGTGACTTCAGCTACGTGGGCATCGATGCCATCCTGGAGCAGATGAGGAGGAAGGCCATGAAACAGGGCTTTGAGCTCAACATCATGATCGTCGGTGAGTGGTGTTGAACAGTGAACACGCACAAGCAAAACACACACGCGTGCAACACACACCCTTTTGAGATCATGGATGTGAGTGAATGGTTTTAAACACACACACACACACGTCCTCACCATCACATCTGTTACATCTACCCATCCCCAGAGAGAAAGACTTTAAATGAGATTGGTACACACTACACATAGTGGCATGCATCCTTCAGTACAAAAGAAAGCTGTCAGGCAGAGAGATGGTGGAGTAATGATGCCCATTAATGGTGAAGAGCTCTAGCACACTCCACTCTGCCCTCAGCTCACCACAGCTTGCGCGTGTCTCAGTCACCAGATCTCAACCGAATTGAACAGTGGCTCCTGAGACGGCGCTTTCCATCAACAAAACACCAAATGATGGAATTTCCCGTGGAAGAATGGTGCCGCATCCCTCCAACAGAGTTCCAGACACTTGTAGAATCTATACCAAGGTGCATTGAAGCTGATGTGGCTTGTGGTGACCCAACACCCTATTAAGACACTTTATGTTGGTGTTTCCTTTATTTTGGCAGTTACCTGTACTTTACCACGGTGAGAAGTGATTGAAGCTACGAAGAGCATGTTGAAGGACCTCGAGTCTCTCTTCCCAGCTTAGACGTCTCTGTGTTTGCGTGGCTGTCGGAGGGGATGGTGGTAGAGTAGAGTGTGGAAACACACACACACACACAGTATGTTTGTAAAGGAGCCCTGCGGGAGTGTGTTTTGTATACATACTAGCTGTCATAGTGGTTCATTGGAATGGTTTTGTTTAAAATAAAGGTGGCAACTCAAGGTACCAAGTCAACGAAGACCCATCTGGGCAAGGTCTCTCATGGCCATCATGTAGGAAGATCAATTCAATAAGTAAAACATTTTACGCCAGACTTCCATGTTCTCTGACTAGGCTATATCTTTCTCTTGTCGGCACGTCGTCATTGATATGCATCACAATCCTCATAGTTGTTTTCGGGCAAATTGCAGCATTCAGTCAGCGCTACGTCAGAGACGTCAGAAACACCCACTTAAAGTGGAGTCAGACATCAGAGAAAGGCAGACCTCCAGTGACTGGGATAGTTATGAGCAAAGGGTATGTTGCGCAATAGTGTGCATACAGTGGGGAGAACAAGTATTTGATACACTGCCGATTTTGCAGGTTTTCCTACTTACAAAGCATGTAGAGGTCTGTAATTGTTATCGTAGGTACACTTCAACTGTGAGGGACGGAATCTAAAACAAAAATCCAGAAAATCACATTGTATGATTTTTAAGTAATTAATTTGCATTTTATTGCATAACATAAGTATTTGATCACCTACCAACCTACCAACCAGTAAGAATTCCGGCTCTCACAGACCTGTTTTTCTCTAAGAAGACCTCCTGTTCTCCACTCATTACCTGTATTAACTGCAACTGTTTGAACTCGTTACCTGTATAAAAGACACCTGTCCACACACTTAATCAAACAGACTCCAACCTCTCCACAATGGCCAAAACCAGAGAGCTGTGTAAGGACAGGACCTGGTCAATGACCTGAAGAGAGCTGGGACCACAGTCTCAAAGAAAACCATTAGTAACACACTACGCCTTCATGGATTAAAATCCTGCAGCGCACGCATGGTCCCCCTGCTCAAGTCAGCGCATGTCCAGACCCGTCTGAACTTTGCCAATGACCATCTGGATGATCCAGAAGAGGAATGGGAGAAGGTCATGTGGTCTGATGAGGCAAAAATATAGTTTTTTTGGTCTTAACTTCACTCTCCGTGTTTGGAGGAAGAAGAAGGATGAGTACAACTGCAAGAACACCATCCCAACCTTGAAGCATGGAGGTGGAAACATCATTCTTTGGGGATGCTTTTCTGCAAAGGGGCCATTGACGACTGCACCGTAATGAGGGGAGGATGGATGGGGCCATGTATCGCGAGATCTTGGCCAACAACCTTCTTCCCTCAGTAAGAGCATTGGAGATGGGTCATGGCTGGGTCTTTCAGTATGACAACGACCCGAAACACACAGCCAGGCCAACTAAGGAGTGGCTCTATAAGAAGCATCTCAAGGTCCTGGAGTGGCCTAGCCAGTCTCCAGACCTGAACCCAATAGAAGATCTTTGGAGGGAGCTGAAAGTCCGTACTGCCCAGCGACAGCCCCGAAACCTGAAGGATCTGAAGAAGGTCTGTATGGAGGAGTGGGCCAAAATCCCTGCTGCAGTGTGTGCAAACCTGGTCAAGAACTACAGGAAACGTATGATCTCTGTAATTGCAAACAGGTTTCTGTACCAAATATTAAGTTCTGCTTTTCTGATGTATCAAATACTTATGTCATGCAATAAAATGCAAATTAATTACTTAAAAATCATACAATGTGATTTTCTGGATTTTTGCTTTAGATTCCGTCTCTCACAGTTGAAGTGTACCTATGATAAAAATTACAGAATCCTACATGCTTTCTAAGTAGGAAAACCTGCAAAATCGGCAGTGTATCAAATACTTGTTCTCCCCACTGTACATGTTATAGTGGCTATTGGTGGGGGTGGGGGGGGGGGTAGGACAGAGTTTGACACAGCAGCAGTACTCTCTGTCCCTCTCTAAAGGCATTGTGTGAAGGGTCAGTGGAGATGTAACTCAGACTCGTAAGGCCTCTCTGTGAGATGTATTACCCTAATCTCAGCCCTAAAGCCCCTCAGACCGCAGCAGTGTCCCCATAAAGGTTAATGAAGCTGGCACGGCTGGGCTGCCGATGCCTGCTGCTAATGGATGCCTATGGGGAGATGGCGGAATCAATCAAATGTATTTATAAAGCTCTTTTTACATCAGCAGTTGTCACAAAGTGCTTATACAGAAACCCAGACTAAAACAGCAAGCAATGCAGATGTAGAAGCACAGTGGCTAGGAAAAACTCCCTAGAAAGGCAGGAACCTAGAAAGAAATGTAGAGAAGAACCAGGCTCTGAGGGGTGGCCAGTCCTCTTCTGGGTCTTGGTGAGGAGTGTGGAGGAGTGTGTGGCCCTACTGCAGGCTGGAATGACCCTACAGCAGGCTGGAATGACTCTACAGTAGGCTGGAATGACCCTACAGCAGGCTGGAATGACCCTACAGCAGGCTGGAATGACTCTACAGTAGACTAGAATGACCCTACAGCAGGCTAGAATGACCCTACAGCAGGCTGGAATGACTCTACAGCAGGCTGGAATGACTCTACAGTAGGCTAGAATGACTCTACAGCAGGCTAGAATGACCCTACAACAGGCTAGAATGACCCTACAGCAGGCTGGAATGACTCTACAGTAGGCTAGAATGACTCTACAGTAGGCTAGAATGACCCTACAGCAGGCTGGAATGACCCTACAGCAGGCTGGAATGACCCTACAGCAGGCTGGAATGACCCTACAGCAGGCTGGAATGACCCTACAGCAGGCTGGAATGACCCTACAGCAGGCTTGAATGACCCTACAGCAGGCTGGAATGACCCTACAGCAGGCTAGAATGACCCTACAGCAGGCTGGAATGACCCTACAGCAGGCTGGAATGACCCTACAGCAGGCTAGAATGACCCTACAGCAGGCTGGATTGACCCTACAGCAGGCTGGATTGACCCTACACCAGGCTGGAATGACCCTACACCAGGCTGGAATGACCCTACACCAGGCTGGAATGACCCTACAGCAGGCTGGAATGACCCTACAGCAGGCTAGAATGACCCTACAGAAGGCTGGAATGACTCTACAGTAGGCTAGAATGACCCTACAGCAGGCTGGAATGACCCTACAGCAGGCTGGAATGACCCTACAGCAGGCTGGAATGACCCTACAGCAGGCTGGAATGACCCTACAGCAGGCTAGAATGACCCTACAGCAGGCTAGAATGACCCTACAGCAGGCTAGAATGACCCTACAGCAGGCTGGAATGACCTTACAGCAGGCTGGAATGACCTTACAGCAGGTTGGAATGACCTTACAGCAGGCTGGAATGACCCTACAGCAGGCTGGAATGTTTCTCGTCTTTCACAATTTGTGTGTAGGGTCTCTGTTCAGAGTCAGGAAACACATTCACGACAGGTGAGAAGAGCCTCATGGTTGAGGAGAAGCCCCTGTTTGTGTGTCCAGACCTATAGTTCACCCCCTGTGTTGGTCTCTAACAGGTCAGAGTGGTCTGGGGAAGTCGACCCTGATGAACACCCTGTTCAAGTCTAAGGTCAGCAGGAAGTCTGTGGTGTCCACCCCCGAGGAGAGGATCCCCAAGACCATCGAGATCAAGTCCATCAGCCACGGTAACACACACACAGACATACACACATACGGATCTGTGGTAATCAGTATACATTTAGCAAGGTAATGCATGTCATGGATTTCTCCTGTGTCTCTCTCTGTCTAGACATCGAAGAGAAAGGCGTGAGGATGAAACTAACGGTAATCGACACTCCCGGCTTTGGGGACCACATCAACAACGAGAACTGGTGAGTTGTAGTTTTTCATTTTTATCCCTTACCACAGAGTGAATGACTGGGATGTCGCCTGTCTGTGAACTCCATTTCCCATGTGCCCCCCCCCCCCCATCAGCTGGCAGCCAATCATGAAGTTCATCAATGACCAGTATGAGCAGTACCTGCAGGAGGAGATCAACATCAACAGGAAGAAGAGGATCCCAGACTCACGGGTTCACTGCTGCATGTACTTCATACCACCAACTGGACACTGGTGAGTTATGGACACACACTCTCTCTCTCACACACACACACACACACACACTGTTTGTCTGGGACTTCACCACTTCCTCTAGACTGCCCCCCTTTTCTCTCGACCACTTGTGGACGTCACAAGAGACTCGGAGGTAATCGCTTTGGGAATCAGGTTTCACAAAGACTCAGATGCTATAGTACCCAAACGTATAGACTGTGAAAGCAAAACAATGAGTGCCAGGAAGACTAAGACCATGTATGTACAATAAAACGTTTAGGATACATTTGTGTATTTGACCAGGAACCGCGGACGTGGCAAAGTTTTGAGAATTACTTCATATTAACTAACTGAAATATAAACATCAAAATCCTCAACATTCATGCAAAGTTAAAAGCATTTTATTCTAATCGACGGGGAAGTCGTTAAGTGGCTTCAGTCGGTCTCAGAGCATGTAAAGATTCTGTCAAGGTCCTGCAGTCTTCTAGATGTGTATGCATTACTAATAGAACAGTTTTTAAACACCCAGGTGGTGGCTGTTTGTCCATTAGTTATACTCAGGAGTGTGTGTGTGTGTGTGTCCCTGTTTGACACAGTTTTTCACCTCCTTGTGACACCACAGCTGCAGTGTGTGTGTGTGTGTGTGTGTGCCCCATGGCTGTGTAACAAATGACCCCCTGTTACCTATTTTAGTCCACTACTATTGACCTGGGCCCCTATGTCTCTGGTCAAAAGTAGGGAACGACATAGGGATTAGGATGCCATTTGGGAATGAACCCATGTGTCTAGGACAGCTCCGTGCTTTGGTGCCATTATGTCCGTAATGGACACTACACTGAACATTCAGTAATCCTGGCATCCCATATCACCAAATAATAGCAGAGACATCAAGTTTTATAGCCCAATGGTGGTGGCTCTTTTTATTGTCAAACTTCAATTTAAAGGTATTGCCCCTTGGGTTAGTTAGAGTACTTTAAGTGTCAGCAATTTGCTTCAAGGTCTCTTTTTTTAGTAGCTCGACCGGTTTTCCATCGACATAGGATGCGCCCCAAACGGCACCCTATGCTCTGTGGGCTATGGCCAAAAGTAGTGCTCTGTATAGGGAATAAGATGCCATTTTGGCCGCACCTGTTTTCAATGGAAGTGCATAGCAGCCGTAGACTGAATGGTTGACCGGCACTCCTCCCCTCTCGGCTGTCCTCGTGTTACCTCGTGAAGGATGCTTTCCTTGAGAACTACCAGGGTAACCCGCGGTTACGCCAGGCAATGTTGCACTTGGACTCTCTTGACCCGTGAGGGGTTTTTATTAAAGGCATCGGAAAAAGTGGGAAGAGAGCAGTCTACGGTGCGGTCACCCCCCCTCATCTACATGGTTGCTTCCATTTTGACCACAGAACAGAGTTAGCACTGACAGCTCAGCCCTCCCTCTGCAGACACAGCTACCAAGTTGACTATTTCCCTTTTTGAAGTGGAGAATTTGAGCATATGGCGTCTCTCTGTGTGCATAAATATGTACGGTACATATGTTTAGTGTGTAGGAGTGCATTTTGTGTGTGTGGGTGGGGTGGGTGATCTCTCTCACACTCTCCTTCTTTCCTTTTATTTCCCTATGCCATGAAGTGGTGTTGACTGTCTGTCTCTGTCGCTCCTCGCTCTCTCCCTTACCGTGTCACGTGGGTTTCTCTCAGGACACCCTAGTATGACGTGCATTGACACGTGTTGTGTTCTGTTCCCGCCCGGTTCAGTGTGCCTGTCTCTCCTCTCTCCTGAGGGGCCCCTCTATAGTCCAGCTGCTCCAGGTCTTTGAACCAGGGTGACCCAGCATGGCTGGGATAATTGTAGGGGAGAGGAGAGCAGAAGGAGAGGAGCTGGAGTGGGGAACAACCAGAGGCATTACTGCCAGCCAGGCAGAGAGTGGTGATGCCATAAGAAAGAGAGACTGAAAAGAGATTTGGGGGAAAAGAGAGGGAGCTATGTCGGTGCTCATACAATTATCAGAAATTCAGAATTAGCAGAAAGCCCACTCTGTAAATGTGATGTACTTGTATAGAGTATTGTTCCACACGGTATGTCTTAAAATGAACAACATCAAAAAAGGGTAGTGTTTAGATATTCATATTTTCAACGTTGAATGAATGAATGTGAAAATGTGTATTTCAGAATCTAGACATACGGAACAACCAGAGGCCCTGCCAGGCTAGCTATTGCCTGAACATTCCCATGCATTCTCCTCTGATAGAGAACAGAGAGGAGAGTGTGTACAGGATAGAAAGAGATGAGATGGGGGAAGAGAGAAGGTTTCTAGGAGGACAGAAGAGTAGAGAAGCTCTGAAGACTTAGTAGGATGCACAAGCTTTGTGTGAGTGGTTAGTTGAGGACAATATCTCTCATCACATGATGCTCAATATAGATATGTATTCAATTGCGTTATCCAACACGTTTCACCTCCTAAAGCTGCCGTCCATGACAAATCTTGAGACGACCTTTATATGTTTGCAGGCTTATATCAGTTGCAGTTCATAACCATTTTGTGTTTAACCTTGGAAAGATTAGTCTTTTAAATTTGAGAATTAGGATTATACTGGCACACTGCTGCACAATCACGTTGTCATCGATCAGAAAATAATAGACAATGGACCATCATTGCCCCCTAGTGGTATATCTGTCTCATAACATCCATGACTGAAAAGTCATCAGTGGATGTGACATCCATTGCCCCACAACTGCTCTATCATACTCAAAAGAAATGTCCTTTGTGATTGAATACACATTTTGGACATGTTTTAAATTATACCACAGTGCTGCAGTACAATATAACCTACCAAGCTAAGCTACAGGAAGTTTTGCTAGCACAGACTGAAATATGTTCCGGGATCCTAATGATGTCATTGAGGAGTACACCACATCAGTCACTGGATTCATCAATAAGTGCATTGATGACGTTGTTCCCACAGTGACTGTACGTACATACCCCAACCAGAAGCCATGGATTACAGGCAACATCTGATTACAGGCAACATCTGCGGAAGCTTATAAGAGATCCTGCTATGCCCTCCAAGGAACCATTAAACAGGCAAAGCATCAATACAGGACAAAGGTTGAATCGTACCACATCGGCTCCGACGCTCGTCGGATGTGGCAGGGCTTGCAAACTATTACAGACTACAAAGGGAAGCACAGCCACAAGCTGCCCAGTGACACGAGCCTACCAAACAAGCTAAATTACTTCTATGCTCGCTTCGAGGCAAGTAACATGAGAGCATCAGTGTTCCGGACGACTGTGTGATCACACTCTCTGATCACCAACAACGATGAGACAGCCTATAGTGAGGAGGTCAGAGACCTGGCTGTGTGGTGCCGGAACAGCAACCTCTCCCTCAACTTGATCAAGACGAAGGAGATGATTGTGGACTACAGGAAAAGGAGGACTGAGCACGCCCCCATTCTCATCGACGGGGCTGCAGTGGAGCAGGTTGAGAACTTCAAGTTCCTTGGTGTCCACATCACCAACAAACTATCATGGTCCAAACGAACCAAGACAGTCGTGAAGAGGACACGACAAAGCCTATTCCCCCTCAGGAGACTGAAAAGATTTGGCATGTGTCCTCAGATTCTCAAAAGGTTCAACAGCTGCACCATCGAGAGCATCCTGACTAGTTGCATCACTGCCTGGTATGACAACCGCTCTGCCTCGGAACGCAAGGCACCTACTAAGGGTAGTGCGTGGGGACAAGCTCCCCGCCATCCAGGACCTCTATACCAGGCGGTGTCAGAGGAAGGCCCTAAAAATTGTCAAAGACGCCAGCTTCTACCCCCAAGCCATAAGACTCCTGAACAGCTAATCAAAGGGCTACCCAGACCCCTCTTTTACGCTGCTGCTACTCTCTGTTTATTATCAATGCATGGTCACTTTAACTCTACCTACATGTACATATTACCTCGACTAACCGGTGCTCCCGCACATTGACTCTGTACCGGTACCCCCTGTATATAGCCTCACCATTGTTATTTTACTGCTGCTGTTTAATTATTTGTTACTATTATTTTCAATTTTTTTACTTATCTATTTTATACTTAACACATTTTTCTTAACCAACAATTCTTTAAGAAGTTAAGGGCTTGTAAGTAAGCATTTCACTGTAAGGTCTACTACACCTGTTGTATTCTGCTCATGTGACAAATAACATTTGATTTGATCAGAAAATATCTCCTTTACTCTTGAAGTTATCTTGTTAACATCTCTCTCTCTCTCGCGCTCTCTCTCTCCAGTCTGAGGCCCCTGGATGTGGAGTTTATGAGTCGTCTGAGTAAAGTGGTCAACATAGTCCCTGTCATCGCTAAGGCAGACACACTCACCCTGGAGGAGAGGGACTTCTTCAAACAGACGGTAAGGTGTGTGTGATGTGTATACATGCACGTGTGTGTACACAAAAAGCCTATGACGTTGATCTGTAGATTTGCTTTTAAACTAGTCCCTTTTGCACTACAACAACCTGACCTGGGCTGACGTTAGGCCTTTACAGCAAGGTAGAAACAGGGTAACGAGAGGGTAAGATCACACACACACACACACACACACACACACACACACAGACAGGGTAACGAGAGGGTAAGATCACACACAGGCCGGTATGAAGCGATGCCAGGCATTACACACAGCAGTCATCTGGATAAACTACTGTACTCTGCCCAGTCTGGGGAGTAGTGGTATGAAACCCTGGAAAACTTAACAGATGTATTTAGCCAGAAAGGAGCATTTTAAGAAGTGATTCATTTACAGTATTGCAGCTTTCTGTAAACCTCAGAGGCAGCTGACGCCTGCACAGATGCCAGTTTACTGTAGCAGGCGAGTCTCTTATTAGCAATAAGCTACTGGGTACAGGAGATGGAGAAGCCACACAGGACCTCAGATGAGGAGTTCCCCACCAGAGTTTAGAGTAAGGTTTATGCAGCACTTGGTAGAGGCTGTCTGGTAGCTGCTCGGTAGAGGCTGTCTGGTAGCTGCTCGGTAGAGGCTGTCTGGTAGCTGCTCGGTAGAGGCTGTCTGGTAGCTGCTCGGTAGAGGCTGTCTGGTGGAGGTCCGTCAGTAGCTACTCCTCCGTGAAAGAAAGCGCAGCCCTTTCTGTTGATGACTCATGTCTATGGTACAGAGGCCATCTCTGCTGATTTAGAATTCGATGGAATTCTCCGTTACTGCTTTCTCTTCCTGCTTTCTCTTGAAAGTTGCACCATACCAGGATACACAGGCCTCAATGACCTGCTTGGCTTAGTTTTAATAAAGGCCTCTGCATCCCACCCACCCCTGTTCCAGTGTGTGTTTGGTGGTCAGCCTGTCAGAAGAAAAGAACATACACACACACACACACTCGAGGGACGCTAGTCTCCCCCTCTCTGGCATCGAGAGACAGAACTTTATTAATTCTGGAGGAGGAAACACGCTGTGCAACTTGGCTACCATTTTCCTCGACAACAGCCAATGAGAACAAGGGCAGGCGAGATGGAAGCTCTGGGGCTTGTAACCAGCTTGTTTTGGTTGGCTGCATGGACTGGGCCATGTACGACCCTGGGATTGTGATCTTAATTATTATTTTTTGACGTTTCTTCCTTGTTCTCTGTTCCCTGCAGCAGTTGACATGCACGCAAAGGGAACCAGAGAGCTTTTTATTGTTTTACCCTCTGTGTCCACAGTTCGTTGGGGGCGTGCGTGCGTGTGTGCTCTGGTCATATTCCCCCGACTTTTGTAGGCTTATCATATAGGCCTAAGACTGAGAAAGTTACAAGTTTAAACTTTCCAAGAAGTATAAACAGAGAAATTTAGAAAACCTGTTCATCGTCGACCAAGTGGAAACTGTCAAAGTAGTAATTGTGAGCGGAATGTTCATTCATTTAAAGGCCATCACCGCTGGCAGGAGAAGCCTGTCATTCTCACTCTCGTCTGTCTTCCAGCCATTATAAAGACATAGAAGGCGGCGGCCATTTTGTAAACCTGGGTGTCTGGCTGTATATTTGTGTACTAGTGGTTAACCTCCACATCAACTCTCCATGTTAAGGATCATTAAAGATCGTTTCACGTCAACACCAGCCTTAGCAGTGTTTACGGTGGACTCGGAGTGAGCTACTCTAGAATTGAGGTCAGTCATTTCCTGTTCTGTTATATTTTCAGTCACGGTGACCTCATACTGGTCTAACAATCTGGCTATCTGCATGAATCCTTTATCTTTTTATTGCTGGCAGTTACCCAGTGAAAGTTGAGTTGGAAGAATGAGTACCAGTTGGCTTATTTACTGTCGATGGATTCTGACGGTGATACAAGTCTCAGCTTCCATTCCCCTGGGCTTCTACAGTACATTTGATGTGACACTGCAACATGGTGTCAGATTGTGACGCGTTTCTGTTATATGTTTGTGCAGATCAGGGAAGGACTGCGAGCCAACGGGATCGACGTCTACCCTCAGGAAGAGTTTGACGAGGATTCTGATGACAGGATGATCAATGATAAGATCAGGGTGGGTTTACAGTGTGTGTATAGCCCCCCCCCCACACACACACACACACACACACACACACACACACATACACACACACACTGACGCATGGATTCATTACAAAGCAATTGTTTGTCTTAAACTGTGTGTGTGGGTTCAGGAGATGATCCCATTTGCTGTGGTGGGGAGCAACCAGGAGTACCAGGTCAATGGAAAGAGGCTTCTGGGCAGAAAAACTAAGTGGGGAACCATAGAAGGTAATTCAACACACACACACACACACACACACACAACCCTTACTATCCCTGTCAAACTGATCCTGTCAAATGGGCTGAAGCAGATTTACTTGGCTGGACTGCACGGTACAGTGGAGAAACCATGCATACGTATGTTACTGCTGCCAGTACATGTTTAAGTCCCGGCCAAATGATTGAGTCTTTTGTGACTATGAGCGCGTGTTTCTCATATCCACTCTTCTCTGGTCTGTGACTAAAGACATTTCTGAGTCACAGACCCAAGGAGGATTTACTGAGCCATCTTTATCAAAAACACAGTGGGGGGGAAAAGGAGAGCGAGCGAGTCACAGCTCCTTTTCACTGGAGGGCTGATTGTTTCCTTCCCAGAATGCACCTGTCCCCTTCAGGGCCCCTCTTGGCCCTTGGTGAATGCTCCTTTCATCACTCCACACTTGTATAGAACAACTATATTATTCTGGACCTCTATTCCTGTTAGGTCTGTTCAAAGAACCAACCAACCAGAGCTTAGCATACATAGCTTTCTAGTGTTCTGGTACTTAGTTCCTGTTCTGGAACTGTCAAGGTGTTCTTTAAACACCCATGGACTGTAATTGAACTCTAAGACAAAGGTGTGTTTGCGAGCATGGGTGTGATAAGAGTGAGTAATGTGGTTGTCCCCTGGCTGAGGGAACAATGACTCTAACCCAGCCAGGCAGTTAGTGTGCTCAGGCGGAGTGAAGGAGGGCGTAAGGGAGGAAAGGTTGAAGAGGGAGGGAGCAATCGGAGAGGAAGCTGCTGGGCACGTCTGCACCGATATCATAAATTAGGCCACAAGAGGAGGGAGGCCTGTGGGCCCAGGATTCTCATGGCCAAGACCTGGTTCTTCTCGTTCTCCTCCTCTCTTTCTTTCTTTCTTTCTCTCTCGCTGATTCTCTTACTCGCTCTCACTTTTTCTCCCTCTCTCCTCTTTCTTTCTGTCGTCTCTTAAGTTCTCTTTTTCCTTTACCACTGCCCCAATGTCATTCTCTCTTTCTCACTATCGACCGTTCTTCCTCCCCCACCTTCTCGTTCCATTAAGTCAGAGAGGGCTGGTGCCCAATAGGGCAACATATACAACGTGTCGGTCTCTGTGTGTGGTTTGACGTGTTAGTCCCATGTTTGCAATGGGTGGAGGAAAGTGTTAGCCCGAGAAACATTTAAAAACCAGCCTGGTTGAGGGAGACCCACCACCACGTGAATCAGTACACCCACCCACAGACTGTGGTGGTCACACAGCAACACCCTCTTCTCCCCCCTCCTCTCCCCCGCCCCTCCCTAAGAGGAATGAAATGGAATGCAATTTCCTGTGCTGCGATTTCACATAAATAACGCTCCTTTTTCATTTTGTGTACTTGACATAATCGATCGTTCAAACATGGAAGAGTTTGTTAAACTGTCTGACTTGCCGAGGGAGCTGAGATGTGTTAAATTACTTGTAATGGAAGGTGTCATCTTGATTTAAGATGATTGTGGCAGATGTCAAGTTAAATGGGCTTCCTTGACCTGTCTTTGGCACAACACTCCCATCTTGTGGCAGAGTGTAGAATAGCACATGACATTTAACTTGTTACACACACCCTGATACACAACATATATGCTTACGTGGCTATTGTATTGTATATTATTTGAGTAACTGTAAACAGAAAACACTTGCTGTTTATCCCATAGAATGCAATTTCATTTTCTTTACTCTGTTTTTGCAGTTGAGAACATTGCGCACTGTGAGTTCGCCCACCTGCGAGACCTTCTCATCAGGTGAATATTAACTGGGTTTGAAGTGATGGCGATACTGTGTTTGAGCAGTGTTTGGATGACGCTTGATGTCTCTCTGGGCTACATTGCTCACTTAATCTTCATCTGTGTTTCCTCTCTGTCAGGACCCACATGCAGAACATCAAGGACATCACCAGTAGCATCCACTACGAGGTGTACCGCGTTCGCAGGCTAAACGAGACCGGCGCCCAGCCCAACGGCCAGCCACCCAACACACTGGTCAACCCACAGCCACAGCAGGCCAACGGGGTGGCAGCACAGCACCAAGTCCTGACCCATGAGATGTAGACATCTGACCATCTGCACACACACACACACACACACACACACACACACACACCTTTAATGGCTGGTAACTGTGACACACCACATGCAAACACACCAAGTGACACACACATGACTCACACACACCCACCCATCCTAACTGGCCGATATGGACTGTACACACTCCAAAGAGGATTCCAATATCAAGTGTATAACAATGTTTTACATGATCAACTGCCAAAAGAGTTTCTGTTACCTGGAAGGTCTAGTGTAGCTCGTTGTAGGTCAGAGCTGTTGGGTAAAACCGTACAATATGTCCCCTAGGGAGATGGGATGCCACTGTATTCTAACACACAGAAGAAGTGTATAGACCAGCTATCTAAGTATAGCGGATCAATTAGCTTAACTAGAAATAACTGGCCGAAATGACCTGGTCTACGTTTTGGGTTGTGCTGTATAGTGTTGTCTAGATACTGGAGATATTAGGAGGTAGGGTTTAGGTTCTTTGTATATTTTTGGACACATCTGCACTGCCCTGAAAGGCAGCAATGCAGTGTGGAGCAGCTTTGAAATCCCTTTGTCTTTTTCCATTGTGTTTTCATATGTTTAAGACCTCTTGCCAAACCATCCTGTCTATACCAATATGCCAATGTCATATGTTGTTAAACGTATCATGTTAATGCATAAAGTGCATTTTACATTTACTGTTGTGTTATATTATTGTATTGTTTATTGTCTGGATGGTGGGGACGCAGGGAACAGACATCCCTATGCTCTCAGACCTTTCTCTCAACCAAATGAAATGTCCTTTCTGTTTTAAAGAGAAGCAAATATATAGAATTGATTTATAAATAGGTATTTATGCTTGTTATGTATTCACTTTTAATTTGAGTTTGATATTCATATAGCCTACACACTCCCATTGTTCTCAGAGAGTAGTTGTGACAGAGATGGGAAATCTACAGAGATTCTCTTTGGTTGTATTTGCTTGCCCTCATACTTTGTCCCCTTTTATTTATAGGGAATTGTATGAATCTAGATTTATATTCGGTCTTTTTGGACATGATGCAGAGTAGGACTACAGGGAGGTTGAATATGTTGCCTGTATACACAGTTTGAAATCATATTTAGTTCCCCTGACAGTTTTGCATTCTGGGTGTAGTCGACCTATAACTCCCTTATCTTCCCTACTATTCATCACTCAGCTAAAACTCATGGACGGAGGTCAAAACCGAGAGTACTATTCATTCAGCAATATAGCTCGATAACATAAATGACAAAAGTTAATGCAATGTTTATTGTTGTATAGTTATTGTGTAACTTGTTATAGTATGATGAGAGTATGGTTTATCTTTGATATGCTATGTCAAAGAAATAAAGATTGATATTTTTATTGTTTACAATTGTCTTGATTGCCAATTAATTTCACCTGTGCAGGTGACTCCTCCCTTAACCAATCACAAAAACCCCTTTGCGCAAGTGCAATTTGGCATGTCTGAAACCGTGCGAAAAAGAAGGGTACCCCTTTATTTAGTGTGCCATCAAAGTTGAGGTTTTAGTGTCAGTGTCTTTGCAAAGTCATAATGGGGAAGACCAAGCTGCAAGTTATTTTAAACAATCTGTGGGTGAATTGAGGTAAATACAATGTGTATTGGAGTTTTTTGTTGTTGTTTTTTTTCATCAAATTAGGGTCATTAGCGTGAGCTTAGTTTAGAATGAGTAGTAGTCATATTTTCACTGGTCCGTTTTAATCAAGTGATTGGATCTTTAAATGCCAATGTTTTTCATGTTTACAAGCTTATGGCCAAGGGCCCATAGACCAGCGTTTCCAAAACTTGGTCCTTGGGACCCCAAAGGGATGAACTTTTTGTTTTTTTGCCCTAGCACGACACCGCTGATTCAAATAATGAACTCGTCATCAAACTTAGATTATTTTAATCCGCTATGTTGTGCTGGGGCATAAGCCAAAACGTGTACCCCTTGGAGTCCCCAGGACCGAGTTTGGGAGATGTTGCCATAGACAGTTGAATGTTCAGGGCTGGGAATACAGTATTGTGTGTTATGTGTGAAGTGTGTTCTTGGAGAACACAGATGTCACATAACCCAGCAGATGGCACAGGGGGAGCTGACTGGCACCGTCGTGGTATCCAGGGCTATAGATTGAACTTTAATATCATCATTAGTGCCTATTTGTATCCTGTCTCTTTCTCTGTTTTCAGAGAGGCTGTCTGCACAGTAGGGCAGGGGTTCTCAAACCTCTCCCCGGGGACCCCAGCCTTTCCATGTATCTAAACTATTCCAGAGCTTTAACACCTGATTCAACTTGTTGACTACTCATCAAGCCCTTGACTTGTAGGTGAATCAGATGAGTTAGTTCAGGGCTACATCAAAATGGTGTAACGTTTGGCGGTTCCCCAGGAGAGGTTTTGAGAACCACTGCAGCAGGGGACCTTGGTCCACCTCCTAGTGCCACACACCGAGTCACGTGTGTACACGCACATCCACAACGCACATCACATCCACAACGCACATTGTAGCCAGTTACACATACACACCCACTCCACTTTACAGCTTCCCATCATTGTTCACCAAATGTTCTCCTGGGGAACGCAACAGTCTGAATCCAAACAAAATGAATGGCTATTGTAAGGCATGACGAGTTGAATATATATCTTCAGATTGACGCGACGCTAGGGAGCGGATGTGTTGTGTAAGCTGCTCTGTGTGATTTACTGCTCTCTGCAGGTTGTTGGCTCGGGTTGATCCCTCAGGGATCTGGAATCTTCTATTTTAGTAGGTTAAAGGAGGGGGGGTCTGAGTCATTTCATTCAATGTTTTATGTTGGAGTATGAGTGTGTAGTCCTGTGGCTACAGTTGGACTCTTGTTAGACATGGTTGTGGCTGAGTGGCATTTATTATGCACGTAGACACACACACTCCAGTTTGTTCTTTGAGTACTCGCATGGAACCCTTACCCCGAGTGCTCCTGAGATTGGTACACACTACACATTGTGGCATGCATCCTTCAGTAGATGAAAGAAAGCTGTCAGGCAGAGAGATGGTGGAGTAATGATGCCCATACTGTAACAAGCTCTAACAGACTCTCGTTAAGAGAACATCAACTGTTCAAAAGGGCCAATTAAAAGCCACCATCAAATCTGTGACCTTCACACACACATGATAGGGGCTCTTACAACTTCGCCTTTTTTAAATGTTGCATGCACTTCTTGTGTGGGTCTGTGGGTGTGTGGGCGCCTGCGTGTGTGTGTATGACCAGGATCATCAACTAGACTCAGCCACGGGCCAATTATACCTTTTTTTTAAGTGGATGGTCAGGGGGCTGGAACATCATTACAAATCCTTTGTAGACTGCAAATTGACCCCAAAAAGCCCAAACGGATATAATATTTGACTAAAACATCATTTCAAACCTTGCTTACGTTTGTATGCGATTGCATATATCTATTTTTATTATGCTTGGGAATACTTCGTAACACATTTCCTGAATTAAAATCACTTGGAGCTGATTTGCTGGTGTTTTTAGTCTTATGTCCAATAACAAACTTGGGAGGCCAAAAACAATCCCCCAACTTGGGGAACCCTGGTTGTAGTATGAGTTAATTGTGTGCCAGTGGAGAGCCCGAGGCTAGGGAACGAGTAGCTACTTGTTATTGCTATCTTGTTGTTACCACTTCATTTTTTATTTTGTTAATTTTGTTAATTTTTCTTTTTAACTCTGCGTCGTTGAGAAAGGGGTCATAAGTAAGCATTTCACGGTAAAGTCTACACTGTTGTGTTTGGCGCAAGTGACATACAATTTGAAGTAGGGTTTCAGACGTTTTCGGGAAGATGGGCAGGATCTCTGCTTTCCTGATGTTAGGTGGTGTAACGATTGTCGTCGGGAGAAGAAGAAGAGGACCAAGGTGCAGCGTGGTAAGTATTCATAATACTTTTAATAAATACGAATACTTGAACAAAAAACAACACGACAAACGAACAGTTCTGCAAGGTGCAATACACACAAAACAGAAAACAACCACCCACAAACAAAAGTGGGAAAACAGGCTACCTAAGTATGGTTCTCAATCAGAGACAACAATTGACAGCTGCCTCTGATTGGGAACCATACCAGGCCAAACACATAGAAATATAACACACAGAACAAAACATGCCCACCCCAACTCACGTCCTGACCAAACTAAAATAGAGACCTAAAAAAGGAACTAAGGTCAGGACGTGACAGTAACCGCCCGCATTTCAACGCGTTGCGGCTCTGGTGCAGGACGTAGACCCCACTCCACCTTAGTCCTGGCCCACTTAGGTGGCGCCTTTGGAGCGGCAACCCTTGCCGCCGACCCCGGACTGGGGACCCTTGCAGCGGGCCCCGAATAGACGGGAGACTCTGGCAGCGCTGGACAGGCGGGAGACTCTGGCTGCGCCGGACAGGCGGGAGACTCTGGCAGCTCCTGACTGACGGGCGGCTCTGGCAGCTCCTGACTGACGGGCGGCTCTGGCAGCTCCGGACAGACGGGCGGCTCTGGCAGCTCCGGACAGACATGCGGCTCTGGCAGCTCAGGACAGACGTGCGGCTCTGGCAGCTCCGGACAGACGGGCGGCTCTGCCAGCTCCGGACAGACGGGCGGCTCTGGCAGCTCCGGACAGGAGGGCGGCTCTGGCAGCTCCGGACAGGAGGGCGGCTCTGGCAGCTCCGGACAGGCCCTGGATGGAACGGGCTGTGGGGGATCACTGGAGATCTGGTGCATACCACTCGCACCTCTCCTTTAGGCTCAATGCCCACATTTGCCCGGCACGGACGGAGCGCAGGCATAGGGTGAACTGTACCCTCCCAGCGCCCCGGAGACACAGCACGCAGAGCCGGTGCAGGATACCCTGGGCCAAAACGGCGTACTGGAGACCAAACACACTGAGCTGGCACAATCCACCCTGGCTGGTTGCCCACTTTCGCATGGCACTTGCGGTGGGCTGGCCTATAGCGCTCCGGGCTATGAGCGCGTACTGGCGACACCGTGCGCTTCACCGCATAACACGGTGCCTGACAAGTACAATGCTGCTTTCGGTAAGCATGAGGAGTTGGCTCAGGTCTATCGCCTGACTCCACCAATCTCCCAGTGTGCCCACCCAAAAATAATTGGGGGGGGGGGGCTGCCTCTCGTGCATGTTGCGCTACCGTACCTCATATCGCCACCGCTCAGCTTTAGCTGCCTCCAGTTCTTCTTTGGGGCAGCGATATTCCCCAGCCTGTGCCCAGGGTCCCTTGACGTCCAATATCTCCTCCCATGTCCAGGAGTCTTGAACCCTCTGCTCCCTGTTACCACGCTGCTTGGTCCTTTCTGGCTCAAGCGGGGAGCCCAGCCAACAGAGTTTCAGTAGTCCAGACAGGGGATGACAAGTGCCTAGAGGACCTGCACCGCTTCCTGTGTGAGGAAAGGTCGTACTCTATGGATGTTGTAGAGCATGAACCTGCAGGAGTGAGTCCCTGCTTTGATGTTTGCAGGGAATGACAGATTGTTGTCCATGGTCACACCAAGGTTCTTTGAACTCTGGGAGGGGAACCCCATGGCGTCAACTGTGATGGAGAGGTCTTGGAGCGGGCAGGCCTTCCCCGCCGGAGCAAGAGTAGCTCCTTCTTGTTGATCTTGAGGTGGTGGGCTGACTTCCAAGCTGAGATGTCTGCCAGGCACTCGGAGATGCATGTCGCCACCTGGGTGTCAGAAGGGGTGGGAAGGAGAAGAATAGTTGATAGGTGCAACTGTGAGGATATGAGGGAGCCGAATGATTTGGTGTTTAGAGGAGAGGATCTAGAACTGAGCCCTGGGGGACACCGGTAGTGAGCACATGTGGTGCAGACACAGATCCTCTCCACGTCACCTGCTAGGAGCGACCTGCCAGGTAGGATGCAACCCAAGAGTGTGCAGAGCCTGAGCCAGCAGATCTAGGAGGATGAGAACACACTGAGAAGTGATTGAAGCTACAAAGAGCATGTTGAAAGACCTTGAGTCTTTCTTCCCAGCTTAGATATCACTGTGTTTAAAGTTTAAAGTTTTAATGTCAGGTGTGTGGAGTTGGTATAAATGTGTGTGTGCATGTTATGTGTCATGGAGTGTGAGTGTGTAGAGTCAGTGAAAAAATCAATTAAATACAAGGGCAAATTCATTCTGTTAGCTATAGCTTGCGGTAGAAGCTGTTTCGGAGCCTGTTGGTGTCAGACTTGATGGAGCGGTACCGTTAGCCAATTATTTATGTTTGCGTGGTGACGCTGGTAGAGAAGAGAGAATGCACACACATGCACGCACACACACACATAGTGTGCTTGTATAGGAGCCCTGCGGCAGTGTGTTTTATATACATACTAGGTGTCATAGTGGTTCTAAGGAGATCCTAAACCATTACAAATAATGATTGGGGAATGGTGTGTGTGTGTGTGTGTGTGTGTGTGTGTGTGTGTGTGTATATGTGCGTGCGTGTCCGTCCGTCCAAAACTATAGCTAACTAACCCCTGGGTGTGGTGTCCACCCCCGAGGAAAGGATCCCCAAAACCATCGAGATCAAGTCCATCAGTCACGGTAACACACATACACACACACACACATACGGTGGTGCCCAAAAATATTGACACCCTTGATAAAGATGAGCAAAAAATTACTTTAGAAAATAAATAATTCTAATACTGAGCTATATTGTATGTTCAAAAAATGTTGAAATTCTATTGTTTAATACTAATACAATGTCTCAGAGAGAATTTTTTTAACAATAATTTTTTTTTTCTCGGAAAACGTAGGGATCAAAGTGATTGACACCCCTGTTTTCAATACCTTGTCAGAACCTTACCTTGCGAGAATAATGGCACTGAGCTTTTTTTGAAAACATGTTATGAGTTGGAGAACACATTGGGAGTGATCTTATACCATTCCTCCTTCCAGAATCCTTCCAGATCCTTGACATCCTTTGGACTGCCCTCTTCATTCAAACCATCGGTTTTCAATAGGTTTCAAGTCCAGAGACTGACATGGCCATTTCAAAATGTTGATGTGTGGCCAATTAACCATGTGATGTTGTGGTGCCTCTAAGTCAGGACGCTGATTTGAGGACAGCATTACTGATTCATGTGGTTTTTTTGTGACCTGGTTTCCTTCTTCCATTTTGTATTTATATTGATGTTTATTTTCTGTAATTTGTGTAATTCAGGGCTCTTCTGTAAAAAGAAGCCTTGGTCTCAGTATGACTCCCTGATAAAATAAAGGTTCAATAAAATTCACCACAAGTTGGTATGGGATTCATTTCTGCTCATGCATTCTCATTTTGATGCCAAACCCACCACTGTTGTGTGTGGCCAAAGAACTCTATTTTCATGTCATCTGTCTAACCTGTTCTACTCAGTGCCAATGTTGTTTTGAAAATTAGAGTGTAACTCCATGCAAACTCTGTTTACACTTGTTGGATGAGAGGAAAATATACTGTAGCTCTTTGGCCTATGAACAACAATGGTGAGGGAGTTCTCTTCTTATCCTCTTCTACATGATAAAAGGGCAGGTACTTAAATGTCAAAGACGCACACTGGTTCTCTTTCAATTACTTGTTTCGACATAAGTAGCTTGAAGGACTAATCAGACCGGTCAAGTGGCGAATGAGGGAGCCCTCATACCAAAGAGCCACTCACCTTCCCTCTTCTCATTCTCACCTCTCTTCCTCACAGAAGACTTCTACTTGGCTCTCCCCAGCTCACCTCGACTTGATACTTTTTCCTGTTTAACTGTTCACATGTGCCGTTAGCCCTGCACTCGGTGGCGTAACCTTATCAGCTCATGTCTTTTGTGTTGAGTGACATTTTCGGGTAAGAATTAGCTTCAGTGCCTTTATTCCTTTGTCTCCTTTTGTAGCTAGCATCACACGGCTAACTGCGGAGACATAGCTAGCTTAGCTGCAAGGCTTAGCTAACCTGGCTAGCTCGCTGCAAGGCTAGCTATCCTACGACTAGCTTTTCTACTTGGAAGGGTAGAATTACTAGTTTGCTCTCTCGTTTAGGTCGACCCTTCATCGGCATTGGCTAGACCGACCATCCTAGCGTCACTGCTTATCGGTCGAGATAACATTGCAAGACCAACATAGCCAAAGGAAGCTAGCGCTAACTTTGCTGACTAGCTAGGCTACTAACCCTCATGGCAAACGCTAGCTACGTTCACATTGTAAAAGGATTAGCTTTTCCGGACAGCACTGACTTAACTAGCTAGGCTACTAGCGCAAGTGGTGAACGCTAGTTACGTTTCACTTTTTTAGCTGTTTTTTGGAGCCATAGAACCTGCTAGCTTAGCTGGGCATCGATGGCAGATAAGATATTCGCTCATTGATGTCAGCAAACAGGCAGCATATTGAGTGGCCTGAAGCCATGGGGGGTAGCAATCGGAGAGGGACTGGTATGACAGGAGTAAACTCCCCTCTAGCACTGTCCCAGGAAAACAACTCCTCTCAGCCTGCATGGCTGAAGCCAAATGCAATTTTGAAAACCTTTGACTGGCAATGTCCAAACCAGACGTTTTGCCAAAATGAATGTCAAGGACAAGCCACCGGTGGTTGAGCAGTCAGTGGCCAACCACTTTAACCCCAGTACCTTGTCAAAGATGGATACTTCTATCCCAGTTAAGACGAACAGCGTCTCCGCATCTATCTACCAAAATGTGTAAGTGTCTGCTGCACATTATTTACGGGCGTTGAACGTTACGCCCCATACTACTGGCTTACCAGGCCAATTTGATGCTGGAGATGCATAATCTCCTATTGATTGGCAAGCCTAACCCAAACCTTTGGGAAATGTGGTCACAAACCTCAACCTCCGAGCCTCCAGGTTGTGCCATTCAAGCCTGTGGTTGTGCCATGAGCCTTGCCGTGGTAGGGGAGAGGTGTGGCTAACAGACAAGGAGAAAAGCACATTTCCTGTCGAGATGAAAGGACTGTTTGTCGCCAGCATTCGGGAAGAAGTGCAAACTCTGTAGATCTGGGAATCGTGGTTACCCGGCCAACCCCCTCCAGAAGCCAAGGCTTCGTGCCAGAGAGAGGGAAATTTGCTGGCACCAGAGCTTTCTGCGAGAAGCCCCCAGCGACACAGCGGTCTTCGACCGTTCGGATCCCCTAACAGGGGCTGACAGTGAGGAAAATGTTCCTTCCCTGCAGCCACATCGAGGTCCCGCTCATTTGATTCCCCATGAGGGGAATGGGTTCCCAACCTGGGGGTACACGGCAGAGAGGGACAACCAACAGTTCAACCCACTATGGGGGGAGGGGCACACCTGTGTTCCTAAAACCCTTCCCTTTGTGCAGCGACCCATTTTGATGCATTCACTCTGTTTTTCTGACTAATAAAGCCTCTGCTGTATGAAGGCATCCACAGACACAGGTTGAAAATATTCGATTTGATTGGATTTGTGCCTCGCTGAAATAAACTCGGCAAAAAAAGAAACGTCCCTTTTTCAGGACCCTGTCTTCCAAAGAAAGAAATCCAAATAACTTCACAGATCGTCATTGTAAAGGGTTTAAACACTGTTTCCCCTGCTTGTTCAATGAACAATTAATGAACATACACCTGTGGAACGGTCGTTAAGACACTAACAGCTTACAGACGGTAGGCAATTAAGGTCACAGTTGTGAAAACTTAGGACACAAGAATCCTTTATACTGACTCAGGGTCTCTGCCCAGGGTCCCTGCTCATCTGCGTGAACATGCCTTAGGCATGCTGCAAGGACTGCAGATGAGGACTGCAGATGTGGCCAGGGCAATAAATTGCAATGTCCGTACTGTGAGACACCTAAGACAGCGCTACAGGGAGACAGGACGGACAGCTGGCAGACAACATGTAACAACACCTATACAGGATCGGTACATCCGAACATCACACCTGCGGGACAAGTACAGGATAGCAACAACAACTGCCCGAGTTACAGCAGGAAAGCACAATCCCTCCATCAGTGTTCAGACTGTCCAAAAATAGGCTGAGAGAGGCAGGACTGAGGGCTTGTAGGCCTGTTGTAATGCACCAGACATCACCGGCAACAACGTCGCCTATGCGCACAAACCCACTGTCGCTGGACCAGAGAGGACTGGCAAAAAGTGCTCTTCACTGACGAGTCACAGTTTTGTCTCACCAGGGGTGATGGTCGGATTCGTATTTATCGTCGATGGAATGAGCATTACACCGAGTCCTGTACTCTGGAGCGGGATCGATTTGGAGGTGGAAGGTCCGTCATGGTCTGGGGCGGTGTGTCACAGCATCATCGGAGTGAGCTTGTTGTCATTGCAGGCAATCTCAACGCTGTGCATTACAGGGAAGACATCCTCCTCCCTCATGTGGTACCCTTCCTGCAGGCTCATCCTGACATGACCCTCCAGCATGACAATGTCACCAGCCATACTGCTCATTCTGTGCGTGATTCCTGCAAGACAGGAATGTCAGTCTTCTGCCATAGCCAGCGAAGAGCCCGGATCTCAATCCCATTGAGTACATCTGGGACCTGTTGGATCGGAAGGTGAGGGCTAGGGCCATTCCCCACAGAAATGTCCGGGAACTTGCAGGTGCCTTGGTGGAAGAGTGGGGTAACATCTCACAGCAAGAACGGGCAAATCTGGTGCAGTGCAGTACTTAATGCAGCTAGTGGCCACACCAGATACTGAGTGTTACTTTTGATTTTGACCCCCCCCCCTCCACTTTGTTCCATTTATGTTAGTCACATGTCTGTGGAAATGTTTATGTCTCAGTTGTTGAGTCTTATGTTCATACACATTTTTACACACGTTAAATTTGTTGAAAATAAACGCAGTTGACAGTGAGAGGACATTTATTTTTTTGCTGAGTTTAGATAGACATTCGATTAAAAAAAGATTAAAACAGCAATATTACTGTTAGTCCCTCTTGAGACGCCATACAAAACAACATACAGTAACACTTCCTCAAAATAGTTATAATTAATCAAAGATAAGTCAAGAAATATGTCATTCATTTTGAAGTTTTTGCAGGGGAGGTTTTAAACTAATGACAACTAGACGTCTGTCGTTGAATGACAAACACTTAATTGAAGAATCCCTACTGTTGACCAATCACCAACGTAGGGGCGTAGACTTCGGCTACCGAACTTCGGCTTGCCTCAAGAGAAATGGTTGTGTGCTCCTTGGCTCAAGAGACCATGTGTGATATGGGAGTTGGCCAAAGCCCACTATGCGATGTCAAAAAAAATAATTTAAAGAGAACTTGGGGTTACTTTGCGTAACCCCGGTTGTCTGATATGATGAGAGACATCTCGCCACATTTCCCTACTCACCCGCCACATTTCCCTACTCACCCGAGTGTGAGGAAGTTCAGCACGCTCAAGAATGATCAGGGAGAAGGCGAGTGGCTCTTTAGTATGAGGGGAGGGGCTCCCTCATTCACCACTTGACCTGTCTGTCTCTGACAGATGTGTAGGATTGGTCCTTCGAGCTACTTAGATTCTGGTGAATCCCACTGCGATGTCTCACTCATAATACCTGAGAACCGGGGTTATGCAAATAACCTTATGTTTCTTGTGAAGGAGTTGTTTGGCATGTTCAACTGCTCAACTCTCTCTGGGCGAAACACCCGGAATGAAAAGGAGGCACCCTCAATGACTGCCCGTATAAATACCTGAGTAATATAGAGGGCACACCTGCCACTAGTGCCCTCCGTACTCACGTGACCATAGAGTTGGGTAGAAGACACCCCTGCTACGAATCCCCTCTCCCCACCTCCAAGTCATGGAGCAGGTCATTTTGAACACTATTCTCAAATGTTTATACAGATATACATACTGTAGGCTACAATGAAATATGGCATAAATCTTATACTAGCAGTGCACATTCCATGCCCACCTGAGGATCTGTATGTTTCAGCCATCTATTTCCTGTGTTTGAGGGGTGCAAAATCCAATTGTCAATTAAATCTTGGATTGATTGCTTCAATTTTACTCCTGCGACTCTTTCATGCTCTTGCTTGTGCCTGTAGTTTTTTTCACGTTGACGCTATGACTGTGGAAATGTTTGTAATGACCTGTCAAACACTCAATGAAGTACAAAAAAAGAAAAAAAATTCAACGAATATTGTCTTTCTCTTGCTTTAACGCATCATCTCGACACTTGCATCACAAGAAAGAGAAGAACTTAATTTCCTGTGGAATTGAAAAAAGTTATAACTTTAATACTGTAGAATTTTTTTCAAATTAGATGCTCCTCACCACTTCCTTTAAACTGCCCCTCTCCTACCCTCCCTCCTTCTCCTCCCCTCCCTCTTCACTCCTCCACTATCCTCTCCCCCTTCCTCTCCTTCCCCGTCTCTTTCGACCACATGTGGAACTCATTCTGTCCACAGAGACACTGAGGTATCGCTTTAGGAATCAAGTTTCACAAAGACTCCTTTGACCGCAGATACTTTTGTAGACTAGAAAACATTAGGCAAGGAGTATGACAATACATTTAGAATACATTTGAATATGTTCAGGTGGGAATAGTGTGTGAGGTGCCTAAAAATGACTAGGAATGGGGCCACAACCATTTAAATGCTTAAAATGCGCTGTTTCTTGTGATTTCAGGAATGGATAATTAAACCTTAAAACATCAGCATGCATGTGAATCATCACAGTTAATTTAGTGAGCAACTAGCAGCAAATATAATCAGATTAAACACCCGGGTGGTGGCTATTTTGTTAATTTTTCATTATTTTGCATGGACACACACTCTTAATGTCTCAGTAATACCAACCACATTGCCTCATGCCGCTCTGCTAGTGACTTAGCAAATGTTCCCATTACTCACGTCTGCAGTTTGTTAGATTCATTTAACCAGGAGGAAAGTGTCCTTGTGTGCACCCCGGTTAGTCTCACACGTGCCCGTAGGGTCTAGTATTTGTGGGTCTTCAGATGGCTGTAGAGGTTGAGCCGGAAGTCACATATTTTGGTGCAGTGTGGACAGGGGTGAGTGGTGGTTGGGCCTTTCTGGTGTTGAGGCACACACATGAATAGAAACAACACGACACACAACACTTAGTCACGCAACACTTAGTCACGCAACACTTAGTCACGCAACACTTAGTCACGCAACACTTAGTCACGCAACACTTAGTCACGCAACACTTATTCACAAAACACTTAGTCACACAACACTTAGTCACACAACACTTAGTCACAAAACACTTAGTCACAACAACACTTAGTCACAAAACACTTAGTCACACAACACTTAGTCACACAACACTTAGTCACAAAACACTTAGTCACACAACACTTAGTCACGCAACACTTATTCACAAAACACTTAGTCACACAACACTTAGTCACACAACACTTAGTCACAAAACACTTAGTCACAACAACACTTAGTCACAAAACACTTAGTCACACAACACTTAGTCACACAACACTTAGTCACAAAATACTTAGTCACAAAACAGATGGCATGACAGGCGATGAGGAGAGAGACACGAAAATAATGGTTTGAGTAGCCGATGCTGATCTTTAGGGCAATGTGAGGGTATAACTCTGAATTCTGGTGTTCTGGTGTTCTATAAGCAAATCTTACTGTGGGTGGAACCTGGTTCATGGTCTAGACTTGAGAAGCTCTGGAACTATTAAAAAAATTCTTCCCAAAACCCAAATACTCCCCATTTCTTCTTTCTCCCTTTTTCTTCCCTCGTTATTCATTGCTTTCACAAATGGATTATCGTCAGTCGGTTGAGGTTTGAAACAAGGGCCTGTAATCAATTACATAGACATGATGCCAAAGCCATTTGTGCATTCCAAATGTCACCCTTTTCCCTGTAGTGCACTGCTTTTGAGCAGAGCCCCAATGTCTCTGGTTAAAAGTAGTGAACTACAGTGGGTTGCGAAAGTATTCACCCCCTTGGCATTTTTCCTATTTTGTTGCCTTACAACCTGGAATTAAAATGGATTTTTGGGGGGTTTGTAACATTTGATTGACCTTCATCCCGGTATCAAATCTCTGGAAGACTGAAACCACTATGCTTTACTGTGGGGATGATATTCTCGGGATGATGACAGGTGTTGGGATGGCGCCAGACATAGCGCTTTTCTTGATGGCCAAACAGCTCAATTTTAGTCTCATCTGACCAGAGTACCTTATATTATTTTTGGGGAGTCTCCCACATGCCTTTTGGTGAACACCAAGTGTTTTATTTTTATCTTTAAGCAATGGCTTTTTTTGGCCACCCTTCTGTAAAGCCCAGCTGGAGCGGTTTGAGATAAATACACATGACTATGGTTGCATCCAAAATGGCTGCTTTGAAATACTTTTTACATTCGAATCACAAACAATTTTTTTAGGAAATCATGATGAAAGTGGCCATTTTAGGCCATGTTTAGACCTATACATGCCTCCTGTAAGACCAATGATCTGTGAACAGTACATGATACAGGCATCTTGAAGTCATTTATACAATTTATAGTGTGTTCTAACATGGATTATGTTCAGATTCTGAAATACACATTTTCACATTCATTTATTCAACATTAAAACTAGGAATATCTCCAAACTACCGTTTTAGATGTAGCTTTTATCCCTTAATTTGATACCTATTGTGTGGGACACTATAGTCTTCATACACATCACATTTCCAGAGTTGGCTCTCTGGTACGACCCATTTTATACATACATTATAGGTCATTAACCAATCACATCCCACCTTTTAGGATTACACATTCAGCAACAGTTGAGGACAATATCTCTCATCACATGATGCTCAATATAGATATGTATTCAGTTGCATTATCCCCACATTTCACCTCCTAAAACTTCACCATTTTGTGCATTTTGTGTTTAACCTTGGAAAGATTCATCTTTTAAATTTGAGAATTAGGATTATACTGGCACACTGCTCATCGATCAGAAAATAATAGACAATAGACCATCATTGCCCCCTAGTGGTATATCTGTCTCATAACATCCATGACTGAAAAGTCATCAGTGGATGTGACATTCATTGCCCCACAACTGCTCTAGCATAGGCCTGAAAAGAAATGTCCTTTGTGATTGAATACACGTTTTGGACATGTTTTCAATTATACCACAGTGCTGCATTACAATATAACCTACCAATCAGAAAATACCTCCTTTTCTCTGGAAGTTATCTTATTAACATCTCCCTCCCTCCCTCCCTCCCTCCCTCCCTCCCTCCCTCCCTCCCTCCCTCCCTCCCTCCCTCCCTCTCTCTCTCTCTCTCCATGTCTTTCTCTCCAGTCTGAGGCCCCTGGATGTGGAGTTTATGAGTTGTCTGAGTAAAGTGGTCAACATAGTCCCTGTCATCGCTAAGGCAGACACACTCACCCTGGAGGAGAGGGACTTCTTCAAACAGACGGTAAGGTGTGTGTGATGTGTATACATGCACGTGTGTGTACACAAAAAGCCTATGACGTTGATCTGTAGATTTGCTTTTAAACTAGTCCCTTTTGCACTACAACAACCTGACCTGGGCTGACGTTAGGCCTTTACAGCAAGGTAGAAACAGGGTAACAAGAGGGTAAGATCACACCCACACACACACACACACACACACACACACACACACACACACACACACACACACACACACACACACACACACACACACACACACACAGACAGGGTAACGAGAGGGTAAGATCACACACAGGCCGGTATGAAGCGATGCCAGGCATTACACACAGCAGCCATCTGGATAAACTACTGTACTCTGCCCAGTCTGGGGAGTAGTGGTATGAAACCCTGGAAAACTTAACAGATGTATTTAACCAGAAAGGAGCATTTTAAGAAGTGATTCATTTACAGTATTGCAGTATTTAATGAGAGGGTAAGATCACACACAGGCCGGTATGAAGCAATGAGTTTAGAGTAAGGTTTATGCAGCACTTGGTAGAGTCTGTCTGGTAGCTGCTCGGTAGGGGCTGTCTGGTAGCTGCTCGGTAGAGGCTGTCTGGTAGCTGCTCGGTAGAGGATGTCTGGTAGCTGCTCGGTAGAGTCTGTCTGGTAGCTGCTCGGTAGAGGCTGTCTGGTAGCTGCTCGGTAGAGGCTGTCTGGTAGCAGCTCGGTAGAGGCTGTCTGGTAGCTGCTCGGTAGAGGCTGTCTGGTAGCTACTGGTAGAGGATGTCTAGTGGTAGAGGATGTCTAGTGGTAGAGGATGTCTAGTGGTAGAGGCTGTCTCGTAGCTACTCCTCCATGATAGAAAGCATAACCCTTTCTGTTGATGACTGAGCCATGCTTGTGGTATAGAGACTAGAGGCCCTCTGCCGATTTAAATGTAGTTTATATTATTTGGAATTCAATGGAATTCTCAAATGCTGCTTTCTCTTCCTGTTGTCACTTCTACTCTACACCATACCAGGATACACAGGCCTAAACTACATGCTTAGTTCAGTCTAAAGAGGCCTCTGCACCCCCCCCCCCCTCTGTCCCTCTGTCCCTCTATTTCTGTTGGCCAGTGGTCAGCCTGGGAGAAGAAAAGGAACATGTACACACACACACACACACACAAACACACACACACACACACACACACACACACACACACACACACACACACACACACAGAGAAGAAAAGGAACATGCACATGTACACGCGCACACACTCTCTAGAGGGACGCTAGTCTCCACTCTCTGGCATCCTGCGACAGCTTTATTAATTCTGGAGGAGGATACACATTGGGCGACTTGGCTACCGTTCCCACGACAACGGCCAATGAGAACAAGGCCGAGCGAGGTGGAAGCTCTGCTTGTTTTGGTTGGCTGCATGGGCTGGGCAATGTACGACCCTGGGATTGTGATCTTAACATTTTTTTGACGTTTTTTTTCTTGTTCCCTGCAGCAGTTGACATGCAAGCAAAGGGAACTAGAGAGCTTTTTATTCTGGTTTTTCCCTTTGTGTCCAACAGTGTGTGGGTGTGTGCTCTGTTGTAAGCTTTTTTTTTTATGTCGTCAGTTTACATTTCATCCTATAATGTAGGCCGAAGGCTGAGAAAGTTTAAAAAGTTACAAGTTTAAACTTTTCAAAAAGTATAAACAGAGAAATGTCGAAAATCTGTTTGATCATCGGCCAAGTGTAAACTGTGAGCGGAACATTCGTTCATTGAAAGGCCATCACCGCTGGCAGAAGAAGCCTGTCTGTGTTTGTCATTATAAAAAAGGCGTCCATTTTGTGTCCGGCTGTATATTTGTTTAATGGTTGTTAACCTCCACATTACATTGTTTAAGGTCATCACCAGCCTTAACAGCATGATAGAGTATTTATGGTGGAATCCGAGTGAGCTACAGTAAGGTCGAAATGTAGTCAATCATTTCATATTCTCTGAGATTAAATACTTGTATATTTATCGTTTCAGTAATGGTGACCTTACCCTGATTGTTTGGACCAGTGTATCTGGAGATTTACAGGAAGAATATTTATGATGTCACCAAGCCTCCCTCTGTTTTTATTCTTGGCAGTTAGCCAGTGAAAGTTGAGTTGGAAGAATGAGTACCGGTTGGCTTATTTACTGTCGATGGATTCTGACGGTGATGCAAGTCTCAGCTTCCCTTCCCCCGGGCTTTCCCCTGGTGGTGAGTGATGCACTGGGCAGGACACACACTCCTCCACCTCCCGGACTACCAGGATGACTTGGTAGATGGCATGAGGTGGAAACAGCCATTGTTTTGCCCTGACTGCTGTTCTACAGTACATTTGATGTGACACTGCAACATGGTGTCAGATTGTGACGTGTTTCTGTTTTTATGTTTGTGCAGATCAGGGAAGGACTGCGAGCCAACGGGATCGACGTCTACCCTCTGAAAGTGTTTGACGAGGATTCTGATGACTGAATGGATAAAGGTGAGTTTACAGTGTTGTAAATACACACACACACACACACGACCAACAGGCCAACGCATGGATTCATTATCGTCTGGAGATGATCCCATTTGCTGTGGTGGGGAGCAACCAGGAGTACCAGGTCAATGGAAAGAGGCTTCTGGGCAGAAAAACTAAGTGGGGAACCATAGAAGGTAATTCAACACACACACACACACACACAACCCTTACTATCCCTGTCAAACTAATCATGTCAAATGGGTTGAAGCAGATTTGCCATTGCCTGACTGGACTGCACAATACAGCGGATCAATCATGCATGTTACTCCTGCCAGTACATGTTTAAATCCCAGCCAACTGATTTTAACATCTGTCGTCTCACTCATTCACATTTCTCTGGTCTGTCTTTGACTAAACAGATTTAGGAGTAATAGACGCGAGGACAATGATTTACCGAACCGTCTGAACAATGGGGTTGGAGCGTGATGTCATGAGCTCTGCTGGTCGGCTACTGCATAGCAACCTAGTGGTGCCAAAAAGTCCTGGTCTGCCGTAGAAAGCCTATGTAAATTACAACTGCCAGGACGACCCCCCCCCCCCAAAAAAAAAAATCGATGTCGTTTTGGGCTCTAATATGTGTTTATTATGATTAAGTTCAATCCCAACTGTGAATTATTTTAAAGTTTGTAACAAATCAAGATATATATATTATGTAGTGACCCATTCTGACTACTATATTTGTCCACACAGGACCAGGTGCTGACACAGACCAAAATGAAGGGCCGCCAGGCTACGAGGAGGCTTGCACACCCATGCCATAGACATTAAGGTTGACTCTCTCAGGCAGGATGAAAACGACTACATCGACCATGTTCCTTTGCTAGTTACGGTCACTTTCACCGTGATCCTTAGCTGATTTTTGTAGTTGCTGGTGCCGTTCAGTCCCATTTAGCAATATGGCGGCGCTTCAAATTCGGATATTTCCGGCTTCATGCGCCATCAGGAGTTTTCCATAGGAATACGTGGATGACGTCAGCGCAATTCACCATCTACTGGTTTGAATGTCTATGACAGACACCGGTGTACTATACTGTAGTTGTGAGCATGCTTGGACCTACGCCTCACACAAACTATCGTAGTGTTTATGGTTTTTGGACTGCGCTGAGCATTCTTACTGCCAAGTTCGGGGTCGTACCAAGAGAGCGTCCTTGATTCACTGCTGGGGGGAATAGGGGGCGGGGGGGGGGGGGTGAACAAACATGAGGAGGAGGTCTGGAAAGAGAGGAATGTCAAAGCACCTGTTTACTGGAGGCCCGACTGTTTCCTTCCCAGATTGCACCTGGCCCCTTCAGGGCCCCTCTTGGCCCTTGGTGAATGCTCCTTTCATCACTCCACACTTGTATAGAACAACTATATTATTCTGGACCTCTATTCCTGTTAGGTCTGTTCAAAGAACCAACCAACCAGAGCTTAGCATTCATAGCTTTCTAGTGTTCTGGTACTTAGTTCCTGTTCTGGAACTGTCAAGGTCTCCTACCCCATAGTCGATTGACGTGCCTGTGCTTCAATCTAATTAGCATACCAATACAACTCTTTCTATTCAAGCTAGACGCCTGCTTCTCAATCGTCCTTCCGCATCTGCGCTGGAAGGTGTCAGAGTTACAGCGGTGTTTGTCAGACCAGGAGACATCCCCGAAAATCTCTTTTTCTCACTAAAACATCTGCAGAGTCCAAAGAGTCTGGGCATTTTTTGCTTCATGACCCCCACTAGCTTCCCGACCCCCACTAGCTTCACGACCCCACTCGCTTCACGGGACTCGTTTGAAGTCTGTACTGACTGTGCCAACTTTTGTCTGTAGAATCTGAACGCTTTGAGCTACAAACTATTATGACGGGAGGGAGTGAGTGAGAGGAAGAGAGCTACTGGGCACGACTGCACCTCCATCGTAGGAAAAAGTCGGGGTGTTAATACTTTCTGAATGCACATAAAATACCATCTAAAGGTAGAAGTGTCATTTTAAAGTGGTAATCTGCAGTTGCTTGATACATTTTTGGACTCATAAATAAATTGTATATACCAATTTGATTCCTCGAGAATACAACTTTCTAAATGCCTCATGAGCTTAGTTCAACTGTTGTACCCCATCAGAAACCTAAATCTAAAATTGTTTTACTCCAATATTTGTAAACAACATAAATGTACGCAACACTGTGTAGCCTTAAAACATGGTTAAAACTATCATTTTGATATAATGGTCCTTGCAAGTCATAGCTCGGTCTATGAATTTAGAAGTGATTACATTTCTGGAGGCCCATCCCTCAGCTTTTCATCAAAACAGAGGCGGGGTTGCGGCTTTGTTGTGGTTTCAACTGCGGATTCTAGTTTTAATATAATGAATATGGCATCCTATTCATAGGGCTAATGATTAGTTCCAATCAACTATGGATGAATGATAGTATACCTTGGGGCAAATCAGATGTCAATAGCCTACATAAACTCAATCTCACTCCAAATGTACTTTCACATACAGCTTGTGTAAGAACAGTTAGTTAGGCTACTTTCAACTATTCAACGTTATTTAGGTAGTCTACGCAAATGATTAGGGAAGCTGATCAATGTCTAAATATTATGAGACATGTCAAAATGCAGAATTTTGGCACTTTGTCAAGTTTTAAAAATCTAATTTTATTTCATTCATTTAAACAGGCTTTTTAATTGGTGCACAATTTCAACTTTGAATATCAAAGGGATGCAAAAGGGACTCATTTTGTGGAACAACCCATCACTTTAATGGCTGGCAACTAATGTGACACACACACACACACATACACACAAACACCACGTGACACACACACACACACACACACACACACACACACACACACACATCCAGTCACACTGAGCCTCCTCCGACATCTCCCTATCATCACTGGCTGACGTGACATAAAGGACTGTACACACCAATATCAAGTGTATAACCATTTTTACATGATCAACTGCCAAAACAGAGTTTCTGTTACCTGGAAGTTCTAGTGTAGGTAGTTGTAGGTCAGAGCTGTTGGCTAAACAGTAAAAGATGTCCCCTAGGGAGATGGGATGCCACAGTATTCTAACACACAGAAGAAGTGTACAGACCAGCTATCTAAGTATAGCAGATCAACATTTAGTTAAACTAGAAAGACCTGGTTGAAATGACCTGGTCTACGTAGTGTTGTGCTGTACAGTGCTGTCTAGATATTGGGAGGTAGGGTTTAGGTTCTTTGTCAATTTTGACACGTCTGCGCTGCACAGTAAAACAGCAATGCAGTGTGGAGCAGTAAGACCTCTTGCCAAATGATCCGGTCTATACCAATATGCCAATGTCATATTTGTGACATTTACTGTTGTGTTGTTGCTATTATAATATTATTGCGTTGTTTTTTTAGTAAGATTTGGGTGTAGGGAACACACCTGTTTTCTCCCTAATGTGTTTTCTCTTCTGCAAACCAAATAAATATCCTTTCTGTTTATGCTTCTTATGTACCCTTTTGAGTTAGATGACGCTCATAGGCTTCTAAACGCACCCCTTGTTCTCCTGACATTCTCCTGCTCTGTCGTTCGCTACGGAGAAGAAACTAACGTCCGTTGGCTTAGACTTTGAGTCTGGGTAGCCAGGCAAGGAAAACCTATGTAGACCCTGTTTGGTTGTATTTAGCAGTATCTCCTTACTTTATGTCCCCTTTATTTATAGGGAATTGTATGAATCTAGATTTATATTATTGTCTTTTTGGACATGATGCAGAGTAGGACTACAGGGAGGAAGAATATGTTGCCTGAATACACAGTTTGAAATCATATTTAGTTCCCCTGACAGTTTTGCATTCTGGGTGTAGTCGACCTTTAACTCCCTTATTTTCCCTACTAAACATGTATTCCAAAAAGTTGTAAATGTGCCATTCAGCCAAACACGGTTCATCACTCAGCTAAAAACTCATGGATGGAGGTCAAAACCGAGAGTACTACTCATTCAGCCATGTGGCTCGCACAACATACATGACAAAAGTTACTGCAATGTTTATTGTGGTGTAATTTATGGTATGATAGCATATCAAAGACGCATCTTAACCTATCTCAAAGAAATAAAGACTTTTATTGTTTACCCTTATTCAGTATTGATGGCCAATTATTGACCTGACTCAACCAATCACAAAAGCCCCTTTCCTCATACGCAATTTGGCGTGTCTGAAACAAGTTCACGTGTTCATTTCGGAAAAACTACCAAAAAGGCTTTTTACCAAAGCTTTACCGTTGAAGTTTGGGTTTCATTGTATTTTTTCAAAGTCGTAATGAGGAGAATCAAGTTACAAGGTATTTCGAAAACAATCAAACAATATGATACTGGAAGTGGTCTGATGGGGGTAAAATATGCCTACCAAATTGCAATGAAAAAGTCAACAACTTGTAAATATTTTTAAGTTTGGTGATGTAGGTGTACCGTTGCAGTCGCATCTTTGGCTAATATAATAAATGGAAACATTCTAGTATTGGAAGGTGGTCATTGTATTTAACTGCCTTCATGGGCCTAATAAACAATGTTGGAAAAGAAACTACAGTAGAGAAGCTACAATGTTATTCCAAAATGTTCCAAGGCAAATGTGTAGGTCTATAGGCTACTTTTTGTTTTCTAGAACGGATTTATTCATTTCACAGTAGCCTATACATTTGCAGTTCTGACAACTATTCAGTTGTCAACACCAGACAGGTACTGTAGGGTGGGAAAATAGCAACTAGCTCACGGCAGTCCATGTCCTGCGGCGTGACAACGCTTCAAACCGGAGCTTCACGAATCACACCTTGTTCACGCAACACTGGGTACACTCATTCATACCTCTCCTGTCATCTTTTCTCACCAGTTCCTAAATCCATGTTGGCATGTTTAACTAGCTGGTCAGTTTATCTCACACTCGCTCTCTGCCTTTCCCTGCCTCCTCCCAGGCTCGTTTTGAAAGACTTGTCTGAAAACTGAATAAGCCTAATCATCTACTCTGCTGACATTGATGCAGATGCTGACTACTACTAAGGAAAAGAGGTGGGTGATGGGTTATACACAACTTTGTTCAAGTTGATAAGGTGTGCAGGCTGTGTAAATGTTGTGTATATGAATGACACCTGCCATATTGTAGATATATTTGTACATATACCAGATTGTTACCTAAATGCTGTGCTTAAAACATCTTGTAAATTCGCAGATATGAGCATATGCCCCTCCAACTCGTTGTGGGGAACTCGTCTCCTCTCTGAGCTCCAACTTCTCCCACATGCTGAGCTCTGACGTCACCTACCAAGGAAATGACCTTGGTAACAGCATTTCAGCAGTTAAATGGAACAACAAAACATTATTTATGAAATGTATGACAATCTATTTATGGTGTATGTAAACACTGTCAATTCTTTACAAGCATGAAAGTTGTACTTTTCATTTATAGTTGACGGAGCCTGTTTGCCATTAGCCAAACGGCATTCTCAACGAGTTCAAAGCACGTGAACGCACACAACTCGTCTCTCCCAGTCTACATTTAGTTCCCCACTTGTTATGAATGCAGAATAACTTAGTAGTTATCTCAACCACTCCACAACCATCGTTACAGGACACCTTGAAAACATTCTGTACTCAACCCAAGTCGTCTGTTGGCTAATTAAGGGAATCCTCTTGGCAGTGAAGAGCGAAGTTTATTGTTTTGGTATGCAAATGCTTTTGTTTAGAAGTGTGTGTGTGTGGGTCAGGGACTTTTCATACCCGCTCTCTTCTCTTGTAAAATGGCGAGACGTCGGGGTCAAAATGGCGCCCGCTGTGTGTGGCTCTTTCTCTCACCTTTTTCCCCGAACCAGCCAGCCGGCTAGGCGCTCTCGCTACCCCCCTCCCTCACGCCCTTTCCTCTGGCTAGTACGTTTTGGATTTTGCTCTGTCTGCTACTGCCAGGTAAAGAGCAGCTCATTATCTCACACTCTTTCCAGCACAGTGCCGCCTGCGTATCCCTTAGAGATGAAGAGGGAGAGAGACACGTGCTGTTCTCAGATCCATAGCAGCAGAGTGTTCACTAACTTAACTAACCCTAACTTTTTATTTTTCAAAACACCGCTTTTGTGTCACGGTGTAATTCAATTAATTTGCCATTCAGTGACACTTTTAAAGATCAGAGAGTGTTTGTGTGTGTGTGTGTGTGTGCTTCGCGAGAGGCTGGGCATTGTAGCGCCATACTTGTTAGTTAGTAATCAAACAGCTGTAGATTGGTTTGTTTTTCCACCATGTATCTGCGACCCTTGTCAGACAGCGCGAGAAACCCCATTGAGCTTATAGCGCTCAAGGGAGCCCTAGTCTTTTCTCCCAGACTGTTCTCTCTGGCGCTGTGTGTGTGCACGCGTGCTGTGTGTGTCAGGGCGATGCCCCCATGTTGCTGCAGTACCAGTGTTTGTTACACGGTACCAGGGGAGTCAACATGCTGTAGTACACTGGGAAACACTAGGTGGTCTGCATTAATGAGACAATCACACAGCCTAATGTAACACGCTGGAGGCTGGGGGCAGCAGACGTCGACATTGCACATTTGGCAATGGGTTTCAGTTATTTTTTGACAGGGTGTGTGGTCTGTGGTTGACTATCTGTGCCTTTTGTAATGGATGGAAGTTAGTAGGATAATTCAGTATCGTTGCTCATAAATAAAGCATTGAAATTGATACTTATGTTACGACATTAATGCAATGGGTAGTCTTGGGTAACCCAGAACTAAATCTAGATTTTGTTAACGTTTATGCCAACAGTCAGTCTGTCATGAGAAATTATGCAATGGGAAAGTGTGGGATGGCGTCCTGAGCACCAATGTTGAGCTGATGGTGGCCTTCAGGAAGGGGAACTGACCAAACCAAACCTTTTTCCCTCCAGTCAACGTTGGTACTCATGCCAAGTTTAACAGCGGGTTCGGTCTATAGGGACTCATACACCTCATCAATGCGTGCCAGACTGCCAGCCACACCGTATTCACAACGTACTGCTTTAATGTGGCATGGTGCCATGGTCGTTTGGCACCGAGACGGTTCGCTTCTGAAACCCGTCATCGTATATACACAGACGTGTCGTCGTACAGAGGAAGCGTTGTTTGGGTGGTAGAGAGAGAAGATGGCGTACATACAGTCACAGTGCTGACTGTCTGGTGCCTCTACAATCACTCTGCATGTAGTCGTACTGGTTGCTCGCTATGTCGTTGCTAGGCAGAGTTCATAGGCTGACACGCGGTCTGTATTGGTAATATTGCACCAGAGGAAATTTCCTTCTCTTTTCTCCCATGTTTAACTATCCCACATCCTCCTCGGTGAGTCTCATCCTCAGTCTCTCTTCCAGAGGCTCAGACACGCGGCACAGGAGAAGTCAGTCTAGTCAGTCTGTCGACACTACTCCCCACCCTCGTCGTCTGTGAAAAACAGCCCATTCAAGCCAAAACAAACGATCGCCACCAAAACAAAAGATCGCCAGCCCCGCCCGCTCTTCTCCCCCCTGCCCGACTCAAATAATCAACACAAGGTAATTTGTCGCTAATTAATTGCGGGATTGTTAATGGCATTGCATTTAAAGCATGAATGTTTCGTTTTTTTCTGTCCCTCGCTGTTTGTTAATAAGCCGCTTGAAAATCTATGTTTTGGGTGGTTTTCGACACCCCCGGTTCGTCTGGTGGCAGCGGGACCCCGCCCCCCCCAGACATCCAGTCGCCCCCTTATTCTGCCCACTTTACCCTTGAGAGCCCCGCTCCGCGAACGGAAGAGCGTTCCATACCCCTGTTTGTTGTTGATCTATGTTAATGCCCCATCGTCCATCTGCTCGTTTGCTTAATTCTGATTTTGCTTGTTTCCAGCCATGTTATCACCCTTCGACATGCACACACACACCTCATTACCGACATTCATAACCACGCCAGGACACTCCCTTGGTTTCCATCTCCTGGCTAATAGCCAGCCCTCAGACGGCCCTCGGAGAGGAGGGGCTGCCGCCCCCGCCCTGCCGGTATACAAATTACCCTAGTTCTGATTAAAAGACAGCTGCATATTCGTTTCAACTTGGCACCACACACACAGGAAGCAAGGATGAGGCATGCTGCATCTCCAGGGAGGTGGAGGGTTGTTTAGCTTAGTGAATGTTGTGAGTGTTTGCTGTTTTCAGATGGAAACAGGGAGCTAAAAGAGTGGAACAAAAGAGCTGCCCGGGGCCTGCTTTGGGGGGTGATGGACCACACTGGCCTGCTTTGGGGGGTGATGGACCACACTGGCCTGCTTTGGGGGGTGATGGACCACACTGGCCTGCTTTGGGGGGTGATGGACCACACTGGCCTGCTTTGGGGGTGATGGACCACACTGGCCTGCTTTGGGGGTGATGGACCACACTGGCCTGCTTTGGGGGTGATGGACCACACTGGCCTGCTTTGGGGGTGATGGACCACACTGGCCTGCTTTGGGGGGTGATGGACCACACTGGCCTGCTTTGGGGGGTGATGGACCACACTGGCCTGCTTTGGGGGGTGATGGACCACACTGGCCTGCTTTGGGGGGTGATGGACCACACTGGCCTGCTTTGGGGGGTGATGGACCACACTGGCTCATTGGTTGGAGGGTGAAGCTCACACTGTAGTAATGTGTTGTGTGACGATAGCAAGACAAATTGAGAGTGAAATCACACAGACGGACGCTAGAATGCAGTGGTTCTGTGACGTCAGAGACGCTTTGCAAGGTCTCAGGTTTGGCTACACTGGCAGGTGAAATGTGAGGCTTTCGCTTCACCGTCCTTGAGCCAAGTTAAGGAGAGCTTGTATTGTCTTCCTCAGTTTGTCCTCTTTGCCGTCCCTGAGGGCTAAGGTGGTGGTGTATGGGTCCCCTACGGGGGTGTGGGTGATGTATGGGTGGGTGTGCACACTGTAAGGCCATAGGGGTGGGTGAAGGGAGGAGGGTGGGACTGTTGGCATGTAGCCAGCTCCAGTGGAATGTATTCGGGATGGGGGGGGGGTGATGTATGGGTGGGTGTGCACACTGTAAGGCCATAGGGGTGGGTGTGGGTAGGAGGGTGGGACTGTTGGCATGTAGCCAGCTCCAGTGGAATGTATTCGGGATGGGGGGGGGGGGTGATACATAATAAATCACAAACAATGAAAGTAGACAGACAAGGGAGTAGGGGGTTGGTAAGGGGTGGGCAGGTGCAAGCCAAGGGTGGCCACATAGAACAAAAACCAGAGGAAATGGTGCCGTGTAAGTCATGTCAATGAAATAGGCAGTTATACGGATGGACCAGGTTGGAATCCACACAGATTGTATTTTTTGTTTCTTGCCGTGTAAGATGGGCAGCGGCGCTTCAGGCTGTGTCCTTTTCATCTTCTGAGAAGGTTGATGTTTTTCTCTGGGCAGTCACATCACATACTGTAGTGCAGGAAGGCACGGAACAACTCTGTTCTTTTTGTGAAACTAAGGCAAATTGCTGCGGCAATATTTACTTTTGAGCAAAATCAGTGAATGTAGTTTATTTGGGGGAAAATGGACAGGTTGTTATTGATTTTAAGAATTCACAGCCTATGTTTTGGTAGGGATTCGTTTATTGACCGTGCTCGTGCTTTCCAGTACATGTGTATAGGCTATGGCTGTGCTGATAGTGTTGCTACACTGCCCCCTGCTGTATGTTGGTAGTATTACACCCTCCTGCCTGTTTACCCTCACCATGGGCTGAAGCTAATTTATTTCTGACAACAATGCACATTCTGATTCATCAGCCCGCTCTGAGCCCTCGCCACTCCATCCACCCCTCTCTCACTCATCTTATCACTGTTTAGTCAAGGAAAATATAAGTTAAGCTCACCTTATTTACATTTATATGATCAGACTTTCGCTTCCTTATGGACTATGCAAATGTGCCCTTTTCCGAGACTTGGTCACTGAGCACACAGATTTGTTCCCGGGTAGAGAAAAATAATAACATTGCCCTGTAGGAAGATGCAGACCCACGTTTGGGATTTCTGAACCTCATGAATTTGGTAATGATACATTTTGTTTACTCTACCCTCCCCTTAAAGCTCTTATCAGTCTATTTTGAGTCATGGGTACATAACCTAAGATTTGATTTAGGGCTAGAAATGTCCATCTTTCTTGTGCTGTGTATATTTATTTATTTTGTTGGGTTGTTGCTGCCAGGGGCGGTCTTCAAAATATCATTTTTCATTTTCTCTCCTCTCTAATGGCCTCTAAATTCCATCATGAGGGTGGTGTGTTTGTGGAATGTTGGCAAGAATCTTGGTGGCGGGGGGGGGCGCTCAGAGGCACATGTCTTTAACCCTTGCTGTTTGGAGATGAGGAGTGGGGGAAATGAAAGAACGAAAAGAGGACTAAGGGCTGGCTTGATGAATCCAGTCAGCTCAAGTTTATTTGAAAGAAAGCCCACGGCTCGTGTGTGTGTGTGTGTGTGTGTCCGTGTGGGTGTGTGGCCGTGTGTGTGTGTGTGTGTCCGTGTGGGTGTGTGTGTGTCCGTGTGGGTGTGTGTCCGTGTGGGTGTGTGTGGGTGTGTGTCCGTGTGTGTGGGTGTGTGTCCGTGTGGGTGTGTGTCCGTGTGGGTGTGTGACCTCGATGCTCGAGCTGAACTCCCCGGACCCATTGTGAAAGAATGGCCATTGATTTCGGGTGTGTGTGTGTGTGTGTGTGTGTGCGCGCGCGCGCGCATGCGCTTGCCTGCCGGGTGTAGACTAGAGGGAATAGCACTGTAGAAAATTACTTTCTGCCAGCATATTACCAACGCCAGTCTTTATATTCATGGGGACGACTCGGGTGATTACAGCCCTCCCCTCCCAGCCTCAGCCCTAACCCATGCAGCCCTGGTCTGCCTGCCTCAGCCCTAACCCATGCAGCCCTCCCCTCCCAGCCTCAGCCCTAACCCATGCAGCCCTCCCAGCCTCAGCCCTAACCCATGCAGCCCTCCCCTCCCAGCCTCAGCCCTAACCCATGCAGCCCTCCCAGCCTCAGCCCTAACCCATGCAGCCCTCCCCTCCCAGCCTCAGCTCTAACCCATGCAGCCCTCCCCTCCCAGCCTCAGCCCTAACCCATGCAGCCCTCCCCTCCCAGCCTCAGCCCTAACCCATGCAGCCCTCCCAGCCTCAGCCCTAACCCATGCAGCCCTCCCCTCCCAGCCTCAGCCCTAACCCATGCAGCCCTCCCCTCCCAGCCTCAGCTCTAACCCATGCAGCCCTCCCCTCCCAGCCTCAGCCCTAACCCATGCAGCCCTCCCCTCCCAGCCTCAGCCCTAACCCATGCAGCCCTCCCCTCCCAGCCTCAGCCCTAACCCATGCAGCCCTCCCCTCCCAGCCTCAGCCCTAACCCATGCAGCCCTCCCCTCCCAGCCTCAGCCCAAACCCATGCAGCCCTGGTCTGCCTGCCCTGCCACTGATGAAACGCGGATGTGGAATATTTATCAGACACTCCAAGCCAAACCCAATAATATAATCCGGTAATAACAAATTAATTTTCTCCCTGGCTGCACTTTGATTGGGGTGTTGATACAAGGAGTAGAAGTCAAGGGATTTCTCAGGTTGCCTCGAGTGAACCACAACTAGCCCTCCTGGCTGACACTCCGCTGGCTCACTGACCCCATTATGCCCCCCCCTGCCCACCCACTTTGTGTCCCTGTCTCTCACACACACACACACGGGTACACGTACCCTTCTACCACCAAACACAATCCTCCACGCTGGACCAATGTATGACATGAGCAACAACAGTAGACGAATGTAATCAACACTCAGAGTAGACTCAAAGGTCACTCGTCACTGCAGATGACCTGGGCACCACATCCACACAAAACAACAGCCAGTGATACTGCAGGCTATCCCTCAGACGAGGAACATCGTGTTCTCAATCCCCAGAGAGTGGAGGAACATCATGTACTCAATCCCCAGAGAGTTGAAGAGACGCTTGTGTGAGGTGTAACATGAGATGTGGTGATGTGTTGCGATGACGTGAAGAGGTATAGGCTCCCTTGTTTTAATCCCATCACAAATCCTCTCTCTCTCTTTCTCTCTCTCTTTATCTCTCTCTCCTTGCACTCTCTCTCACGCTCTCTCTCTGCGCTGTCTCTTTCGCACTCTCTCCTCTCTCGTACACTATCCTTTCTCTCTTTCTCTCGCACGCTGTCTCTCTCGTGCGCTGTCTCACTCTCTCGCGCTCGATCTCTCTCTCTCTCTCTTGCTGTCTTTCTCTCTTGCGCTGTCTCGCTCTCTTTCGCGAGCGCTGTCTCTCTTTCGGGCATTGTCTTTCTCTCTCACGCGCGTGCGCTGTCTCTCTCTCTCTCACGTGCTGTCTGTCTCTCTCGCGCTGTCTGTCTCTTGCGCTGTCTCTCTCTCTCACGTGCTGTCTCTCTTGCGCTCGCTGTCTCTCTCTCGCGCTCGCTGTCTCTATCGTGCTTGCTATCTCTCGCGCTCGCTGTCTCTCTCTCGCGCTCGCTGTCTCTCTCTCGCGCTCGCTGTCTCTCTCTCGCGCTCGCTGTCTCTCTCTCGCGCTCGCTGTCTCTCTCGCGCTCGCTGTCTCTCTCCCGCGCTCGCTGTCTCTCTCGCGCTCGCTGTCTCTCTCGCGCTCGCTGTCTCTCTCGCGCTCGCTGTCTCTCTCTCTCGCTGTGTCTCTCTCTCGCGCTCGCTGTGTCTCTCTCTCGCGCTCGCTGTGTCTCTCTCTCGCGCTCGCTGTGTCTCTCTCTCGCGCTCGCTGTGTCTCTCTCTCGCGCTCGCTGTGTCTCTCGCGCTCGCTGTGCTCGCTGTGTCTCTCTCGCGCGCGCGCTGTGTCTCTCTCGCGCGCGCGCTGTGTCTCTCTCGCGCGCGCGCTGTGTCTGTGTCTCTCGCGCGCGCGCTGTGTCTCTCGCGCGCGCGCTGTGTCTCTCTCGCGCGCGCTGTGTCTCTCGCGCGCGCGCTGTGTCTCTCTCGCGCGCGCGCTGTGTCTCTCTCGCGCGCGCGCTGTGTCTCTCTCGCGCGCGCACTGTCTCTCGCGCTCTGTCTCTCTCTCGCGCACTGTCTCTCGCGCTCTGTCTCTCTCTCGCGCACTGTCTCTCGCGCTCTGTCTCTCTCTCGCGCACTGTCTCTCGCGCTCTGTCTCTCTCTCGCGCACTGTCTCTCGCGCTCTGTCTCTCTCTCGCGCACTGTCTCTCTCTCGCGCACTGTCTCTCTCTCTCTCTCTCTCTCTCGCGCTCTCTCTCTCTCTCTCTCAAATGCTCTCTCTTTCTCTCAAATGCTGTCTTTCTCTTTCACGCGCTGTCTCTGCCTCTTGTCTTATATAGAGTTAATTAGGAAGCTGCAGTCCATTGGTGTCAGAGCTCTGGTGTTTCATTATTCCTCCCTCCCGGCCCCGGAATCAGATGGAAGGCCATCAGTCACACACACACACCAACACATACACAGCTTATGACAGAATAGAGAGCTGCAGTGGCGCTCCTGTCTGGTATGCCCATCTGTTTCTATTTCTCTCTTTGTCCCCTTCTCTCATCCATCCCTTCTCCCCCCAGCCCTGCCATTGCCCCACCTGAGCGCATTTGTCAGCCTCCCGCTCCAACGCTGATGGAAAACTTGCAGCAAAAACGCAAAAAGGTACATGCGGACGGCAGGCGGAGGTTATTTGCAAGCCTGATGGAAATCAATGTCATGTGCCAGCCTCCTCTGTTCTCAGGATAATTAGAAAGGGGGGGTAGGAGGATGAGAGGGGAAGGATGGAGGAGTGGGGTAGAGGAGGGGAACAATGGAGGAGTGAGGTCGGAGGAGGAGTGGGGTAGAGGGGAAGGATGGAGGAGTGGGGTAGAGGGGAAGGATGGAGGAGTGGGGTAGAGGGGAAGGATGGAGGAGTGGGGTAGAGGGGAAGGATGGAGGAGTGGGGTAGAGGGGGCTGAAAGGACAAAGAAAAATGTGTTGTAGGTTTTTCCTTCTGAATCTTAAGGGCTCCTGACATTTCTTCAAAAGAGTCGCGGCCATTTCATCAGGAAGCCGTTCCTTTCTTTTTGACTTTTCTTTTTCAGTCAATCGCCATAAATTTCCCCTTTTTGTCTTTTTTGTTTACGGACAAAGGGACAGACAAATAAACTCCCCTGCTGTACGGTTGGCAGATCAAAAAAAGACACTGTGCAAATTGGCTCACCGAGTAATGTTGCACTGTGATACCAGGCTTCACACAACAACACAACATATCGACACAATACAGAACAGCCAAAACGATGTCATTGGACCAAGGTTTTTGATTATGCAAACACAGAACAAAACACAAACCACTGCCAAGATTGCCTGTGATTTAGGAAGGATATAGAGGGAGTATGTGGATGGCATCGTAAAACATATCAGTCCTGAATTGCCTCTCCTATTCAGCCATTTTAGCCTACAATCGGAGCTGCATCTGGGCTGCATTGTATTTCCAGAGGAGAATCGTCAAAGTCGTAAGATTTGAATATCCTGGGCTTGTCTGTGAAATATCACAAGCGTGGGACTAAAGGCTACGATACACTGTGGGAATGGTTTGGTTTTGGATAGCATGGAGATGTGGCGATGGTGAGCTTCTGTACAATACTCACGAGTGAATAGTGTATCTCATTGTGAAGTCAGGAGAACTTGGACAGCTGCAGCAGTATCCAGACAGTCAGACATACTTTAAGTTATTCATAAAACTCCATTTCTATGGAAAGAGTTTATTGTTGGTTGAATGTATTTCCATTATAATCTTTGACTGGATACCAGGGTTAGGTTGGGGTCAATTCCATTTCAATTTCACTATACAGGAGGTGAATTGAAATTTCATTTGAAACATGGAAAATAACCTCATTGAAGATACATTTTCAATTCATCTCTTAACTGAACTGAATTGAAATGGAATTGACCTTCGACCTTTCCTGGCACAACCACAGACAATCAAGGTCAAACCTCTCTCTCCCGTATAGTATGTTAACCCTCACTGTGACACACACACACACCCTCACACGCAGTCTCTCTTTCTCACACAGTGTCACAGTGGTAGGCTAGATGGCCCATGCCGGGGCCCTGGCTGGCGTCTCATTTGCATACTTAACACAGTGGTCACAGTCGAGTTGACACGTTTGCAACCCACCACTTATCCCATTACCGGGTGTCCCTCGCCTTGGCATTGTCTGCTGTGTCTGCACTCTTTCTCACGCTCAGCTTTCCCACAATGTGAATGCATCATGCGTGTTCTGTGAATGCACACACACACTCACACACACACACACACACACACACGTATCATAAAAATAACACTACTGTATTTTTCTCATCACTGAATGGACACAAACATTTTCAATGGTTTACCTTTTTTAATGTGTTTTAGGAATTTGTTCATATGCATGAATGAGTATTGGATAATAACTATACAGTAGTCCATATTGAAGCTCAAGTAATTACATAAAAGGACTTGTCATTGACAAATCTGATTGTCCTGAAGTTTTTGGCCCGAGGAATGTTGAAGTCTGATCAAGGGGGTACATTATTTAAACACGTCATATCAAATTAAACAGTTAGTTTGGTAAGATATCTCGCTACTCCCTCCTGCCACCCTTACGCATACACACATGCAAGCATTGTCACACACACACCCACCATCACCCATCCAGCCACTATGTATTTGCAGGGGTGTTAATATGGCCATTAAGGGTTTAATTTGGGTTGGTGACTCTGCTCTAGCTGTGTAATTCAAATCTCAAATAAACTCGCTTCCTGCAGCCATTCCTGCCTACCTACCCTATCCCTCTTCCTCTCATCCCTCTCTCTCTCTCTCTCTCTTCCGGGAGGGTACAATGTACATTTAACTGATACCTACAGGCGGTGAGGAGGAACAGCCTCTGTATTGTGTGTGTTCAGGGCTTTTCTCTTTGCTTTGTCTTTCCTCCTGGCCAGAGGCTACACTTTAGTTTTTGGTAAGAAACATTGATGTCACTTTTTTACTGAATGGAATTGTTGTTGCTGATAGGCCTACGGGATACCAACTCGATCATTCTTACTACTGTTAGGCGTGAGAAGATCCGCCACAGCTTTCACATAAGGGCATGTGCCACTGGACCATTTTAGGCTTTCTTATAGCCCAGATCTAAGCCACATTTTACACCTTCATTTTGATCCTGAGCCCTGGACTTCGCTGACCCTGTTTTAGTCCAGAGCAGGGTTACTGTAGCATAGCTCAGCTTGTGATATAGTAATGTGTTCTGCTTAACCTGCTAGGCTGAGAAGGGTTAAGCTAGCCCTGGGGCCAGTTTTAACCCCGAGTTAACCCCAAGGCCTATAGCAGTAAGTTATCTGACCTTTTGGTGGTGGATGAGCATCGCTCAATATCTTGATCTACACTCAATGGCTTTAGGCAGTTTGTCCATAGAGAGACATATCAACACACCATATTTCTGAACAGATGGACAAACTTGATATATTTTTGGGGAAATTGCACAAGCTTTAGGTCTTTCAGTCGTTGATGTTAGGGAATTGATTGCCTATTATAAAGACAGAGACAACTGATCGCTCTGCCAAATTAGGCGAACTGAGATCGAAACAAAATAATTATAATTATGTCGCTCCCTTGCTCTTTCCATATAGAGAGGTCGTTGTAACCAGGAGACGCTACATTATGATCTTTCCTTCTCTCTCTCTTTCTCAGAGTGCTCTCTCGCTCGCTCAGTGCTCTCTCTCAAGGGAAAATGGTTGCTAATTGTCTTCAAATATGTATTGTGGCGAAGAATATTAGCAGACAAGTCATTTTTGTTAACTCTCCCCAGCTATAAAACACATCTGCCAAGAAGTTGGCAGGTTTTTTTGATCATAATGCTCATACTGTTTTCATTGTTTTAATTCCAAGTTCTCCCTGAGGTTTTCTACATTTCAGTCATTTAGCAGCCGCTCTTTCCCAAAGCAAATTACAGTTAGTGCATTCCATCTAAAGATAGCTAGGTGAGGCAGCAACACGTCACAATTGTATCATGTACATTTTCCCTCAACAAAGTATTTATTAGAAAAGTCAGTACTAGTGGGGAAAGAGAGTGTCGGGGCACCGTGAGTTATTTAAGACGGTCTTCAAAGAGGAAGTGTTTCTGAAGTTTTCCCGGAGATGGGCAGGGACTTTTTGGACTTTAGGGGGAAGCTTGTTCCGGGACAGAGAAGAGCTTGGACTGGGCTGAGCAGGAGCTGCCCTCCCGTAGGGGTGGGAGGGCCAAGAGACCAGAGGTGGTGGGAAGGGAGTGCTCGGGTTGGGGTGTAGGGTTTGAGCATAGCCTGAAGGTAAGAGGATGCAGTTCCCCTTGCTGCTCCGTAGCCAAGCACCAGGGTCTTGAAGATGATGCGTGCTTCATCTGGAAGCCAATGGAGGAGCGGTGTGACATGGAGCGTAGAAGGGCTTATATGAAGAAGAGTCTCCATTAAAGGATGGGCAAGGGGATACCTAGTCAGTTGCACAACTGAATGCATTCAACTGAAATGGGTCTTCAATCTGCCATTCTTCCCCTCTGAATCAGAGAGGTGTGGGAGGCTGCCTTAATCAACGTCCATGTCATCGGCACCCGGGCAGCAGTTGTTGTTGGGGGTTAACTGCCTTGCTCACGGGCAGAATGGCAGATTGTTCCACATTGCCGGGTCGGAAATTCAAACCAGCGATCTTTCGATTCCTGGCCCAACACTCTTAACCTCTGGGCTACCTGTAGCCCCCTTATTTGGCAATGTTTCTCAGTTCAATGTTTGTCAGAGAGCTGTCCTGTACCCGTGAGACATGTTCAGGATCTGATACCGCACGTGGTTATTCCTAGAATGAATATCACTAACCAGCTAAAATGAGATGGCTTCTATCAGATGGGAGCATAGCTAAGTGAATGATCTGCTATGTATATGCACACATGGGGTGGAGCGTCACATCTTTGAAGAAGTAGCGATGGCTGGAGGGATAGATGAAATAATAAGGTCTGGCTAGCGCCACACACAGGCTGAGGGTCACCTTTTGAAGAAGTGGCGATGGATGGACGGAGAGATGGAGAGAAGAAGAGGGGGGAGTAGGCCTTGTGTCTGTTTCAAGGGCCGGAGATGTGGTTCACGCGGGACCAGACCCTGTGTCTCTCCTCACCACCTGTTGAGACGACCCCTCTGTGTTATACGTACACTCACGTGTTAGTGTCTACATGTGCCTGCTTCACAATAACAAACCCATTATCATGAGGGCAGATATACAGTAGGTGCCAAAAAGGCCTGTTAATACTGTGAGTTAGGTAGCACATAGACACAAGATTACAAGGGGAGGAAATAGACAAAGTGTGTGTGAGCGATTGAACAAATCCATTCAGGGTTGCAGCCTCTCTCTGCTCTGACAGACTGCATCGCCGTGCTCAGCCAGTTCATTGCTGTCATTCCTTACATCTTTTGACATTTTCAATTATGTCTTTCACACAAGGCTGGCCGCTTGTTTTTTCTCTCTCTCTTCTCCCATCACACTCCTCCACTCTGTCTCTTTTTTTTTTCTCTCTTCCGTCTTCGCCTCCATTCCATTTCCTTTGTAACTGTGTGTGTGTGTGTGTGTGTGTGTGTGTGTGTGTCAGCCCTTTAGATATGTGGGGGTCAGTTCACCCAGGGATCCTATTACTCCACTGCCCTGTGGCAAAGCGAGGGAGGTAGGGGGGCTGTGGCGGAGGGAGGTAGGGGGGCTGTGGCGGTGGGAGGTAGGGGGGCTGTGGCTGAGCGAGGGAGGGGGGCTGTGGCGGAGGGAGGTAGGGGGGGCTGTGGCGGAGTGAGGTAGGGGGGGGCTGTGGCGGAGGGAGGTAGGGGGGGCTGTGGCGGAGTGAGGTAGGGGGGCTGTGGCGGAGGGAGGTGGGGGGTGTGGCGGAGCGAGGGAGGGAGGGAGGGAGGTGGGGGGGTGTGGCGGAGCGAGGGAGGGGGAGCTGTGGCGGAGCGGGGGGGGGGGGCTGTGGAGGAGCGAGGGAGGGGGGCTGTGGCGGAGCCGGGGGGGGGCTGTGGCGGAGGGAGGTAGGGGGGCTGTGGCGGAGCGGGGGGGGGGCTGTGGCGGAGCGATGGGGGGGCTGTGTCGGAGGGAGGGAGGGATGGGGATGATTGTGGCAGAGTGAGGGATGGGGAGGGAGGGGGTGCTGTGGCCAAGTGGGGGCTGTGGTGGAGGGGGAGGAGAGAGGGGGGGGCTGCGGAGGGGGAGGAGAGAAATGGGTGTTGTCAGATATGTCAAGGGCTCTGTTCAATTTATATGGTGATCCTAAGGGGATCTCACAGGGCTATGTGAGAGTGGGTGTGCCAGTCTGTCTGATACCTCTTCCCGTTCAATACATGATGTCCACTGACAAGACAATGGTTAAAGGGCTTGGTTCATTGTAAAGTATGGGGATGGTTCTCTATTTTACTGACAGTGATTGGTTGAATGAGGGGGAGACGGATAGAGGGGTACCACTGCAGAATGAATTTGATCCTACACAGGCAGGGGATCGTAGGCTACATGCGACGTAGATGGCTTCAACTGCAAGACCCACCCACAGGCACAAGGACATGGCTTTTTCAGGATTTCATTATGGTAATGGTTTCACATGGTAACTGATTCCGGGGAAACCCCTCTCTGGCAGAGTGACGTAAGAATAGTATGCAGTATTCGTAATGACTTCAGCAGCATAATCAGCATGTTTAGCATCGTTATGAAACACGCTGCCTTTCCCCCACCCTCCGCCTCCTTCATCACTACAACCACCGTGCCTACTCATGCCTTACAGCCATGGTTTTTGGTTAATGACATGAGCGGGTTGCCAGGTTCCACACCCTTTACCCCCCTCTCCTACTGAATCTTGACCCTGACCCTCTCCAGGACCGTGAGGGGTGGACATGTAGACCTGGCAACCCACTGGGGCCGATGTAGATGAACAAGAAAAACGGGAGTCGTCAAGGAGGGCTTGATTAACGAGCATTTAATTGAATCTGTGATTCCCGTCTCGCCGGTCCACTCCACGTGGCTCCTCCTGAGCAGCTTATTTTTAACAAGTCTGGGATCTCCCCTCCATTTCTTCTCCCTTTCCTTCTCTTTTCTACGGGCCCTTATCAGTGTCAGAGGCCACAGACTGGGAATGAATGGAAAGAACGGCAATGATTAATGGAGATTTAAGACCTGTGGAATACGTCTAATCACTCTCGCTCTACCCCCCCCTCCCACACTCTTTCTCTCTCCTTCTCGTTCTTACTGTTTCTCACCCGCTTTACTTCTCTCTCTCTCTCGCTCTCTCTTTTCCGTTTCTCTCTCTCTCTCTCCCCCTCTCCCTCTCCGTCCTTCCCTCTACGTTCATTATGGACCGCTTGCCGCCGTCAGGAAATGACGCCATAGCCAATTACGGTGTTGAGATTTTAGCCCGGCGATGATACTTATCTTACACCGCCAGATTCCTGTGTGTGCGTACGCCTGTGTTTGAGCGGTTAAGAGCAATTTGCTGGGTCTCGTTTCGTACGGCTGAGCAATGGCATGGCTTTCTATTTTCTTGTATCATGCTGTCTATAGATACTAAGACAGTGGCTTTAGTTCAAGTTGTTTCAGGCAGCAACCTGTGAGAGAGGAGGCTCTTTGCCCGTTGACCGAACCATGAGAGTGTGCGGGCCATTACTCAATCTGCACACCCCTAGATGGCTATGGGGAATGTTATTAAAAAAATGCCATAGAGGCATAATGTGATACATTTGCTGATAATTGGACATTGCGGCAGAGAGAGAAAAGCTTTGCGGTAAGACAGAACACAATAGGAAACATTTAATTGACAGTGATTACTAAGAGCCCCCATCATTATCTTAGCTAACTGGAAAACCAAAGGTGTTCTTGTGTGTGTGCGTGACAGACCGTAAAGGTAAAACGACTCCCTCGCTGTGCTTATTACTCTCGCAAGCTTAAACTCCTTCCCAGATTGACACGTTGCCACTTTAACACACTCTAGAGTGCCTTTGGCAGGCGGCTGTGAGTGTCATTCATCGGGAAGGCTTTTTTACATTTTATTTCACACAAGATTGGGAGGAGGTGCGGAGGGCCTCCTTTTGTCTGAGAGGTATTGCCTCCCTTATTGCTGTTGAAAACCCCCCGTGCCAAGCTAGGCTGATTTATGTGTCTGATTCCTCCACCTCCAGTTCTTTCATTAGCTTTACAATATTCCCATTGTTCAGACGCCACTGTTATCCCCTGAACCCAGACCTGTCGGGCCAGCCGCCTCGGCCGGGTGAGGAACCATCAAACAGGGAAGGGATGACGGGAGATGTTCATCTCAGCCTTGACTTTATTGCCTCAGAATGAGGGTGTGTGTAATGTCTCGTAGGGTGTTGGGGTTAACTGTATGGAGATAGGAGGGAGGGAGGTGTGAAGGGAGGAGGAGGAGATGGGAGATGTCCATCTCAGCCTTGACTTTATTGCCTCAGAATGAGGGTGTGTGTAATGTCTCGTAGGGTGTTGGGGTTAACTGTATGGAGATAGGAGGGAGGGAGGTGTGAAGGGAGGAGAAGGAGATGGGAGATGTTCATCTCAGCCTTGACTTTATTGCCTCAGAATGAGGGTGTGTGTAATGTCTCGTAGGGTGTTGGGGTTAACTGTATGGAGATAGGAGGGAGGTGTGAAGGGAGGAGGAGGAGATGGGAGATGTTCATCTCAGCCTTGACTTTATTGCCTCAGAATGAGGGTGTGTGTAATGTCTCGTAGGGTGTTGGGGTTAACTGTATGGAGATAGGAGGGAGGGAGGTGTGAAGGGAGGAGGAGGAGATGGGAGATGTCCATCTCAGCCTTGACTTTATTGCCTCAGAATGAGGGTGTGTGTAATGTCTCGTAGGGTGTTGGGGTTAACTGTATGGAGATAGGAGGGAGGGAGGTGTGAAGGGAGGAGGAGGAGATGGGAGATGTCCATCTCAGCCTTGACTTTATTGCCTCAGAATGAGGGTGTGTGTAATGTCTCGTAGGGTGTTGGGGTTAACTGTATGGAGATAGGAGGGAGGGAGGTGTGAAGGGAGGAGGAGGAGATGGGAGATGTCCATCTCAGCCTTGACTTTATTGCCTCAGAATGAGGGTGTGTGTAATGTCTCGTAGGGTGTTGGGGTTAACTGTATGGAGATAGGAGGGAGGGAGGTGTGAAGGGAGGAGGAGGAGATGGGAGATGTTCATCTCAGCCTCACTGGACTTTATTGCCTTCAAAAAGGACGGTGTCTATGGGGTCTTTCAAGGTGCTGGGGTTGAGCCTATCGAGAGAGGGTGGTAGTAGAGTATGCCCCTTGACCTAATGTTAGATGGGTCTTTATTGAGGAAGGTCAAGATGGAGGAGCCTGTCTGTAATGAGAATTAGCCAGGGTGATTTGAAGTGATTGAGATCAATACATGTTGTCATGATGTGGAGGTAATAAGAACGCAGATGCCCATTGGGTTATCGATTGGATCCCATTGGGTTATCAGTTGGTTGGTGGAATATGAATTTTCGCCATGCAAATAACGGTTTATTTTTAGTCTATTGTGTGTCTTTTTTCTGATGAGTATTTCAAATCAAATTTGTGACATATTTTGCAGATGTTATTGCGGGCGATGCGAAATGCTTACGTTCCTAGCTCAGTGCAGGATTACCTCACAATACAAAATAATACATGTAAATCCCCAAAATTAAATGTTTAAGAAATATAGAAATACTAGAATGAGCAATGTCACAGTCCAGAATATACAGTATATCTCCGGAATATATATTTGGTGAGGTCTGTCAGATTGGATGGGGAGCGTCGCTGCACAGCTATTTTCGGGTCTCTCCAGAGATGTTAGATCGGGTTCAATTCCGGGCTCTGGCTGGGCCACTCAAGGACAGTCAGAAACTGATGGTGTGTGTATAGACATTATGGACAGTATTTTTAAGGGATCAGCTGCTGCCCTGGCATATGATTGTCCAGATGTCCTCTGTATTCGCTCAAAAACATGCTTCATTATTGGAAAAATACATTTTCTTTATACTTTCAATCAGTTTTATTCCTGTTAAATATATTTTTGATATGCACCTTTAAGAAGAGGGAGATGAGAAAAACATGAGGTTGAGAGAAGGGGGGACCCCAGTATTGCAGGAATAGCATCACCTGCCTTCCTTCAACTCTGCCGAAGATAGAGGATGTGTCCCAAAAGCCCCCCTATTCCCTTTATAGTGTACTACTTTGAACTAGAGCCCTATGGGTCATGGTCAAAAGTAGTACACTAAATAGGGGAAATGGTGCCATTTGGGAAAGAGCTGAAGAGAGGGGAGAAGTTTTAATATCTCTAAATCAGCCGCTCGATATTGAAAGTGTCACCTAATTGAAAATGATTTAGGACACTCAGCGCCTTGGCAATCATATATAAATTCCCTCCGACACCCCTTCCAAAGTCTCTCTATTCCTACTTTATGACTCATTTGCATGGAGGGCCTTGGAGAGTATAAACCATGCAAATGATATGGGGCTGCTGCGCAAGGTGATTTCTCCATCCCTCACTTTCTTCATCCATCCCTCTCTCGCTCTGTCGTCGTCAATCCCACCCCCATAGCCTCAGGAGAAATGCATTCCATTCTGTTCGGCCGCCTTTGTCCAGAAATGAGTTTCTCTTGTTGCTTCCCTACTCACTGTATGTTATTGCTCTCCAATTGGCATGGGTTAGACAGGGAGAAGTCAGAAAACACAAGATGCCACGGCATGAATACCCACTGAATACCAGTCAGTCATGTAAGATTTCTGAGCCCAGTATCAGACTGTTTGTCATAGGATTAATAGAGGTGGCCATTAGCTAGGTTTCCATCCAATTGGCGACAGATTTTCATGCAAATATTCTGCAATCTGCAAAAAGAAAATACTGTAGTTGCATTTTCCCACCAGTGGTGTTTCCACTTGTTGCGGATAAGAGTCAGTGAGTGATGAAGTAGTGTACACAGTGTACTTAAAGATGCACTATGCAGAAATCACGCCGCCTTTTCCTTGTTACTAAAATTCTAATTGTTCACCTAATTTCATTTTGTGACAAAAAAAAAGCAAGTATAGTGGAAATAATCATTATTCAATCTAAACCGCAGTGAAATATATTTTCCCATACAGTAACCAAAAATATTGTATTTTCAGCTGCTTGGAGTTGGTGTACACAACCGTAAAAAGTAACAGATACAAAAACTCAACTGAAAAATGGGATGCATAGAAATAGCGTACATAGAACACATCTACTGCTTCTTAGACTTGCTTTCATTGAAAATGACAGATCTGTAACTAACATTTTTATGTGAATTTTGTCAGTTGACAAAAAGTTAGATTTTGCAGCTCCAAGTTATGTGCCAATTTTTTTCCCCAAAGTTTTTATTTTTTTATTTCACCTTTATTTAACCAGGTAGGCTAGTTGAGAACAAGTTCTCATTTGCAACTGCGACCTGGCCAAGATAAAGCTTAGCAGTGTGAACAGACAACACAGAGTTATACATGGAGTAAACAATTAACAAGTCAATAATACAGTACAAAAAAGGCGAGTCTATATACATTGTGTGCAAAAGGCATTGGAGTGATAAATGATCAGATGGTCATGTACAGGTAGAGATACTGGTGTGCAAAAGAGCAGAGAAGTAAATAAATAAAAACAGTGTGGGGATGAGGTAGGTGAAAATGGGTGGGTTATTTACCAATAGACTATGTACAGCTGCAGCGATCGGTTAGCTGCTCAGATAGCACATGTTTGAAGTTGGTGAGGGAGATAAAAGTCTTCAACTTCAGGGATTTTTGCAATTCGTTCCAGTCACAGGCAGCAGAGTACTGGAACGAAAGGCGGCCAAATGAGGTGTTGGCTTTAGGGATGATCAGTGAGATACACCTGCTGGAGCGCGTGCTACGGATGGGTGTTGCCATCGTGACCAGTGAACTGAGATAAGGCGGAGCTTTACCTAGCATGGATTTGTAGATGACCTGGAGCCAGTGGGTCTGGCGACGAATATGTAGCGAGGGCTAGCCGACTAGAGCATACAAGTCGCAGTGGTGGGTGGTATAAGGTGCTTTAGTGACAAAACGGATGGCACTGTGATAAACTGCATCCAGTTTGCTGAGTAGAGTGTTGGAGGCAATTTTGTAGATGACGCCGAAGTCGAGGATCGGTAGGATAGTCAGTTTTACTAGGGTAAGTTTGGCGGCGTGAGTGAAGGAGGCTTTGTAGCGGAATAGAAAGCCGACTCTTGATTTGATTTTCGATTGGAGATGTTTGATATGAGTCTGGAAGGAGAGTTTACAGTCTAGCCAGACACCTAGGTACTTATAGGTGTCCACATATTCAAGGTCGGAACCATCCAGGGTGGTGATGCTCGTCGGGCATGCGGGTGCAGGCAACGATCGGTTGAAAAGCATGCATTTGGTTTTACTAGTGTTTAAGAGCAGTTGGAGGCCACGGAAGGAGTGTTGTATGGCATTGAAGCTCGTTTGGAGGTTAGATAGCACAGTGTCCAAGGATGGGCCGGAAGTATATAGAATGGTGTCGTCTGCGTAGAGGTGGATCAGGGAATCGCCCGCAGCAAGAGCAACATCATTGATATATACAGAGAAAAGAGTCGGCCCGAGAATTGAACCCTGTGGCACCCCCATAGAGACTGCCAGAGGACCGGACAGCATGCCCTCCGATTTGACACACTGAACTCTGTCTGCAAAGTAATTGGTGAACCAGGCAAGGCAGTCATCCGAAAAACCGAGGCTACTGAGTCTGCCGATAAGAATATGGTGATTGACAGAGTCGAAAGCCTTGGCAAGGTCGATGAAGACGGCCTTGCAAGTTCAATGTGTTTCCATCACAATTTCAACTCTAACGACAGTTTTTTTTCACAAACTGTTGCATTAAAAAGCCATTCACCACCGTATGAAGTTCATCATTCCGTCTGTAGCCTAATAAACCGCGTGGTTTCCCGAGTCGTAGTGGGAGGATCACACCATATTGTTGCGTGACTCCCAAGTTTACTTCAATATGATGGTTATTTTATCAATATTTCCGCATAAAGGCGTTTCCATCACAATTTCTCGCAGATTTAATTATACTGACCCAAAAAGATCCCGCCATGTCGAGAGAACAAGTTATTTGTTGGCATTTATAAAATTGTACTGAAACTTCCTGTTTCCATCACAACTGTCGTGACCAAAGGAGTACAATATGAAGATGGGCATCAACTGCTTCTGCAAATAGAAGTCTCCGATCACACTTTTAGACCATGTCGTGGTGACATTGGCTAGCTAAGCTAATGTGCAGAAACACGTCATCGGTCTAACGGTCGTCCCACTGTCAAATCAAAGGTACTCCATCGATATACTTTTATTTTTTTAAACGTGTGTCAGTTTGTCACTAATACGAGGTTGGAGTAATAACATGTTCAGCTATTTAAGACATTGGCTCGCCTTTTAGAGTTCGAGAAAATGAACAACTAAGGAAGAATTATTTACTTCTCTCATTGACTTCTCAAACCCCGGGCTGGTCTGTTTCGCAAGCATTCCAGGAAGTCTCGCAATGTTGCGCATCTGGGTTGAGAAACTCTGTGGTACGACCTTCTATTCGCATGCTTTCTAACACACTATTCTTGTGCTCAGAATAAGACACTTCTTAATCAACCACGAACGTCCTTTCTTCACTACAAACGGGCTTAGTTGACTGAGGGCCAAAGCCTGCGTGGGCTTACTGGGCTAGTAACATCCTCCACTGAGCGTTCCTTTCCCTTTCAATACTGTCATCTCTAAAGTTCTACATTCAGATGGCTAAATAGACTCCTGGAAGGAGATGAAAAGTACATCTTCGTCTCCCTCTAGAGATTTTAGTTGACCCTGGAAGAGGATGAAAATAACTGAACTCATCCTAGAATAGATGAAGAGAGAGCTATTAGACCTACCTGAATGTCTTCCCTTCTCTTCCTTTCCTCTGTGGAGTATAAAAACTGGGGATGAGCTCCAAAAGGCCAAAGGTACACGATCGCTCATTATGGATGAAATAAATATGTTGACTTGAAAGTCCTCTCTTTGGTCTCTAGAGAGGGAGAGAGTTGGGGGGATAAGAGTGAGAGAGAAAAATAGATAGTTGGAGAGACACAATCAATAACAATCGGTTGTATTCCTTTCCAAATTGGACCAATGTTACAAAGTGAAATATTACTATGACCACTGGTGCTGCTGTTATCATTGAAGTGTGTATGGAAAGTGGCAGGAGAGAATATCGATTCACTCGTCAAATGCTGTTTGGTCTGTCCTTGTTGAAATGGGGCCCATCCCACTGGGTACAATTTGTGGGAAAACAACTAGGCCCTCTCTATTTTTCTGGGTCTTTGGTTATGGTTCATTCGCCAGATAGTTTTTGTGTGTGTGTGCTTTCAAGTTTAATTGTGTGTGTATGTGCGTGTACAGACTGAGTGCTGCTGCAGTCTCAAGTGTTGCCCAGGGAGTGTTCAGTGGTAGCAGCCCTGTTTGTCTTCCATTGCAGCTCAAACAATGCCTCCCCACGGGCCTCCTCTCAGGGCTAATTGAGAGACTACACAGAGAGGGCTGATAGAGCCACGCTCACACAGGCTCAATTACACAGAGGGAGACACTGACACACACACACACACACACACACACTTACATAACCTCACACTATAATCACACCTTTGGAGATGACTGCACTTGATACAACATCAGTGAGTACTCGGTGTAGGGGTAACCAAATAGTCGATGCATTGTTGTGTGGTGTCGCTGTACCTTCTCCTTCTCCAGTCTGACGAAGGCACTATATATCTGTGCCTTGGGGAAGTGAGTGGATCTGATGTCTTGTGTGTGTGCATGATGTGTGTGTGTGTGTGTGTGTGTGTGTGTGTGTGTGTGTGTGCGAGCGCTCTCGCTATACAGTATATCTCTATCCTCAGCACTGCATAGACATTAGTCTTCAGGAGAGCTAGTCTACTATCAGGAGAATAACTGGTAGAAACAAGTGGATTAGGACTCATAACAAGGACAGGCAATAACCTCTGATGGATGACAGCGTTCATATTGAAGCCGTTAGGATCCATGGCTTTTATTTTCTTCCTTTCGCTGCCGTTGTGTGTGTGTGTGTCTGTGTGTGTGTGTGTGTGACTTTTACATTACAGTAATAGCATTCCATCCGTTTTGATACTGCTCTGCTCTATGGGATCCAGACTCCTCCTAAAACAGAGTCTGAAAATATTTCCTACCTCCAGTGCATTCTGCATTATTGAAAGACACACACGCGCGCACACGCATGCACAAACACACATGCCGCTAGAACAGACTTGTCGTCGAGGTTTCATTGCTTCAGTCGTCGCTCCGGAACAATGGCGCCCCGAAAGAAAGACTGTTTAATCAATGGGGCCTTTTTACAAGCCATTTAAGGGGGATAAAAGCCTGTCCTTTTCACGGGCGACACCAGTGTCAATGCTTACTGTGTTTCAAAGGTGCTTCAGGGCCATTTATGACCTTGTGGCACAGTAGTGTAGCTCTTTGATTAAAACCGCTTCAGTTGAAAAAGGAGCGGGAGCTGTGACACTCCACTGTTAAGTGAATATGGAAATGACCTCCCTGGATTTGTCATTTGCACTCACCACTATAGCACACTGCACACCAAACAGAGAGAGTGTGTGTGTGTGTGTGTGTGTGTGTGTGTGTGTGTGCGAGCGCATGCAGTGTATATGAATAGCCTATGTGTGTGCAGAGATGGGAGGGAGAAAAGAGGGGGAGCGATGGGATGATGAGCCCTGTGGAGTGGCTTCGCTCTGATTCAAGTGTCCTGTTTTGATTAATTAATCGTCCTCCACAGGCTGGGGCTGGCCCCCCTAACGCACCGCCTCTTCTTATCTATCAGCTCATCAGGAGAACAGTTAATACCTACAGCTACTGCATGGATAACACACTTGAGCCTGGGCTCATATATATATATATATACACACACACACACACACACCTACATACACCTATACACACATACTGCACAGGCACATACAAATTCTGTACACACCACAGATACAAAGTCTGTACACACACATACACATTCTGCACACGCACATCACGAACCAACCCGTCAATAACACAAAATGCATCTTTGCATGTCTGTAGGTGAGCTAACTCATTAGCATGTGTGCTTTGTAACGTGTCATTGGCACTCAGATGAACAGCGTCCTCATAAAGAGAGCTGCTCATTAACCCCAACAAAACTATTGTCATGCAGTAATGGGCCTAATTGTTAAGTTTGTCATCTTGTTTCTTTCTTGTGTATTAAAAATATATAAATATGGCTTGGTGTCATTAATCAAATAATTGTCTAGATTAATTTGGTGGGAGTCTTATTTGGAGAGATACTGTAAGATATATTTATTGTATTGGATAGTTAATTAGCTGCTGTTGATAAGCATCATAATTTGAATGGATGCTTCATTGGTTGTCACTGTTGTTTTACAGAAGTGTCATTTCAGTACACAACTTAACACTACAATAGAGTTATTTTGTAATTGTGTAAAACCATTTACTGGTTTTAGATCACAACAGAATCACAACAAAATATAAATACATATTGTAGAAAATAGTAAAAATAAAGAAAAACCCTGGAATGGGTAGGTGTGTCAACTTTTGACGTGTGTGTGTGTGTGTGTGTGTGTGTGTGTGTGTATACACAGTACCAGTCAAAAGTTTGGACACCTTCTCATTCTAAGGGTTTTTCTGTATTTTTTACTATTTTCTACATTGTAGAATAATAGTGAAGACATCAAATGAAATAAATATGAAATAACACATATGGAATCATGTAGTAACCAAAAAAAAGTGTTAAACCAATCAACAACAACAACAAAAAACTATATATATATATATATATATATTTATATTTGAGATTCTTCAAAGTAGCCACCCTTTGCCTTGATGACAGCGTTGCACACTCTTGGCATTCTCTCAACCAGCCTCAATGCTGGAATGCTTTTCCAACACTTGAAGGAGTTCCCACATACTGTATGCTGAGCAGGTGTGCCTTGGCATTCTCTCAACCAGGTGTACCTTGGCATTCTCTCAACCAGGTGTGCCTTGGCATTCTCTCAACCAGGTGTGCCTTGGCATTCTCTCAATTAACAAGGTGTGCCTTGTTAAAAGTTCATTTGTAGAATTTCTTTCCTTCCTAACGCATTTGAGCCAATCAGTTGTGATGTGACAAGGTATGGGTGGTAAAAATAAGATAGCCCTATTTGGTAAAAGACCAAGTCCATATTATGGCAAGAACAGCTCAAATAAGCAAAGAGAAACGACAGTGTCACGACTTCCGCTGAAGTCGGCTCCTCTCCTTGTTCCCTTGGCGTCACCGGCTTTCTAGCCATCGCCGCTCCATTTTTCACATATCCATTTGTTTTGTCTTGTTCCCTGCACACCTGGTTTTCATTCCCCAATCAATCTACATGTATTTATTCCTCTGTTCCCCCTCATGTCTTTGTGTGAGATTGTTTGTGTCACGTGTGTATTGTTGACGCACAAGACTGACTCGTTTTTTCCATGTTATATTTCTCACGAAGATGTTTATTGTTAAACATAATTCTTGTGACTCTTTTGCGCGTTTTGCACTTTCGCCTAAATAAAGTGTGCGCCTGTTCACAAATCTCTGCTCTCCTGCACCTGACTTCGCTACCAGTACGCACACACATGACAGACAGTCCATCATTACTTTAAGACATGAAGGTCAGTCAATCTGGAAAATGTCAAGAACTTTGAATGTTTCTTCAAGTGCAGTCACAAAAAACAGCAAGTGCTATGATGAAACTTGCTCTAATGAAGACCACCATAAGAAAGGAAGACCCAGAGGAACCTCTGCTGCAGAGGATAAGTTCATTAGAGTTAACTGCACCTCAGATTGCAGCCCAAATAAATGCTTCAGAGTTCAAGTAACAGACACATTTCAACTTCGGCTGTTCAAAGGTCTTCAGGTTGATGGTCTTCATGGTTGAATTACTGCAAAGAAACCACTAGTAAAGGACAATAAGAAGAGACTTGCTTAGGCCAAGAAACAAGAGCAATGGACATTAGACTGGTGGAAATCTGTCCTTTGGTCTGATAATTCAAAATTTGAGATTTTTGGTTCCAACAGCCGTGTCTTTGTGAGACGCAGAGTAGGTGAATGGATGATCTCCGCATGTGTGGTTCCCACTGTGAAGCATGGAGGAGGAGGTGTGGGGGTGCTTTGCTGGTGACACTGTCAGTGATGTATTAAGAATTCAACAGCACACTTAACCAGCATGGCTACCACAGTATTCTGCAGCGATACACCATCCCATCTGGTTTGCACTTAGTCCCACTATCATTTGTTTTTCAATGGGACAATGACCCAAAACACACCTCCAGGCTGTGTAAGGGCTATTTGACCAAGAAGGAGAGTGATGGAGTGCTGCATCAGATGACCTGGTCTCCCCAATCACCTGACCTTAAACCAATATTGGGATGGTTTGGGATGAGTTTGACCCCAGAGTGAAGGAAAAGCAGCCAACAAGTGCTCAGCATACAGTATGTGGGAACTCCTTCAAGTGTTGGAAAAGCATTCCAGCATTGAGGCTGGTTGAGAGAATGCCAAGAGTGTGCAACGCTGTCATCAAGGCAAAGGGTGGCTACTTTGAAGAATCTCAAATATATATATATATATATATATATATATATATTATTTATTTTTTGTTGTTGATTGGTTTAACACTTTTTTTTGGTTACTACATGATTCCATATGTGTTATTTCATATTTATTTCATGATGTCTTCACTATTATTCTACAATGTAGAAAATAGTAAAAAATACAGAAAAACCCTTAGAATGAGAAGGTGTCCAAACCTTTGACTGGTACTGTACATACACAGACACACACACACACACACAAATGCTGTGTTTATTTATGTGTTTATTTATATATATTGCAAAAGCAAGGTCTTTGATTGCCGTTCGCTTGGGCAGTGGACATGTATCTGAAATTGTTATTGTTTTCATTTATGTACTTACATTTACATTTACATTTAAGTCATTTAGCAGACGCTCTTATCCAGAGCGACTTACAAATTGGTGAATTCACCTTCTGACATCCAGTGGAACAGCCACTTTACAATAGTGCATCTAAATCATTAAGGGGGGTGGTGAGAAGGATTACTTATCCTATCCTAGGTATTCCTTGAAGAGGTGGGGTTTCAGGTGTCTCCGGAAGGTGGTGATTGACTCCGCTGTCCTGGCGTCGTGAGGGAGTTTGTTCCACCATTGGGGGGCCAGAGCAGCGAACAGTTTTGACTGGGCTGAGCGGGAACTGTACTTCCTCAATGGTAGTGAGGCGAGCAGGCCAGAGGTGGATGAACGCAGTGCCCTTGCTTGGGTGTAGGGCCTGATCAGAGCCTGGAGGTACTGCGGTGCCGTTCCCCTCACAGCTCCGTAGGCAAGCACCATGGTCTTGTAGCGGATGCGAGCTTCAACTGGAAGCCAGTGGAGAGAGCGGAGGAGCGGGGTGACGTGAGAGAACTTGGGAAGGTTGAACACCAGACGGGCTGCGGCGTTCTGGATGAGTTGTAGGGGTTTAATGGCACAGGCAGGGAGCCCAGCCAGCAGCGAGTTGCAGTAATCCAGACGGGAGATGACAAGTGCCTGGATTAGGACCTGCGCCGCTTCCTGTGTGAGGCAGGGTCGTACTCTGCGGATGTTGTAGAGCATGAACCTACAGGAACGGGCCACCGCCATGATGTTGGTTGAGAACGACAGGGTGTTGTCCAGGATCACGCCAAGGTTCTTAGCGCTCTGGGAGGAGGACACAATGGAGTTGTCAACCGTGATGGCGAGATCATGGAACGGGCAGTCCTTCCCCGGGAGGAAGAGCAGCTCCGTCTTGCCGAGGTTCAGCTTGAGGTGGTGATCCGTCATCCACACTGATATGTCTGCCAGACATGCAGAGATGCGATTCGCCACCTGGTCATCAGAAGGGGAAAGGAGAAGATTAATTGTGTGTCGTCTGCATAGCAATGATAGGAGAGACCATGTGAGGTTATGACAGAGCCAAGTGACTTGGTGTATAGCGAGAATAGGAGAGGGCCTAGAACAGAGCCCTGGGGGACACCAGTGGTGAGAGCGCGTGGCGAGGAGACAGATTCTCGCCACGCCACCTGGTAGGAGCGACCTGTCAGGTAGGACGCAATCCAAGCGTGGGCCGCGCCGGAGATGCCCAACTCGGAGAGGGTGGAGAGGAGGATCTGATGGTTCACAGTATCGAAGGCAGCCGATAGGTCTAGAAGGATGAGAGCAGAGGAGAGAGAGTTAGCTTTAGCAGTGCGGAGCGCCTCCGTGATGCAGAGAAGAGCAGTCTCAGTTGAATGACTAGTCTTGAAACCTGACTGATTTGGATCAAGAAGGTCATTCTGAGAGGGAGAGCTGGCCAAGGACGGCACGTTCAAGAGTTTTGGAGAGAAAAGAAAGAAGGGATACTGGTCTGTAGTTGTTGACATCGGAGGGATCGAGTGTAGGTTTCTTCAGAAGGGGTGCAACTCCTCTTGAAGACGGAAGGGACGTAGCCAGCGGTCAGGGATGAGTTGATGAGCGAGGTGAGGTAAGGGAGAAGGTCCCCGGAAATGGTCTGGAGGAGAGAGGAGGGATAGGGTCGAGCGGGCAGGTTGTTGGGCGGCCGGCCGTCACAAGAAGCGAGATTTCATCTGGAGAGAGAGGGGAGAAAGAGGTCAGAGCACAGGGTAGGGCAGTGTGAGCAGAACCAGCGGTGTCGTTTGACTTAGCAAACGAGGATCGGATGTCGTCGACCTTCTTTTCAAAATGGTTGACGAAGTCATCTGCAGAGAGGGAGGAGGGGGGGGAGGGGGAGGAGGATTCAGGAGGGAGGAGAAGGTGGCAAAGAGCTTCCTAGGGTTAGAGGCAGATGCTTGGAATTTAGAGTGGTAGAAAGTGGCTTTAGCAGCAGAGACAGAGGAGGAAAATGTAGAGAGGAGGGAGTGAAAGGATGCCAGGTCCGCAGGGAGGCGAGTTTTCCTCCATTTCCGCTCGGCTGCCCGGAGCTCTGTTCTGTGAGCTCGCAATGAGTCATCGAGCCACGGAGCGGGAGGGGAGGACCGAGCCGGCCTGGAGGATAGGGGACATAGAGAGTCAAAGGATGCAGAAAGGGAAGAGAGGAGGGTTGAGGAGGCAGAGTCAGGAGAAAGGTTGGAGAAGGTATGAGCAGAGGGAAGAGATGAAAGGATGGAAGAGGAAAGAGTAGCGGGGGAGAGAGAGCGAAGGTTGGGACGGCGCGATACCATCCGAGTAGGGGCAGTGTGGGAAGTGTTGGATGAGAGCGAGAGGGAAAAGGATACAAGGTAGTGGTCGGAGACTTGGAGGGGAGTTGCAGTGAGGTTAGTGGAAGAACAGCATCTAGTAAAGATGAGGTCGAGCGTATTGCCTGCCTTGTGAGTAGGGGGGAAGGTGAGAGGGTGAGGTCAAAAGAGGAGAGGAGTGGAAAGAAGGAGGCAGAGAGGAATGAGTCAAAGGTAGACGTGGGGAGGTTAAAGTCGCCCAGGACTGTGAGAGGTGAGCCGTCCTCAGGAAAGGAGCTTATCAAGGCATCAAGCTCATTGATGAACTCTCCGAGGGAACCTGGAGGGCGATAAATGATAAGAATGTTAAGCTTGAAAGGGCTGGTAACTGTGACAGCATGGAATTCAAAGGAGGCGATAGATAGATGGGTAAGGGGAGAGAGAGAGAATGACCACTTGGGAGAGATGAGGATCCCGGTGCCACCACCCCGCTGACCAGAAGCTCGGGTGTGCGAGAACACGTGGGCGGACGAAGAGAGAGCAGTAGGAGTAGCAGTGTTATCTGTGGTGATCCATGTTTCCGTCAGTGCCAGGAAGTCGAGGGACTGGAGGGAGGCATAGGCTGAGATGAACTCTGCCTTGTTGGCCGCAGATCGGCAGTTCCAGAGGCTACCGGAGACCAGGAACTCCACGTGGGTCGTGCGCGCTGGGACCACCAGATTAGGGTGGCCGCGGCCACGCGGTGTGGAGCGTTTGTATGGTCTGTGCAGAGAGGAGAGAACAGGGATAGATAGACACATAGTTAACAGGGTACAGAAGAGGCTACGCTAATGCAAAGGAGATTGAATGACAAGTGGACTACACGTCTCGAATGTTCAGAAAGTTAAGCTTACGTAGCAAGAATCTTATTGACTAAAATGATTGAAATGAAACAGTACTGCTGGAGTAGGCTAGCTGGTAGTGGCTGCGATGTTGACACTACACTAATCAAGTCGTTCCGCCGAGTGTAATAGTTTCTACAGTGCTGCTATTCGGGGCTAGCTGGCTAGCTAGCAAGGTTGATTGCGTTCCGTTACTTTAAAAGAACGACAATAGCTGGCTGGCTAACCTAGAAAATCGCTCTAGGCTACACAATTGTCTTAGATACAAAGACGGCTATGTAGCTAGCTAGCTACGATCAAACAAAACAAACCGTTGTACTGTAATAGTTACTACAGTGCTGCTATTCGGGGCTAGCTGGCTAGCTACGTTAGAAGAACGACAATAGCTGGCCAGCTAACCTAGAAAATCGCTCTAGGCTACACAATTGTCTTAGATACAAAGACGGCTATGTAGCTAGCTTACGATCAAACAAAACAAACCGTTGTACTGTAATAGTTACTACAGTGCTGCTATTCGGGGGCTAGCTGGCTAGCTACGTTAGAAGAACGACAATAGCTGGCCAGCTAACCTAGAAAATCGCTCTAGACTACACAATTGTCTTAGATACAAAGACGGCTATGTAGCTGGCTAGCTGATCAAACAAATCAAACCGTTGTACTGTAATGAAGTGAAATGAAAATGTGATACTACCTGTGGAACGACGCGGAATGTTGACCGGGTAGTTGGAGTTCAATTCGGTAGAGGTTGGCTAGCTGTTGGCTAGCTAGCTAGCAGCATTTCCTACGTTAAGGACGACAAATAGCTGGCTAGCTAACCTCGGTAAATTAAGATAATCACTCTAAGTCTACACACTCTAAACTGCACAATTATCTTGGATACGAAGACAACTATGTAGCTAGCTGACACTACGCTAATCGAGTCGTTCAGTTGAGTGTAATAGTTTCTACAGTGCTAGTGAAGTGGATGTTAGCTAGCTGCTTAGCTAGCTGCTGGGCAGATACGTTAGGACGACGAAATACGATAATTATGCAATTGTCGTTGATACAAAGACGGCTATGTAGCTGGCTAAGAAGAAGTTGCTAAGATTAGACAAATCAAACCGTTGTACTATAACGAAATGTAATGAAAAGTTATAAAAAGTTATACTACCTGCGGACCGAAGTGTAGATGCGGCCGCTCGCTCCAACCGGAACCGGAACCATCTTGTTGGGTAAATCTCATATGCGTAGTGTTGGCACCCCGATCTGCATTGCGTTTTCACCGTCTTTGCATGCATAACACACCCACATGCAGACACACAACTACTCATGCATGCAAATAGTCATTTGGTGTCGTGTTCTGTGAGTTATCATCTCCATACTATAGATTTCAATAATTGTTTGTTTCCAATTGCTTATTTGTGGTGCCAGCAGTTTAAGCCAGTTTCCTAGTAATCTGTTTAAGTGCAGTTATTCTCGGAATGCTGAAGAGGATTCAATGAGGGGTTTGAGGACTGGGCAGGAATATACTATGTGGGTGTGGTTAGACCTGCTCTCCCATCTGTTACACCAGCAACTTGGTGTGATGTCACAGATGTATTTTGACTGTATTATAGGATTTATGAGAAGTATTCCCTCCAGAGTAGTGTTGATTGTCTCGGACGTTTTTCTAGATATTTCCTCCCAGTCCTCTTGGGTTATCAGTAAATACAGCTCATCTTCCCAATTGGTTACCGCTATAATAGTCTCGTCTTTTGTTTCTTCCTTCGATAATTCTGTATACTGTATGTGCCCCGGCACATTCTTGGCATTTACATTGTTATATGCCTTTGCTATATCTAATTGAAAGGATGTTTATCATGAAGCGTTTTTATTTAGGTCCCACTGCTTTTGGGGGAAGAGAATCTGCAATAGTAGCAATCATAAAAGCACTCAAAACTGCATCCATTTTCCAATATGAATCCACAAGAACAAATAAGAATAGCCGGTGAACAGCGGAGAGGCCAGGTACATCATTGCGCATGAAAGAACTGTGAAGACAGAAGTCACCCATCTCAAAAAGCTCCCGTATTGATCTTGTTTAGGCACAATCCAAGTTTCCCACCCAGACTAGCCTTCAACACCGGAGTTCAACATTCTACTCCAGGCTGCAGTGAAAATGGAATTTGAATAACGGGGTTGTAAGCACTGTGATTTGAAAGTTTCATTCTGTTTGAATCGGTTGTGGGTCTATTCTCCACACTTTATAAGGTCTTTAAAGGCACAGTAGCAGGCCAGTCTGGCTGTGTTTTTACGTCTTATGTCTTATGTCGGATAGAAAATGTCACGACATCATGAGAAAGCATGCAGTTTTAGGCTACACATGAAATAGGTTATGATGAACTTCAAAGGGTGGTGGAAAGGGCACGTCGACGAGCTCGGAGCTCTCTTATTCTGGTGACATGAAGATTGATCCTGCCAGATCAAAATAATCTTGCACTTTTGTCCAGCCTTTAGAGCACACGTGCCAATACCAGTGGCTATAACTAGGCAACATTTATAGTGACAAAATCATCAGTGGGTCTAGAGTGGAAAATGTGGTGGAAACCCATGTTAACTTGTACTTTTTATTCTCTACATGGGAATTGAACTGTTATTTTTATGTGCACTAACTATTTACGCACACTTTTAGTCCGCAACAAGGCAATTTGATGGAAAACACTCTGATTTGGAAAATGCACATATTGTTTTTATGCAGATTTTTTTAGTATTTGCATGAAAATCTGTCACCAATTGGATGGAAATCTAGCTACAGACACCCTAACAACTCTGGTAAGTGGGATAGTCCAGTGTCACATCCATTATGTCTGCACATCATGGTTCACCAGCAGCCCCAAACATCTAAAGAATAAGCTACAGACCAGCCCAACAAGCTTGTAAGATTTGTACTTAAACTCCCCCCTCGTACTCATCTGTAGGTTGAGCATTTTAAGTCTGTATCTCTGTTATGTGTCTGTATCTCTGTTATGTGTCTGTATCTCTGTTATGTCTGTATCTCTGTTATGTGTCTGTATCTCTATGTCTGTATCTCTGTTATGTGTCTGTATCTCTGTTATGTGTCTGTATCTCTGTTATGTGTCTTTATCTCTGTTATGTGTCTGTATCTCTGTTATGTCTGTATCTCTGTTATGTCTGTATCTCTGTAATGTGTCTATCTCTGTTATGTGTCTATCTCTGTAATGTCAGTTTCTCTCTAATTCTATATATATTTATGTAAAAAACAATAGGGACCACAATGAAAATAAGTCAGTGACTTTATTGTGCACTTGAAAAAAAGTGACAAATAAAATCAATAATTCCAAACAGCGGCCATTTGATGAATGGAAAGTGACTTCTGTTACAACACAATTCAATATTGGGTAGGGATGTATTTTCTGTTTGTCCAGATTGACATCATCTATTTATTGTGGTGTTTAAAATGCAAACCATGATATTGAAGTTCCCGAAGTTGGTATGCTTTGTTTATTGGTTGTGAGGTGCATTGGCATAGAAGCCGGTTGGTGGAAAATGCGTTGCATATATTTTATATCATTATAAATACGGCATAAAAATGTTTAAAATCTGATTTCCCCCCAGCTGGTCATTGTCAGCAGCCGGCTCTGATCTCAGTGTAATGCAACCGGCAGAGAGAGTGAGCTCCTCCATGGTGGTCAGTGACCCTCAACCTTTTGGTCCGTAGCCCTGCGTGGCATCGACTGTGCCACAAATGCATGCTGAAGTGGCAAGTATTAGTTATTATTTGTGGTTGTAAACATTATTCTATGAGGGGGGAGCGTGTCCAGTAAATGATGAACTGTCACTTAGTAAGAACTTGTTGTAGAAGTTATTTGATAGATTCTCAAATGTATCTAACCCCTTCTCTGTGAACATCTGATACCTGGTCAGTCCTTTTTTAGCCCAAAGTTTTAAATGTATCTAGCCCCTTCTCTGTGAACATCTGATACCTGGTCAGTCCTTTTTTAGCCCAAAGTTTTAAATGTATCTAGCCCCTTCTCTGTGAACATCTGATACCTGGTCAGTCCTTTTTTACCCCAAAGTATTAAATGTATCTAGCCCCTTCTCTGTGAACATCTGATACCTGGTCAGTCCTTTTTTAGCCCAAAGTTTTAAATGTATCTAGCCCCTTCTCTGTGAACATCTGATACCTGGTCAGTCCTTTTTTAGCCCAAAGTTTTAAATGTATCTAGCCCCTTCTCTGTGAACATCTGATACCTGGTCAGTCCTTTTTTAGCCCAAAGTTTTAAATGTATCTAGCCCCTTCTCTGTAAACATCTGATACCTGGTCAGTCCTTTTTTACCCCAAAGTATTAAATGTATCTAGCCCCTTCTCTGTAAACATCTGATACCTGGTCAGTCCTTTTTTAGCCCAAAGTTTTAAATGTATCGCAAATTGGCTTAAAGTCGCTGTCTATAACAATTTATCGCAGGTAGGTCAGGCCTTTTTGGATGCATTCTGTTTTGGTGATATTTGTCCAAACCTTTATGCTATTATTGATGCAGGTATTTTCTATCTTCCTAGTGTGTGTATTGGTTGTTTTCATAAATATAGTTGTACTTATTGGTTTTTCCATTAGTTGGATTTAGATTTAGGTGGTTGATGCCGGGTTCATCCATACAATAATTGAATTTAGTTGGCCGGCTAGGTAATAATTAGATTCGATAGTGCTAGTCCCCCTGCTTGTTTACATCGTTTGATTGTTTTAAGTTTGACACAGGCTTTTCTTCCTCCCCAGATACATTTACTCAGGAGTTTGTCCCACTGTTTAAAAGTATTTGGAGTAATAGTTATTGGTCGATTTTGGAACAGGAATACAAATCTTGGGAGCACATTCATTTTAATAGTTTCAATTCTTCCTGTTATTGTTAAAGGTACTCATTTCCATCTTTGAAGGTCCCGTTTAAACTGGTTGTCCAGTGTTCTAAAGCAATACTGATGTAGTTTCGTCAGATCTTGAAGGATAGTAATCTATAAGTATTTCACTTTATTTGAATCCCATTTAAGTTTAATAGGAGTTTTGATGTCTTGGGGATGTTGGTTGACCTACCGTCATGATTTACCTGTATTTATTCTGTACCCAGATACGACACGGTGTTGTTTAACCTGTTTAAACTCCCCATCCGGGATCGTGACTAAAGCCTCAGGCTCATTAGCATAACGCAACGTTAACGATTTCTGAAAATCGCAAATAAAATGAAAATAATGCGTCTGCTCTCAAGCTTAGCCTTTTCTTAACAGCAGTGTCATCTCAGATTTTCAAAAAATGCTTTTGAACCATAGAAATTGACTAATTTGTGTAAGAGTATGCAAAGCTAGCTTAGCATTTTGAGTAGCATTTAGCACGCAACATTTTCACAAAAACCAGATAACCAAATAAATAAAATAATTTACCTTTGAAGAGCTTCGGATGTTTTCAATGAGGAGACTCTCAGTTACATACCAAATGCGCAGTTTTTCCTGAAAGCGTCTGTGTGTAGGAGAAATCGTTCCGTTTTGTACATCGCATCTGGCTACCGAAACGAACCGAAAATTCAGTCACCTACAACGTCAAACTTTTTCCGAATTAACTCCATAATATCGACCGAAACATGGCAAACGTTGTTTGGAATCAATCCTCAAGGTGTTTTTTCACATATCTCTTCATTGATATATCATTCGTGGAAGCTTGCATTCTTCTCTAAATTCCATGGAAAAATACTTGCAGCTGACTTTTGCGCACCAATTTCGGCGCAGGACACCGGGCGGACACGTGGTAAATGTGGTCTCTTATGGTCAATCTTCCAATGATATGTTTACAAATACGTCACAATGCTGCAGACACCTTGGGGAAACGACAGAAAGGGCAGACTTACTCCTCTCGCATTCACAGCCATATAAGGAGACAATGGAAAACAGAGCCTCAAAAATCCTGCTCATTTCCTGGATGCCGTCTCATCTTGGTTTTGCCTGAAGCTCACGTTCTAGTGCACGCACAGAAAATATCTTGGTAGTTCTGGACACGTCAGAGTGTTTTCTTTCGAAAGCTATCAATTATATGCATAGTCGAGCATCTTTTTGTGAAAAAATATCTTGTTTAAAACGGGAACGTTTTTCATCCAAAAATGAAATAGCGCCCCCAGAGCATCAAGAGGTTAATCTCATCCATAGTGACGGGCACTGACTGAGGTATGTTTGTTAGGTGGATAATCACGCCATCTGCTTACTAATTTGTTGTTTTTCCTGGTTGATCTGTAGACCTTGTATTTGCCAATTTTGTTTCTTATATTTTGAATTAAAGATGACAGACGTTCTCCCCGTCTTGTCCCCCCTTAAGGCGTCCGCATGCTTCCCATCCGAAACAGTCCATATATTATGCATATATTATGACGTTTTTGTTAGTTATGGTCTTCAGCAAAGTTTTTTTTTTGCCAAATTTTGGTAGCCGAAGGCTACAGTACGTCTCTTCGTGGGTCATTGATCAACAGTAGGGTTTCTTCAATTAAGTGTTTGTTGTATTTCAATGATAGACTGGTTTTCATTTTTTTTGTTTTTATCACTATAGAATACTGCACCAAACAACTTAGTTAAATGTAAAATTGCGAGACTAAGATCTCCTTGGCAAAAACGTAAAACTGCCATAAATGTTCACGTTATCTCAGATTTATTTTCAGGAAGAGTATACTGGAAACGGCATCTCGAGATGGACAAACAGTACTATTGCCACCTTTTTTCTAATTTTTCAATCTTAGGTCTTGTCATTTTTTAAGGGAGTTATATGAGCAAACCTGTTCGGTTCACCTAGCCGAGTTAGGCTGGGCGCCAGCCAAACCAATTCATGCTGAAGCCTTAAGGAGATCAAATAGAGCGCGAAATTGTACCATTATCCTTGTTCTGCCATTTGATGTTTTGTACATCATTTGCAGCCAGTTCAGGAAAGTTTCACAAAAGTATAATTTCTTTACATGTTTCAAAGGTGAAAGGCCATGACACCCTGTCAAAGGCTTTATCTTCATCGAGAGTTAGCATAGGCAGGTGGTGTTTTTTCTTGAGCGTGTTGCATTACATTAAACGTTGAGTTAACATTATCACTCAGGAGTCTGCTGGACACAACCCGTTTGGTCGGAGTTTATGATATCTGGAATTACATTGCTTAATTTCTCTGTTAGATTCTTGACCTCTGGAAAATATAGTTTTTGGTATTATCAGGCAAATTCATTTGCTATTTCGATTATTTTCCGGAGGAATTTAGTTATTTTGAATTTCTAGAATGTTGGCCCCTATACTTTTTCAGTTTAAATGTTAGTAGTTTCTGGGCCTTTGGGCCACTATCATAATATTTCTGTTTAGTAAATATCGCGACTAAAAAAAATCTATTTTCTGACTTAATTTGGTATTTAAAAATAAATAAAAGTTTAGTTTTGGTTCAGTCGGTTTCCATTTTTGACATGGATCCTAGAAGAAATTGGAACCCTTCCCATGAAAATATATTTTTGTGGGAAAAAAATATCCCTGAAAGCTTGAATTCCTTTCAAATTAGACAATACACGTAAAAATGTAAACACTTCATACAAAAAGATAATAACTTTCAACCAGGAGCAGTCAGTAGAAATGAAGCACTGAAGCAAACGGATATTATTGAAGATGCCAGTAATGACGATATGTAGGAAGAGAAGTAATACCAATACCAATAGTGAGGATAATGTTCATTGTAGTATTAACGTCACTAAAAGTAATAATATTATTAGGTTATTATAATAATACATTATGGTAACCATAATTTATAGTACAGATTATCATAGCATTCATAATGGCTAAGAGGATTTGGTGTAGGACATATTGCCATTCCCATTTCCGTCCTATACAGTCCTTATCATCACCCAACACGGCGACTGTGGGATCCATACACGCACACGCCCCCACCCGCACAGGTCCAATTCAGCTCTGATTCATACTCAGCCTTATGTATTTTTAATCACATAGCCCTGAGCTTATTGGGACGCTTAAAGCGCTTAGATGATATCCCTATATAATGTTGTATGGCTTCCTACAATTGGTGGCTGGTGGTTCTTTAATTTGGGAGAATGGGCTCATAGTAATGGCTGGAACGGATTTAGTGGAATGGTATCACACATCAAACTCAGGGTTTCCATGCGTTTGATACCACACCCTTCCAGCCATTATTATGAGCCGTCCTCCCCTCACCAGCCTCCTGTGCTCCCTACGTGGTAGTAGACATTCAGTCTAAGCTAAAAGCTCCCGTTGGTTTTTGTATTGAGCCGGCTAGCCAGGCTGGGCGGTCTAGCCTACTTTACACTGTGCAAACCCAGTGCATTAATAAAAATAACAATAAAAGAAGTAATCAAATCTGTAAAAACAATATCTACTTAATGTTGGGGCCCAGGATCCACTGCTAAAAGCCCACCTGATCAAACTGCAAATTAGTCGCCGTGGTAACTTTATTACGGCCAGCCTCAGAGACGGGCACCCATAAATAATTCAACTGCACTACTGTCTGGGAGCTAGCATGATTTAATTCTGGTAGAGAATGGTGCGAGAGTGCGTGTTTGTGTATGTCTGTGCACGTTTGTGTGTGTGTGTGTGTTTCTGATCGTGTGTGTGAAACAAGAGTTTCTCGAACCGCTCTCTCATTGGCAGGCGACCAGTGCAGCGCTAGCAGCACACACACCACCGCAGCATATTCCTCCCCATCAGGTACAGCACCATGGCAACCCGCTCACTCGCCACATCAATCATCCAGTGCCTGTGCCCTTAGAGCAGAGCGGAGAGGGGGAGAGGAGGAGGGGAGCCGGGAGAAAGGGAGGATGATGAAAAGAGGGGAGAGGGTAGGTAGCCAAGGGCAGAGCTTGTTTCCCCATTACAGGATCTGTTCTTCTGTGTCTCGGTCCAAAACCAGTGACAGACAACACCGTACAAAATGGTGCCAGAGGACAGATGAAGAATGTCTTTAAATGTCATCTCTACACCTGTCATAGTTCTTCATTAACCAAGTAGAAGTGTATCCTGGAAGTTCCCAGGTTTGAGGGATGTGTGTCAAATGTCCTTTACTTTATAAAACATTGGAGGGAGGATGATTTGCATACAGTGCAGGACAGTGCAGTGAGATCCTCCTGTGTCATTTACTTCACAGCAATGTAAACTGACCTGGGTACTGTGCACGTGTGTGTGTGTGTATGTGTGTGTGTGTGTGTGTGTGTGTGTGTGTGTGTGTGTGTATGTGTATGTGTGTGTGTGTGTGTGTATACAGGCTACATTATAAGTGTGTGGTGGTGTACTCTACACTCCTATGCTTCCTGACATCTATACCTTGTTTACTGTGTGTGTGTGTGTGTGTGTGTGTGTGTGTGTGTGTGGTCGAGGGTTGCTGAGGGTTGCACCCACCGTATCTTGCCAATAATTGAGAAGTGGAATGAGAAAAGGCGGAGGGAGGAGAAAATAGAGGTGGTGGGGTGAGGGGGGGTGGGGTGAGGGAATGAAATGGCTTTTCCGCGGCTGTGTCAGTCAGACGTGTGTGTGTGTTAGGCTTTCTCTGTGTGTGTGTGGTGGGCAAGCGGGGCTGGTGTGACAGTAGTGGCAGTGCGTGGGCTGAGTGATGTAACGCCAGGGCAATATCAGTGGCAATATTGTGGGGCTTAGGAGGGCAGGGGACCTGGGGGAGTTAATGGAGCAGCACTGGGTTACGCCACAGCCGCTCGGCAACGCACGCCTCGCTGGGCGCATGCAATCAGTTCCGCCATACTGACATTCCAACTTCCAACCGGCTCCTGCCTCCCCTTGCCTTCCCCCTCGATAAGGGCAATATTACTCGGGGATAAAGCCAGAATTAGTTATCTGCGATAAAATGATGAAAAACGGAGGATCTCAAGACGTGATGGAGAGCCTGGTGCAGGAAGGAGGAGAGGAAGAGAGGGCATTACTGGGGATTGTGATGATCCTGGATATGCAGTAGCTGCTGTGGAGAATGAATGGCCAACGGACAACGCCCTCCTAAACCGGGCTGCCCAGACCCAGCACTGCAAAACCCCTTTACTTTACTTTCATACCTCTTTCCTCATTTTCCCCCATCTGTCCTGAAAGGAGTGATTTGTAAACAACCAGGTCTGATAGGATCCCAAGTGGACAGGCAGCCTGGGTTATTTTATGGCTCTGTGGCACAATCTCCGGGGGTGGCCAAACTCCCCACTGTATGATTTTATTTTGTACCAATAGACCTTCTATTGAGCCTGCTGCTGAATTCAGGCTTTACTTTACAGACAATGGGGCCTGATTTAACCACATCTGTGGCATAGTCGTGGGTTTTGTTCAGGTGTTGACTATTGCTTTTATTCCTCATCCACCGTGATAGACCTATTACTTGGAGGGGGGTGCAATTCAAAGCAGGCTATTATAGACTAGTCCAGCACATGGTAGAATACAGAATAGTTGAGAAAGAGACTGATAAAGGAGAATATTGATGAGACTGCACCTTATGGGATCCCAACCCCAGCTTTGGACCCTGGATTCAATGCAAGCTGAAATGGCACCCTATAGGATGCCATTTCAAGACTAGTGGGACACAGCCCGGACATTTCTGGTGGAAAGGCCCCAGCCCTCACCCTCTGATCCAACAGGTCCCAGACGTTCTGAATCGGATTTAGATCCGGGCTCTTTGCTGGCCATGGCAGAACACTGACATTCCTGTCTTGCAGGAAATCACGCACAGAATGAGCAGTATGGCTGGTGACATTGTCATGCTGGAGGGTCATGTCAGGATGAGCACATTTTATGTCCATTAAAATAACATTAGATTGATCAGAAATACAGTGTACCCCAGGTGTTGAGGGTAGGCAACAACATCTCCACCCCGCTGATCCTCAACACTGGGGCCCCACAAAGGTGCGTTCTGAGTCCTCTCCTGTACTCCCTGTTCACTCACGACTGCGTGGCCACGCACGCCTCCAACTCAATCATCAAGTTTGCGGACTACACAACAGTGGTAGGCTTGATTACCAACAACGACGAGACGGCCTACAGAGAGGAGGTGAGGGCCCTCGGAGTGTGGTGTCAGGAAAATAACCTCACACTCAACGTCAACAAAACTAAGGAGATGATTGTGGACTTCAGGAAACAGCAGAGGGAACACCCCCTATCCACATCGATGGAACAGTAGTGGAGAGGGTAGTGAGTTTTAAGTTCCTCGGCATACACATCACAGACAAACTGAATTGGTCCACCCACACAGACAGCATCGTGAAGAAGGCGCAGCAGCGCCTCTTCAACCTCAGGAGGCTGAAGAAATTCGGCTTGTCACCAAAAGCACTCACAAACTTCTACAGATGCACAATCGAGAGCATCCTGGCGGGCTGTATCACCGGCTGGTACGGCAACTGCTCCGCCCACAACCGTAAGGCTCTCCAGAGGGTAGTGAGGTCTGCACAACGCATCACCGGGGGCAAACTACCTGTTAAGATGGGCAAAAGAACACAGACACTGGACAGAGGAACTCTGCCTAGAAGGCAAGCATCCCGGAGTTGCCTCTTCACTGTTGACATTGAGACTGCTGTTTTGCGGGTACTATTTAATGAAGGTGCCAGTTGAGGACTGTGAAGGGAGTAGTACACAGCGTTGTACGAGATCTTCAGCTTCTTGGCAATTTCTCGCATGGAATAGCCTTTATTTCTCTGAACAAGTATAGACTAATGAGTTTCAGAAGAAAGTCTTTGTTTCTGGCCATTTTGAGCCTGTAATCAAACCCACAAATGCTCATGCTCCAGATACTCAACTAGTCTAAAGAAGTCCAGTTTTATTGTTTCTTTAATCAGAACAACAGTTTTCAGCTCTGCTAACATAATTGCAAAAGGGTGTTCTAATGATCAATTAGCCTTTTAAAATGATAAACTTGGATTAGCTAACACAACGTGCCATTGGAACACAGGACTGATGGTTTCTGATACAGTGCCTTGCGAAAGTATTCGGCCCCCTTGAACTTTGCGACCTTTTGCCACATTTCAGGCTTCAAACATAAAGATATAAAACTGTATTTTTTTGTGAAGAATCAACAACAAGTGGGACACAATCATGAAGTGGAACGACATTTATTGGATATTTCAAACTTTTTAACAAATCAAAAACTGAAAAATTGGGCGTGCAAAATTATTCAGCCCCTTTACTTTCAGTGCAGCAAATTCTCTCCAGAAGTTAAAGTCAATTTTATGTTATTTTAATGGACAAAAAATGTGATTTTCTTTCAAAAAAACAACTTTTGAACGGTAGTGTATATATATTTAAATTGTTTGACATAAGACTGTACAAACACCAGCATATCAGCTCCAAGTGATTTTGATTTTGGAAATCTGTTCCAAAGTTTTCCCATGCACAATAGAGAGATATACACTACCGGTCAAAAGTTTTAGAACACCTACTCATTCAAGGGTTTTTCTTTATTTTGGCTATTTTCAACATTGTAGAATAATAGTGAAGTCGTCAAAAAAGTGTTCAACAAATCAAAATGTATTTTATATTTGAGATTCTTCAAATAGCCACACTTTGCCTTGATAACAGCTTTGCACACTCTTGGCATTCTCTCAACCAGTTTCATGATGTAGTCATCTGGAATGCATTTCAATTAACAGGTGTGCCTTCTTAAAAGTGAATTTGTGGAATTTCTTACAGTGTTAATGCATTTCAGGCAATCAGTTCTGTTGTGACAAGGTAGATGGGTAAACAGAAGATAGCCCTATTTGGTAAATGAAAAAAAAAGTAAATTTTATGCCAAGAACAGCTCAAATAAGCAGAGAGAAACGACTGTCCATCATTACTTTAAGACATGAAGGTCAGTCAATATGGAAAATGTCAAAAAACGTTGAAAGTAAAACCCTTGAATGAGTAGGTGTTCTAAAACATTTGACCAGTAGTGTATGTGATCGTATACGAAAAGATTTGAAATGATTGTTTTTGGTCAAATATTATATATATTTGGCATCTTGTGTTAAATTTGCAGGCTACACATTTTTTTTATTATGTTTCGGCCCCCTGACCATCATCTCAAGAAAAAACAAGCCATATATATATTCCAGGATCTGAAACATTGATGAGACTCAGCACTGTTCCTTGAGGGACCCCACTGCCAGCTATGTGGCCGTGTAGTAGAGTAGTGCTTCATCATACTCAAGGATAATTGAAGCGTGAGAGCAGGTCCGGGGGGCCCCAGGGCAACTCAGAGAGGCCCGAGGTAACACCTCACCCCGGCCAGGACCTCCCATGACGCCTCCTCCCAGACCTCATCTGGAGAATGAGGTGGTGGTGGTCTCCTAGTTGGTCAGGAGGATTTATTGACCATCATTTATCCTCCTAATGCTGCTAACACCTCTCTGGTGGAGCAGGGCTTCGACATTAGTTAGGATCAGGGACCCGGAGGGGACAACAGAGATTTGTCTTCTCCTTGTACCCCTGTGTATCTGCCCCCTCTGCATTGGTACTAGGCTCATGTCGCCTGGACGCCCTAAGAAAAACAGAGAATGTCTGTCTAGAGACTGTCAATCTTGTTCATTCCCGTCTTACAAAAAATGGACTGTACGCTTGTCTTAGTATCCCCCAAGCTATTTCTATTATTTTCATATATATTTTTTTTTTTCTCAATTCACCCTCAGGTTATATGCCGAGCTTTCATCAACACTCAGTCACTCACTACTGCTCTCTGAAACCACCATGTCATTCTAATTCAAACATTTAGCATATCCCCTCCCAACGGACCCAGCCATGGTATCATGACCATATTGTGAAACGTGTTAGCCGGTGCTATGCAACCAGCTATGCAACCAGCTATGCAGGCACAGAGCATGGGGGCTTGCCAGTTGGCAGAGAGGTGCTTCACGCTGTGACAGCAGTAATCAGCCAGGTCAATCGAGGGATGGAGGAAGGAGGTAGGGGGAAGAGACCTGTGTTCTGTGTCACTCTGTTACACACTCACTTTTTAAATCTGTTAATTAGCGCTCTCTCCATGGCGCAGAATGAGATTGACAAGCGTGTTGCCATGAGATGGCTTATTGGCTGCTAATTAAGAGGGGTGTGTGTGTGTATGCGAATATGTGTGTGTGCATGGAAGGGTACATGAGGTGAAAGCTGTCGGTGCTCTGTGAAACAAGCGTGAAAGGTTGAAGAGGAAATAGTTATTTTCTATAATTACCTCATTGTGTCACCGACTGTCACTGATTGCTTTGTTTATCGAGGAGAGGCAGGGAAATGATCTCCTGGCCAGCTCACCACTCTCTAGACCTCGTGTTTCTATATTTGTCATGATGCATGATCAACAGCCTGAACCTGTTTGTTTTCCTACAGTAAGGGTTCAGTTGTTAGGGAGAATTGCACCCGGTAGCCCTGACAAGGCGTTTGTTTACGTACAACAAGGGTTCAGCTGATCATGGGAAGTAGAACCGCCTGGTAGTCCTGACAGTGCGGAAAATGTTTCGTAACGACACCAAATTGGTTGGTTATCGCTTATTTTTATATTTGACCTTTATTTAACTAGGCAAGTCAGTTAAGAACAAATTCTTATTTTCAATGACGGCCTAGGAACAGTGGGTTAACTGCCTTGTTCAGAGGCAGAACGAGAGATTTTTACCTTGTCGGCTTGGGGATTCAATCTTGCAACCTTTCGTTTACTAGTCCAATGCTCTAACCACAGCCTACCTATCGCCCCAATTTACTCTAGGGTAAATTGAATGGATTGAAAAGGAAGACGAGGGGGACATATGGGAAAAGGAGATTACTTACCAGAAGTCATATACAGTTGCCATATTTAAAATGTCCCTGCTATTGCATGCCCACGCTAAACATGATAGCACGTTTAGCGTGGGTCCTACAGGACCTAGTTTTGTCGCACCTTGACTACTGTTCAGTCCTGTGGTCAAGTGCAATTGGCTCAGAACAGGGCAGCACGGCTGGCACTTGGATGTACACAGAGAGCAAACCTTAATAATATGCATGTCAATCTCTCCTGGCTCAAAGTGGAGGAGAGATTGACTGTATCACTACTTGTACTTATGAGAGGTATTGACATGTTGAATGCACCTGTCTGTTTAAACTACTGGCACAGAGCTCGGACACCCATGCATACCCCACAGGACATGCCACAAGAGGTCTCTTCCCAGTCCCCAAGTCCTGAACAGACTGTGGGAGGCATACAGTACTACATAGAGCCATGACTACATGGAACTCTATTCCACAGTACTACATAGAGCCATGACTACATGGAACTCTATTCCACAGTACTACATAGAGCCATGACTACATGGAACTCTATTCCACAGTACTACATAGAGCCATGACTACATGGAACTCTATTCCACATCAAGTAACTGATGCAAGCAGTAAAATTAGATTTAAAAAAACAGATAAGAAAACACCTTAGCAACACAAACATAGGCACAGACACATGCATACACACACACACACACACACACAATAACATACGCACTATACACACACATACACAGAATTAGTACTGTAGATATGTGGTAGTGGAGGAGTAGGGGCATGAGGGCATACAGTGTGTTGTGAAATCTGTGAATGTATTGTAATGTTTTTAAAATTGTATAACCTGCCTTAATTATGCTGGACCCCAGGAAGAGTAGCTGTTGCTTTGGCAAAATACATACAAATAGCAAGTAGCAATTAAATTTGACCTAGGCACAAATCCACCCTTAATCAAAGTTGCAAACGCACCCTTGCCATTGACATCACTGCCTCTCCCTGCCCCCACGCGTGCAACCTTGGACAACCCTGGACTCCACCCTCTCCATCGACCACCGCATAAGACAGACAGTCAAATCCTAATTCTTCCACCTTCCATACACTTGACACATCACACTCTTTCCCATCTCCTTCTCTTTGTTAAATGTTTTTGTTAAGTCTGATGTTGCTACAATTTCAGTTTTTTTTTCAACAATTAGAAAGTGACTTTGGGTACTTGAAAAGCTCTATATAATTCCTATCTGTTTGAATTACTATTATTAATCAACCAATTCCCGAAATTAAAAAAGGCTGTGGAACCATAGAGAAATACTCCAAAGAGCCCTCAAACTCAACACTAGACCTCGAATCCAGCGCCACTGCTTGTTTTGATTGTTCCCTTTTAATCAGGGACTGATTTAGACCTAACACACCAGGTGGGTGCAATTAATCATCAGGTAGAACAGAAAACCAGTGTGCTCTCTCGGACCTCGTAGGGTAAGAGTTGAATACCCCTGCCATAGAGAAACCTCATTGACTCTCAGTCGTGTTGGCGTAGGACTAGCTACTCTAGCAGTGTGAGGGCTACATCGCGCCACGTTTGTCCAGAGGATCACTACTCCGCTGACAGATTCTCCATGGAGACAGAGGCGTTTAGCACTATAGTCCTCCAGAGTAGCCATGTGCTAATTATCAGAGAACGAAAGGCCAGTTTATAATTCAACACAAAAGTCAATGACTTGTGCTTGAGAGCCCCAATGGAAAGACACTATAAGAGCATGTACTCCAGCTCTCATTCACACACTGATATGGATGAATTTTGAGATACATTATTAGAGCCATTGCTGTATTGGTGTAAACCGGTGCATTTATGCCTTGGGGGCTATAAGCGGTTTTATAACAATCATTTTCTATGGGAAATACTGTAGTCTCCTACACGTGACTGTGAAGAGACTGTCAAATCCATAATTATTTTTTTATTTCTCGCTCTCTTCCTCCTCACTATTGTGTCCACTCGTACACACAGACACACACACACACACACACAGGCGCGCACACGCACCCACACACCATGTGTAATGGATGACCTCTCTCTCTCTCAAGATGGAAAGGAGGGTAGAGAAACAGAAGGGGGAGGTGAAGAACAGTTGGGTGGAAGATGGAGAGAAGGGGTGAGGATTGGTAGAAATGGAGGGGGTGGAATTCAGAGAAGGGAAGAGAACAGGAACGAGGGGGTTGCAGAGATGGAGGGAGCGAGAAATGAGAGGATGAGGCAGGCATGGGTGTCCATGGGGGGAAGGTTAGGGCTCTAATTAAAACAGAGGACTATAAGCTCAAATGAAGAAGAAGAGAAGGAGCGAGGAATGGAGATAGATTGACTTGGCTGCTGCAGCACTGAGATATGAAAGGAGGGAATGAGGCGGGGGGGATGACTGCAATCTAACCAACTCAATTAGCCGCCGTGCATAAAACAAACTCCTCTTAATCTGGTCTGTCAGACAGATGCACACAGGCAGACGGGCCGCTTCTCGTGCGAGGCAGACACCAGTCCCTGGGCTTCTCAGTCTCACTCTCTCATCTCTGAATTTAACACCAGCTCTGGGCTTCTCCGTCTCACTCTCTCATCTCTGAATTTAACACCAGTCCCTGGGCTTCTCAGTCTCACTCTCTCATCTCTGAATTTAACACCAGCTCTGGGCTTCTCCGTCTCACTCTCTCATCTCTGAATTTAACACCAGTCACTGGGCTTCTCCGTCTCACTCTCTCATCTCTGAATTTAACACCAGTCCCTGGGCTTCTCAGTCTCACTCTCTCATCTCTGAAGTTAACACCAGCTCTGGGCTTCTCCGTCTCACTCTCTCATCTCTGAATTTAACACCAGTCACTGGGCTTCTCCGTCTCACTCTCTCATCTCTGAATTTAACACCAGCTCTGGGCTTCTCCGTCTCACTCTCTCATCTCTGAATTTAACACCAGTCACTGGACTTCTCTGTCTCACTCTCTCATCTCTGAATTTAACACCAGTCACTGGGCTTCTCCGTCTCACTCTCTCATCTCTGAATTTAACACCAGCTCTGGGCTTTTCCGTCTCACTCTCTCATCTCTGAATTTAACACCAGCTCTGGGCTTCTCCGTCTCACTCTCTCATCTCTGAATTTAACACCAGTCACTGGGCTTCTCCGTCTCACTCTCTCATCTCTGAATTTAACACCAGCTCTGGTTTCTAAAGGAACCATTTTATTGCGTCCTCTTCTCTGTGTCTTTCACTCTCTTTCTCCCCGTCTCTTGACCTTTTCTATGGTACGATACAGTATAAAGAAGTGGTGTAATTCTTAATATTAGCATTTGTTGTCCCCAAGTAGAGGTAGAATCTTAGGGCTTGTCTTATCGTCATGCCAGCGTGACATCTCCCCACTGCCTCGCGTGGCATGAGTGGTGGCCCGTAATGATTGACAGTGGCCCCAGAGTTTAATTACCCTACAAGAGAGCCAGGCTGGCTAATTAACACGTAAACGAGCAGACTTGCCGACTGGCTACATGACTGTGAGAGAGAGTGGCTAACTGCCCCCCCAACAGGGCTGATGAAGTGTCTTGGAGTAACCCTTTGTTCTGCCAACCCCCTTAGTTCCTCATGTCTCAGTGAGGCCCATGAGGAGGAAGGCTGGTGCCGCCATAGATCAGGTTTGGCACCAGCCAGGAGCCATCCCACTCCCTGCCATGTACAACCAGCCATGCCCTACCACAGCACAGAAACCGACAGAGGTTAACCCGTGGCAGTAATGTGGGGCATTGGTGCAGACTTGGCACAGTGATCGAAGCTCATCTAGTCCTAGAAAGATTGGGCACACCCACAACCCTCCCACTGAGAGGACCAGCCTGCCAGTCTCTCCCCTCTTTCCACTCTCCCCTTTCATCAGAAACCACTTACAGCGACTGGCCTCTCATTGACCTTGCTGCTATAAAGCAATCTCCAGTTAGAAGTTACCCCCTAGGCACAGATTTAGAATCATCCCTACCAGGGGGTAAAACGCCAAACTGACTTTAGATCAATGTCATGGGGCAGATTCACCCTACTCCCTATTCTAACCCATACCAGTAGTTCGATTAGATCCACTAGCACCAGTGGCTTGGTCTTAGACCCATTGCAGTGTGGAGCCATCGGGAGCCACACAGGGGATCACGCCTGCCGAACAGCTCCTCTATTACAGCTGATTTATTACTATGTCATATGCTACAACTCGGGTCCGGAGTTGGTTAGGTTAGCCTACTACCACATCAGGAAAAACTCTGGGCCCCAGGAAAACAATTTGGAGAATTTTTGCAAATGTATTCAAAATGAAAAACTGAAATCACATTTACATAAGTATTCAGACCCTTTACTCAGTACTTTGTTGAAGCACCTATGGCAGCAATTACAGCCTTGAGTCTTCTTGGGTATAACGCTGCAAACTTGGCACACCTGTATTTGAGGAGTTTCTCCCATTCTTCTCTGCAGATCCTCTCCAGCTCTGTCAGGTTTGATGGGGAGTGTCGCTGCACAGCTATTTTCAGGTCTCTCCAGAGATTTTAGACCGGCTTCCATTCCGGCCTCTGGCTGGGCTACTCAAGGACATTTATAGACTTGTCCTTAAGCCTTGGCAGTGTGCTTAGGGTCGTTGTCCTGTTGGAAGGTGAACCTTCGCCCCAGACTGAGGTCCTGAGCGCTCTGGAGCAGGTTTTCATCAAGGAGCTCCCTGTACTTTGCTCTGTTCATCTTTCCCTCGGTCCTGACTAGTCTCCCAGTCCCTGCCATTGAAAAACATCACCACAGAATGATGCTGCCACCACCATGCTTCACCTTCGGGATAGTGCCAGGTTTCTTCCAGATGTGAGGTTCTTGGTCACCTCCCTGACCAAGGCCCTTCTCCCTGATTGCTCAGTTTGGCCTGGCAGCCAGCTCTTGGTGGTTCCAAACTTCTTCCATTTAAGAATGATGGAGGTCACTGTGTTCTTGGGGACCTTCAATGCAGCAGACATGTTTTGGTACGCTTCCCCAGATCTGTGTCTTGACACAATCCTGTCTTGGAGCTCTACGGACAATTCCTTCGAGCTCATGGCTTGGTTTTTGCTCTGACATGCACTGTCAACTGTAGGGCCTTATATAGACAGGTGTGCCTTTCCAAATCATGTCCAATCAATTGAATTTTCCACAGGCGGACTCCAATCAAGTTTTAGAAACATCTCAAGGATGATCAATGGAAACAGGATGCACCTGATCTCTATTTTGAATCTCATAGCAATAAATTTGCAAAAATTTCAAAAATCCTGTTTTCGCTTTGTCATTATGGGGTATTGTGTGTAGATTGATGACAAAAAAAACAACATTTCTATAATACATTTTAGAATAAGGCTGTAACATAACAAAATGTGGAAAAAGGAAAGGGGTCTGAATACTTTCCGAATGCTCTGTACATTTTGGTGGGGATGGGCTTCCATAGTTTTACGTGGCTCTGTGCAGCCAGCAGCTACTGCGATAATTTCCGACTGTGACAGGCTGTTACTGCAATATCAGGTAAAAAAATAAATAAAACAAGTCTCAAATATATTAGGAACATTTATATATTTCCCCTGTTTCAAAAACATCACTCTGCCATTACCATTTATACTGTAGGCTCAAGGAGACAATTCTATTTACACTGCCCAGCTTCAAGGGGGGCAACTGTCAGGTAAGTGTCGGGGCGAGTGTTGTGTGTTACCTCCTGGCAGTAGCAGTTGAGACATAACAAGTACACAAGTTTACATTTGAGTAATATGTGTAGCCTCTTGGTCCTGGGGGCTTCACTCTGGTTCTTCTAATGATGTACAGGAGGAGGAGGAGGAGGAGGAAGCTTCTGGCTTAATGACTGGGAACAATGGGAATATTCAGCGCTGCTCTGTCTGGAGTACTACACACTAATGAGAGAAGCATCTAAAATGGCTCCCTATTTCCAATATAGTGCATTGGCCTCGGGCCAAAATTAGTGCACTGTTTAGGAAATGGGATGCACACTGAGCCTGTTCCTCCAACTCTATGAGGTCTACGTAGGACTATGGTTCCTGTTGCTGTGTGTTGCATGCGTGTTGGAGGTTTGCGTGTCGAGACTGTTGTTCATTCACACTCGTGTTGGATGTTTTGCGTTGGCTGTCTCCATGTGTGCAGACTATAATGCATGCAGCTCCCCTGCCCTCTGTGTTAGTTCTCTCTCACTCTCTCGCTCTGTTTATTCATTCTCCTCACGCTACCCAAAGCTCAGGGCCCAGCCACTGTGCCTCCATTGTTGTCAAGACAACAGCACTCTGCAGCACTGTGTGTGTTTATGCCTGCGTACCAGCAGACCTGTGTTTATGCGTACCTTGACGGAGTGTGTTCTCGTATGGTAACCCTATATTTCACTCCAATCAGGTTACAGGGGATGGTTTGATTGCTGGATCATTGGTATGTCACCTCAACGTAACCTCAACGTGTACCTCTAATGACAAATCCATGCTATATTTCTGTAGTTGGATAGATACTGTTAGGTTCTGAACTAACAGAGTAAGAACTCAATCGGATGACTAGGAAGTGCTCAAACAAGTTTATTCCCCTACTGTTGTCATACAGCTGCAAATGGAAGGTATGATTACACATGCATATATATTTATAACCTCCTACTTGGTGGGGTCAACTCCTTTCACATCTAGACAGCCAAAACACCTCTGTTGCTAGGCAGGAACTGAATTGGTTCTTCGTACTGGTGTAGTCATGGCCCTGCCTCATGCTAGAACTTTGTGGGCGTGGCAGTGTATGTGTGTGAGATAGGACTGTAGTAGGAGGATCGTTTGGCTCCCCTCCCAGAGGTTTCTTCTCACTTCATCTGTTGACTTGACCTCGAGCCAAATTCATCACTCCGCCCTCGTTCCACAGCTGGCCTGCCTTATCAGGAACTGAAGCTAGACTGTTGCCCTTTGCCTCCCTCCTTAGGAACATTGATATTCAACAATAACTTGTTTGAACAGAATATGAACTTTCTGTCTCGGCCAGTAACTTTCCATACACCCAGTTCTCATCCACCCTGTATTTTCAATTAATTGCCGCGTTGTGCGCTCGTGCCTCCAATGGCAGCCTCCAGCTTTGTGTGTGACCCTTAATTGTAATCATTACCCATGAAACATGCCCAGCGCCTCTGAGTGTTCAATTGTACACTGGGCTTAATTATGGGAACCGAGTTAAAAGCTGCATTACTCAACAGTCTAATAGAGCAGATACTGGAGTGACTGACGAAAGCAGCAACAGCAATTACTCACGTGTGTGTGTGTGCGCGTGTGCGTGCATGGCGATTCAATAGAGCCCGTGCATCATTTACAGAGGGGACATGTGAAGATGAAAGCACGTACACGTAAAGAAACAGCCGCAAACACACGATATACATTTAAAATACACACAGTCACTCATTTATTTGCTTGTACACGTTTGAGCACACACACACGTACACGCAAACAAATCTGAGCTCTGGCATTAGGAACAAAGGTTATTGGTGCCACAGGGGGATGGATAAAAAGCAATTATTCCAGGCGGGGCTTCAGTACCTGGGGCCAGAGCCTCGCCTCTCCTCCACAGTAAGTAAGGCTGTGTGTGATCACACTGCAGACCCAGGGAGGGGGACACACACACAGGCTGCAGCAAAAGAGCCCCCTCCACTCTCACTCCCTCCCTCCCTCTCACTTGCTAACACTCTTTCTCTCTTCCACCCCCCCCCCCCTTCACTCTCTGCTCCCCCTCTCTCTTTCCTTTGCTCCCCTCTCGCGTTCTCTCGCTCCTACCTCTCTCTCCGTCCGTCTCCTCTCTGTCGGCGCCATGAAAGTCAGGCAGGCAGGCCAATTTGACTTGAAGAGAGAGAATTGCTCCACGATTGTTTACTTGTCAGCGAGTCCCAGGCCTGGCTGATATAAATCTTAATATCCTATTTAGGGCTTGTATTCATCATCCAGGCTGATTTATTAGCAGGACTTCCCCTTAGATTTATCAAAATAAATAAGAAGCTGAGGGGCTGCAGCCCGCTGAGCAAATTAAAGCAAACATTAGATGATGCATCCCAAATGGCAACCTGTTCCATATAGAGTGCACTACCTTTGACTGGAGCCCAGTAGGCCTTGGTCAAACGAAGTGCACCATAAAGGGAATAGGGTGCCATTTGGGACGTATCCTAGATAAGTCAGGGTGGTGTTGTGGTGGCAGAGGGACAGGGCGAGAGGAGGAGACGAGAGACTCTTAGTTTACCTCCTCTCTATCTTTCCAATCTAGCCCTTGACAGGCAGGTGCACCTGTTTAAAGGTTTAAATGGCTACTAGGTCCCTGGGAACACATTAAAATAATAGACCGAAAGAGGAGGAATGTGAGAGGCAAAGAGGTAGAGAGAGAGAGAGAGAGAGCGGTTTGTGAGATCTGCAAATTTGTTTAGGGATTCACCCTTTGTTGGGAAGAGGTACTGAATCCTTAATCCACTCAGAGGTAGATGTGTGGGGACGGGTAGGGAGGAGTGTGTGTTTGTGTGTGTATTGATTTGCAACACGCACTGTGTGTGTGTGTGTGTGTGTAGGAGACTGTAAGCGCACTAATATTCCAGTATCACACATAAAGGTGGGAACCTTGCTGGGAGGGCTGTGCTGTTTACACTTTAATCCTTGGAGGACCCTTTGGGGAGGAAGCGATCGCCTGTGGGGAGCTCACACTCTCAGATCCATGAAAGCACAGATGATACACCTTTCAAAGCCAATCGGACATACAGTATGAACCAGCCCACACCACTCTCTGGGGAGCCCTCTGTGTGTTTGGCTGCAGATTGCAAGCAGGCACACAGCCCTGGAAAGGAGGGAGGCAGGTGGAGGGAGAAAATGAAGGGGAGAGATGGAGAAGGAGAAAGCATTCAAATGGGAGAGAAGGGAGAGAAGAGAGAGTGAAGAGAGAGAGAGAGAGATCAGGCTTATCAATTGCCGGCGGAGCTGCAAGAGATGAGGCCAGTGAAGAGGAAAGGCAGCAGTAATCACACTGGACCAGACGCTCAGGGCTAACAGTGGAGGGACCCACATACTGGGTAATACGCACACACACACACACACACACACACACACATATACTCTGGCACAGAGATGCATGCACGCCAATACACAGTGCCACACTCACATGCACACTTTCTGCCCTGACAGTGTTCCTCTCTGCCAGTGGGCCGTGAAGCCTCGGAGCTGAGGTTATTCTGATTCCTCTGCTTTCTGCAGTCTATAACACGAGATCCTATCACAGTGGACATGAAGAAGGCAGGCAAGACACATGAAGGATGGCTAGCTTTTACTCACTAGCCAGAGAAGACTTGCAATATCTCCAATACAACATCAATTCTGTTTTTACAAACCAATAGAGGACCATTACATTTTCGTATAGTATTAGAGATTGTATAACATTTATTTTTAAAGCTATGGCCTCAAAGCATCAAGAGCATTCTTCTGGATGGTAAGCAAGAGACAAGAGGTCTTAGATCCAAATACATCCATTTGTCACAAATCTGTTCATTTGCAATAAGATCAAACACTACTAATCAGGAATCTGATGCTCGTTTGTTGGGGCCAGCTGCTATATATCGATTGGTCAGTTGGTCAGTCTATCAATCCAATTGCAATGAGGTGATCAACATCCAATTGGAGCGAGCCAGACTGGGTCCCTAACCCTTGACCTCTAATCTATGACCCCTGTCCTGGTTTGGTCCTGTGGGAGTCTGGTGTGGGGACGTGAGACTTAATCAATGGTGGGTTAGGAGGGGACAGTGCCTGGACCAATTGGGCTCCCTAGCTAGGATCCCCAAAAAACATTGGACTGACCCGAATGGCGAGACAGCCTGTCAGTCAATCTATCTCTCGCACTCCATATCCTCGTGTACCAGCTCACTACAAATGTGTTCTCATTTGCGGTTCAGTGTGGAAGTAAGACTATAAATATAGACACAGCTGACGTGACCTGTTCTGCAAAACACATCTTTACCTGGTATCCAGATCTGTCAGTAGAAAACCAGCTCTCATTTACCATAATTGTTCCACAGTAATGACAGAATGAATAAGGAGCACTGAGTAAAGGAAGTGCCATTGAGAGCCTCCAGTCCATTTGTGTATTATAGCTTCAGTTAAGGAAGAAGAAGAGAGAGGTCAACTTCACCTCGCCGCTCTCCTACGTCTAGGGATCTAACCTTTCGCCCCCATTCTTTCCTATCGTCCTCACCCACCTTCTGTGGTCCCCCGCCTCCCCCAGTTGGGTCAGCTCCGTTCAGCTCTCCCCTCTCCTCCCTCTGAGGATCAAACCTGTCATCCCCTCCTCATCCCCTCTCCCAGCCTCCATTGTTTCATCTGTCTTGGAGGTGAGACGCGTCTGTCCCCCCCCTGGTCTAATGAGCCACTAACACAGGGGGTCAGATTCTTTATGGAGATGAGCTGACCCAGGGGTGAAGAGGTGAAGGACCGTGCTAATAGGATTTGCTCCTGACCTCCCCCTCCTATCTTTTCTATCGCTCCATTCATCACCTCCCCCATCAGCGTAGACCTGCCTAATGAAGGGGCCAATATGCAAAGCAGGGTGGGCCGCTGAGGACGTCTACTCGTCTCATCCCTCCTCTCATTTTCTGTTTCTTTTCATCCTGGAACCGTTTGAAGGTCTCTCCCTCATTTTCTGTTTCTTTTCATCCTGGAACTGTTTGAAGGTCTCTCCCTCATTTTCTGTTTCTTTTCATCCTGGAACCGTTTGAAGGTCTCTCCCTCATTTTCTGTTTCTTTTTTCTTTTCATCCTGGAACTGTTTGTAGCTCTCTCCCTCATTTTCTGCCACACTCCATCGCTTGCTCCTTTCGCCACCTCTCGTCACCTCTATCGGAGCCGTCTATCTCCCCACCTGGTCACAAAGTTTGTTCCTCTGTATCCCCCATCAAATTTCCTGGCTCTCCTTCAGCTCTGCTCTGCATCAGCCAGTCATCTATTCCCGGTTCAGCTTTGAAATGCAGGCAGATGTTGATGGCCCAGGGTCTAAGACGAAGCCACCATTTTGTCTGAATGGTGTCTGAAGTGGAAGGGGATTTTCTAACCCAGACCGTTTCCTTCCATGTTGACACGGGCGCATGCACATATAGTAATAACAAATGAAAGAAAATATACACCGTACCAGTCAAAAGTTTGGACACCTTCTCATTCCAGGGTTTTTCTGTATTTTTACTATTTTCTACTTTGTAGAATAATAGTGAAGACATCAAATGAAATAAATATGAAATAACACATATGGAATCATGTAGTAACCAAAAAAGTGTTAAACAAATCAAAATACATTTTAGATTTTGGATTCTTCAAAGTAGCCACCCTTTGCCTTGATGACAGCTTTGCACGCTCTTGACATTCTCTCAACCAGCTTCAATGCTGGAATGCTTTTCCAGCAGTCTTGAAGGAGTTCCCACATATGCTGAAGAAACTTCAAAATGTGGAAAGTAGTAAAAATAAAGAAAAACCTGAAAGAGTAGGTGCGTCCAAGCTTTTGTGTTGATGTTTTATTGTCACATACACAGATAGATGCCCCCCCCCCACACACACACAAGCACCCCTCCACCGACACTACCCACATAGTGAGTTAGTATATATCTCATGGCTTGTGAAATAACCCTCAGTAAATATGGATCTGTGACTGCTTAATATGGAGTTATGGCCTTGATTCATTCTTGGCGGTGCGTACGATACCAGCGGCCCGTTGCAGAACGGCGGGTCAACCTCTCTGGGTAGCAGCTCATTTAAAAAGTAAAACGGCTGTGAAACATGCCTCGTTAGCGGACGGATTTGATAATATAGTAAAAGCCCAGGATGATTTTTACCTTCAATGTCAGAGGAAAGGTTTTGAGACTTTCTGTTGCTTGGTAAAATACAGTGATTGAAAAAGAGAATTGAAACTCTTCATTGGTCCAATTAATATGCAGAGACACTGACTGTATAATACCAGTTTGTGAAACGTCCTATGTAAACTGCTCCGGTTTAGGGGATTCCCAACCCATTTACAGCATCCCAAACATGCCCCCTGATTAGCTCCTGTTAGCAATGTAGCCTCATTCACAGCCTGTGCTAATCCCTTAGCATTACGCTAATGGCCCAGGAGCACAGCTAATGACTTTCACTGCAGATTAGCATCCGCTACTGGCAGATGTTTATCACACACACTGGGGGTATGTAGATGATTATAAAACTTGTATGCACACATGAGTAGCAGTTTTTGTGTAGCATAATGTATGGAGATGTGTTATGTGCTCACCAGTAATGTTAGCATGAAGCCATCAATCCCAAAGCAGCGTATCAATTGTGGCTTTTGAACAGTGAAATCCAATCCTAACTGCAGAAAGCAGTTTCCTTATCCATTATAGTCATCCGTACAGACAGGGCTTGGAATGGGATGATTGGCAGATGTAAGAAGGCCTAATCAGAGGTGTGTGTGTGTGTGTGTGTGTGTGTGTGTGTGTGTGTGTGTGTGTGTGTGTGTGTGTACACTTTAATGTGCATGTGTGCTGGTGCAGTTTATGATGGCTAGACTGTGATGTGTGTGTTCTAAAGGCGAGGGTGTGTTCTTTGTCCGACAGCCATGGCGTGTGTGTGTGTGTGACAGACTGTGTGTGTGTGTGCAGGCCTCCCACAGGGCTGTGGAGAGGAGGCCACGGGAGGGGGGCATGTTCTGTGTGTTTGAAGTCAGCCTCTCTTTAGACCCCTGTGTGTGTGCTCCCCGGCATGCAGCGTGCTGCCTGGTGATAGATAGTCGCTGAAGCCAGCTCTGACGTCCCCATGGGATCGCTGATTATACAGCTGCTCCTCCGGGTGCGTTGTCCCTCGGACCAGACGATCAGAACCCCTCAGATCCAAAGACCGATTTATTTATTTTTCTCAGAAACTCTATATACCCCTTCACTTATTCCTCATGTTTGTTGTGTGACAGCCTGCATTTTAAATTGATTACATTGAGAATACCCCATAATTAAAAAGTGAAAGCATGTTTTTAATTTAATTTAATTAATTATTTTTTGCAAATGTATTGAAAATGAAAATACAGAAATATCTAATTTACATTTAGTTTTCACAGCCCTGAGTCAATACTTTGTAGAAGCACCTTTGGGAATGATTACAGCTGTGAGTCTTTCTGGGTCTCTAAGAGCTTTCCACACCTGGATTGTGTAAGATTTGCTCATTATTCCTTTCAAAATTCTTCAAGCTCTGTCAAATTGGTTGTTAATAATTGCTAGACAGCCATTTCCAGGTCTTGCTGTCACACCTTGAACTTAAAGCCATTTTATGTCTCTATTTGGTTAGATCAGGGTGTGATGTGGGGTGGGCATTCTATGTTTTGTTTTCTCTGTTTCTTTATTTCTATGTTTTGGCCGGGTATGGTTCTCAATCAGGGACAGCTGTTTATCATTGTCTCTGATTGGGAATCATACTTAGATAGCCCTTTTTCCCTCCATTCAGTGTGGGTAGTTATCTTTGTTAGTGGCACTATAGCCCTGTAAGCTTCACGGCTGTTAATTTTGTTTTGTTGGCGTCATTCCATAATAAAGGAAAATGTGTGCTCACCACGCTGCACTTTGGTCTACTTCATTCGAACGGCCGTGACAGAACTACCCACCACAAAAGGACCAAGCAGCGTGGTAAAAAGGAGGACTGGACATGGGATGACATCCTGGACCGCAAAGGATCCTGGACATGGGAGGAGATCCTGGTCGGAAGGGATTGCCTTCCATGGAAGCAGGTGGAAGCTGCCAGGAAGGAGGAGGCAGCTGGTAAAGGGGCCCATCATTACGAGGGAACACGGCGAGCAAGGAAGCTGAGTCAGGTTGGAGACCTGAGCCAACTCCCCGTGCTTACCTTGGCGAGCGTCGTACTGGTCAGGCACCGTGTTATGCGTTGGAGCGCACGGTGTCTCCAGTGCGCATTCACAGCCCTGTGCGCTACCTTCCAGCTCCCCGAATCGGCCGGGCTAGAGTGGGCAACCAGCCAGGTCGGAGGGTGCCGGCTCAGCGTATCTGGCCGCCAGTACGTCTCTACGGCCCAGGATATCCTGCGCCGGCTCTGCGCACTGTGTCTCCGGTGCATCTGCATAGCCCAGTGCATCCTGTGCCTGCGCCCCGCACGTGCCGGGACATTGTAACCATCCAGCCAGCACGGGTTGTGCAGGCTCTACGCTCGAGACCTCCAGTGCGCCTCTACGGCCCAGTGTATCCTGTGCCCGCTCCCAGAGCTAGGCCTCCTGTATGTCTTCCCAGCCTGGTGAGTCCTGTGCCTGCTCCCAGAGCCAGGCCCTCCTGTGTGTCTCTCCACCCCAGTGATGATTCATGGCAAGAAGCCTCCAGTGATGATCCATGGCAAGAAGCCTCCAGTGATGATCCATGGCAAGAAGCCTCTAGTGATGAAAAGCTCCCCAGTCCTTAATGATTACAAGCATACCCATAACATGATGCAGCCACCACTATGCTTGAATATATGGAGAGTGGTACTCAGTAATGTATTGTATTGGATTTGCCCCAAACCTAACACTTTGTATTCAGGACAAAAAGTGAATTGCTTTGTCACATTTTTTTGCAATATTACTTTAATGCAATGTTGCAAACAGGATACATGTTTTGGAATTATTTTTTCTCTACAGGCTTCCTTCTTTTAACCGTGTCAGTTAGGTTAGTATTGTGGACTAACTACAATGTTGTTGATTCATCCTCAATTTTCTCAGCCATTTAACTCTGTAAGTGTTTTAAAGTCCCCATTGGCCTCATGGTGAAATCCCTGAACGGTTTCCTTCCTCTCCGGCAACTGAGTTAGGAAGGACGTCTGTATCTTTTCAGTGACTGGGTGTATTGATAGACCATCCAAAGTGTAATTAATAACTTCACCTTGCTCAAAGGGATATTCAATGTCTGCTTTTTTATATTTACCCATCTACCAATAGATGCTGTTCTTTGCAGGGCATTGAAAAGACTCCCTGGTCTTTGTGGTTGAATCTGTGTTTGAAATTCACTGCTCGACTGAGGGACCTTACAGATAATTGTATGTGTGGGGTACAGAGATGAGGTAGTCATTTAAAAAAAAAGCATCTTAAACGCTAGTGAACGAGTGAGTTCATGCAACTTATTATGTACCTTGTTAAGCAGATGTTTACTCCTATACGTGTTTAGCCTGTAACAAAGGGGTTGAATACTTATTGATTCAAACCATTACGACTTTACAGTTGTAATTATTTTGTAAAAATGTTGAAAAACATAATTACACTTTGAGGTGTGTGTGCGTGCGCGTGTGTGTAGGCCAGTGACAAAACCTTTCAATTGCATCCATTTTAAATTTAGGCTGTAACACAACAAAATGTGGGAAAGGTCAAGGTGTGTGAGTACTTTCTGAAGGCACTATGTACATCCTTTGTTTCTATCTAAAAGGTGTATATGGACCGTTCTCACAACCAAAGACACCCTATTGGTTGGACTGACAGCGTCAGTCCTCTCTCTTCAACTGAAGAATAAATCATATAATACAATTTCATGATATACACATGATACAGGATTTACCCTTTGTACAAATATACATTGAAGTGCTGAATGATAGGCTTATGGGAGTGAAAGCAGTGCTCCGTGGGTAATGTGCCTCAGTAAGCTCTGAGGAGGGGTATTGTAGCAGGGCCAGAGCAGGGGTGTCCTGGGAGACGCCGTCAGGGATCCGCATCTCCACACGTTTTAGATGAGCCTCTGTAGAGAAATATCATTCATGTTCACCCAAACGGTTGTGAACATTTCAGTGAATTACGTGGCTCTTCTATCCAGGGCTGTTTGTCTTTCCTCTGATTGTAATGCTGCCATGATACGCTCCACATGATCACCTGCGCCGTTGTGTGTCGTCAAATACAGAGTTCGGTCTGTTTTTTTATGCCGGAGGATTCAGTTGTGATGATGATCATGAAGAAAAACCCTGACTGGTTGTCCACCAATGAGCCTCTGGCCCAGCATGGGTCACCTCTTTCAGACCAACTACATAGAAACACACTGGGCTTTGTGATCAGAGCAGGTCAGGTCAGTGTGTGTGTTGGCCTGTGTGCTCTCCTATGTTTTTTAGTTAGCCCTTTGTTACCCTTTTTTACTATAACTAATAAATCGAGGTGGGTGGGGTATATCTCTGGGTGTGTTATTATTTACCTTTATTTTTAACTAGGCAAGTCAGTTAAGAACAAATTCTTATTTTCAATGATGGCCTAGGAACAGCGGGTTAACTGCCTGTTTAGGGGCAGAACGACAGATTTGTACCTTGTCAGCTCGGGGGTTTGAACTTGCAACCTTCCGGTTACGAGTCCAATGCTCTAACCACTAGGCTACCCTACCCCCTTGGCCTGTGTTATTTGTCTGTTCTCCCATGTTTTTGAGTTAGCACTTTTCTAGTACCTCTCTGTACAATTCCCAATGGGGAGTTTTGGGTTCTCCGTCTGTAATGACCATCCAGATAGATCGATCCAACCCAGACGAATAGCTCCATGAAATAGAGCTCCCAAACAGCCATCATAGAGGTAAATGCCCTAGTCCAATCACAGGGCCTGATTTCCCTCCATTTTAGGCTTGTCATGTATAACTCCCCTCAGTGGCTTCCTGATTGAGGCCCAGTTTCTACAGGCCTCAGTACTTAGTCCTGACACAAAGCAGACATGATTGTTAATGGAAGAAAGACTAGCTAGCTGCCTTCAATGGAATTTGTTGGAAGGCCATGAATAGCTTCGACAATCACCCCATTCAACATTTCCCCTCATGGTCGTTTTCAGGGAAATAGGAGGGAGAAAATGGCGGAATGAAGGGTTGGTTTTAGAAGCCAAAGTGGGGTTGTTGTATTCATAAGTGCTTGGTAATAACGTGGAGATGGGATGTTGGGTCGCTAATGCACCTTGGGTAATTGCTCTATCCACACTGGAAGAGCGTACATGAAGCCTTTTTGACGAAATCCTATTGTGAACCTATCTACTATCCAGCTAGCGTGTCAGTATTGGGTTCAAGCCACATTTGACATCTTTCAAGAACTTTGAGTGTTTTCCCTAGCCTGCTTGGAGTGTTAGATGGGTGGGGTTTGGGGCTATTCTATCAGTCCATTTAAGCCAGGCAATCTCAATCAAGCACAAAATTAAGCATTTTAGATTAAAAAAATTAAAATAGTATTCGAAGCCAAGTGGGTTGAGAGAAATGAATATTCCTTGATGGTAAGGACACTGAGAGAATGTCACTGCCGTGTGTCTCTTTATAATGATGCCTGAGTAGGTCTTATTTGTTTAGCGTTCAACCTCATACATCCTCAATACACACAATATAATTGCACTAGACTAGAGCTCTCCACTCTACACACACACACACACACACACACACACACACACACACACACACACACACGTGTGTGTCCTTCTGCGCTCCTGTTCATGATGGAACCAGGACAATAGTGCTGATTATTAGTGAGTCCGACTGGTCTGGGAGAGAGAGGCTCAGAAGGGCCCTATACACCCAGCTGAATGGGCTCTTCTCTCATCTCTGTCTTTTTGTTTTCTGTCTCAAGAGCTCTGTTTACCTTCCCTCGTTCCACGGAGAGAGAGCAGGAAGAGATGTGGAAAACAGGAGATGACTGGTTGGCACTCAAGTGCTAATGCTAGTGTGTGTGCGTGTGTGACGTGCATACATGTGTTTATTTTGTGAAGAACAAAATATTTTAAGACCACTCTTCATTCTTGTTTTTTTATGCCGCAGTGGATAATAATGGGAACCCATTTACGTGTCTGCAATTCTGAACACTGCACTGAAATTAGTCTGAGAATGTAGTCTTGCATTTTTGCGTAACAACTGCCAGTTGTTGTCTAGGTAATTAAAAATATATTTTCATACTCTATATATATATATTTTTTATCCATCAATTTCAAAACTATACACCAAAGGTATATTACTGTCAAAACAAATATTTTTCTCTTTCAAATATTGTAGCTAATATTTGTTGTTGTCACATCATAACTACCAGACTGGGTAATGCTTGAGGTTTTGTACTTAATGTCAGAAACCCTGGTTCCCCCTAGAGGATGATTCTAGGCTTGTTTAATTAGTTGACTGTGTTCTAATTGGTGTCTAGAGTGCAGCAAACAGTTCCACTATCTTTCTGTATGAGCTAATCTCTCTGAGTTTCTCTCTCTCTCTCTGTCTCTCTGTGTGTGTGTGTGTGTGTGTGTGTGTGTGTGTGTGTGTGTGTGTGTGTGTGTGTGTGTGTGTGTGTGTGTGTGTGTGTGAGCTCATCATTGAGAGAAACATGCATTTAGCGAAACACTTGTTTTCTGTGTGTTCAAGGAAGTGGGTAAGTAATATGATTTTTTTCAAATATGCAATATAAGTCTGAAGATTGACAGATTTCAGTGTGCCTTTCAGCAGGTTAACACTGAATAGCAACTAAATATAGTCAGAGCTACACCCAGTGCCTTCGGCAAGTATACCCCAAAATGACAAAGCGAAAACTGGTTTTTAGAAATGTTTGCAAATGTATTACAAAGAACTGAAATATCTTATTTACATAAGTCTTCAGACCCTTTGCTATGAGACTCGAAATTGAGCTCATGTGCATCCTGTTTCCATTGATCATTCTTGAGATGTTTCTACAACTTGATTGGAGTCCACCCATGGTAAATTCAATTGATTGGATATGATTTGGAGTGGCACACACCGGTCTATTAGAGGTCAACTGATTATGATTTTTCAACGCCGATACTGATACCGATGATTGGAGGACCGAAAAAAGCCGATACCCATTTTTAAATTGTATTTATTTGTAATAATGACAATTACAACAATATTTATTTATTTTATTTTAAGTTAATATAATACATCAATAAAATCAATTGAGCCTCAAATAAATAATGAAACATGTTCAATTTTGTGTTGGAGAAAAAGTAAAAGTGCAATATGTGCCATGTAAGAAAGCTAACGTTTAAGATCCTTTCTTAGAACATGAGAACATATTAAAGCTGGTGGTTCCTTTTAACATGAGTCTTCAATATTCCCAGGTAAGAAGTTTTAGGTTGTAGTTATTATAGGAATTATAGGACTATTTCTCTCTATACCGTTTGTATTTCATATACCTTTGACTATTGGATGTTCTTATAGGCACTTTAGTATTGCCAGTGTAACAGTATAGCTTCTGTCCCTCTCCTCGCCCCTACCTGGGCTCGAACCAGGAACACATCGACAACAGCCACCCTCGAAGCAGCGTTACCCATGCAGAGCAAGGGGAACAACCACTCCAAGTCTCAGAGCGAGTGACGTTTGAAACGCTATTAGCGCGCACCCCACTAACTAGCTAGCCATTTCACATTGTTTACACCAGCCTAATCTCGGGAGGTGATGGGCTTGAAGTCATAAACAGCGCAATACTTGAAGCACAGCAAAGAGCTGCTGGCAAAACTCACGAAAGGGCTGTTTGAATGAATGCTTACAAGCCTGCTGGTGACTACCATCGCTCAGTCAGACTGCTCTATCAAATCATAGACTTAATTATAACGTAATAACACACAGAAATACGAACCTTAGGTCATTAATATGGTCGAATCCGGAAACTATCATCTCAAAAACAAGACGTTTATTCTTATCTAACGGGTGGCATCCAGAAGTCTAAATATTCCTGTTACATTGCACAACCTTCAATGTTATGTCATAATTACGTACATTTCTGGCAAATTAGGCAGCTCAAACTGTTGCATATACTCTGACTCTGCGTGCAGTGAACGCAAGAAGTGACACAATTTCACCTGGTTAATATTGCCTGCTAACCTGGATTTCTTTTAGCTAAATATGCAGGTTTAAAAATGTATACTTCTGTGTATTGATTTTAAGAAAGGCATTGATGTTTATGGTTAGGTACACATTGGAGCAAGGACAGTCCTTTTCGCGAATACGCACCGCATCGATTATATGCAACGCAGGACACGCTAGATAAACTAGTAATATCATCAACCATGTGTCGTTAACCTCTTGAATGTAGGGGGCAGTATTTTGATGTTTGGATGAAAAACGTACCCAAATTTAATTGGCTATTTTTCAGGCCCAGAATCTAGAATATGCATATAATTGCCAGATTGGGATAGAAAGCACTCTAACGTTTCCAAAACTGTCAAAATGTTGTCTGTGAGTATAACAGAACTGATATTGCAGGCAAAAACCTGAGGAAAATCCAACCCGGAAGTGTTGTTTTTCCTGATACTATTTGGAATTTTCGTCTGCGATGTCGTGACCGCTCGAGCCTGTGGATTTCTGAACATAACGCGCCAATCAAATGGAGGTATTTTGGATATAAAAATAATCTTTATGGAACAAAAGGAACATTTATTGTGTAACTGGGAGTCTTGTGAGTGCAAACATCCGAAGATCATCAAAGGTAAGCAATTCATTTTATTGCTTTTCTGACTTTCGTGACCAATCTACTTGGCTGCTAGCTGTTTGTAATATTTTGTCAACTGAGAGAGATGTCCTTACATAAACGCTTGGTATGCTTTCACCAAAAAGCTTTATTGAAATCTGACACGCCAGGTGGATTAATTAACAATAAGCTAAGTTGTGTTTTGCTATATTGCACTTGTGATTTCATGAAACTGTAATATTTTTCGTAATTTAAATTTTAAATTGAATTTGGCGCGCAGCAATTTAGCGGACGTTGACGAAAATGATCCCGCTAAAGGGATGGGTGCATCGAGGTTTTAACTAGTGATTATGATTGATTGGTTGTTTATTATAAGATAAGTTTAATGCTAGCTAGCAACCTACCTTGGCTTACTGCATTCGCGTAACAGGCAGGCTCCTTGTGGAGTGCAATGAGGCAGGTGGTTAGAGCGTTGGACTAGTTAACTGTAAGGTTGCAAGATTGAATCCCCGAGCTGACAAGGTAAAAATCTGTCATTCTGCCCCTGAACAAGGCAGTTAACCCACTTTTCCTAGGCCGTCGTTGAAAATAAGAATGTGTTCTTAACTGACTTGCCGTTAAATAAAGATAAACTAAAATAAAGGTGTAAAAAAAATTGGGGGCAAAACGGTGTCTAAAAATACAGATTTACGATTGTTCTGAAAACTTTAAATCGGCCCTAATTAATCGGCCATTCCGATTAATCGGTCGACCTCTTAGTCTATAGAAGGTCCCACAGTTGACAGTGCATGTCAGAGCATAAACCAAGCCATGAAGTCGAAGGAATTGTCGGTAGAACTCTGAAACAGGATTGTGTCGAGGCACAGATCTGGATAAGGGTACAGCATTGAAGGTCCCCAAGAACACAGTGGCCTCCATCATTCTTTGGAACCACCAAGACTCTTCCTAGAGCTGGCCACCCAGCCAAACGGGGGAGAAGGGCCTTGGTCAGGGAGGTGAACAAGAACCCGATGGTCACTGACAGAGCTCTAGAGTACCTCTGTGGAGATGGGAGAACCTTCCAGGACAATTATCTCTGCAGCTCTCCACCAATCAGGCCTTTATGATAGTGGTCAGACAGAAGCCACTCCTCAGTAACATGCACACAAGACTCTCAGACCATGAGAAACAATATTCTCTTTTCTGATGAAACCAAGATTGAACTCTTTGGCCTGAATGCTAAGCGTCACGTCTGGAAGAAACCTGGCACCATCTCTACCGTGAAGCATGGTGGTGGCAGCATCATGCTGTGGGGATGTTTTTCAGTGGCAGGGACTGGGAGACTAGTCAGGATCAAGGCAAAGATGAACAGAGCAAAGTACAGAGAGATCCTTTATGATAACTTGCTCCACAGTGCTCAGGACCTCAGACTGGGGCGAAGGTTCACCTTCCAACAGGACAACAACCCTAAACACACAGCCAGACAATGCAGGAGTGGCTTCAGGACAAGTCTCTGAATGTCCTTGAGTGGCCAGCCAGAGCCCAGACTTGTCCCTGATCAAACATCTCTGGAGAGACCTGAAAATAGCTGTGCATTGACGTTCCCCATCCAACCTGACAGAGTTTGAGAGGATCTACAGAGAAGAATGGGAGAAACTCCCCAAATACACCAGAGCCCCTGTTCAGGGTGCCCAGTTGAGTTAGGGGGGATAGAGAGGAGGACGTTACAGGTCTGTGCGCTAGCTGTGAAATGGGGCTGCTCCATGAGGCCTCCGTGATCACCCAGCCTTAGCTGTGTAAACACACACACACAACACACTACCTTTCCTCCCGAGTCCCAACACAATCACACATGGGTTCTCAGGCCATTATCACGACAACAGCGATCAAAAGGCACCGGGAGCACGGAGGGGGTCTCCCTAATGCGCCTTCCCCCCCAGCAGGGAGCTGCCTCGGCTGCATACCTTGCATACCCCCTCCCCTGTAGGCATCCACCAATACATTGCGCTAATTGGATTAGCGGTGATAGTAATGCACTGCTGGGCCTTAGCGCAAACTCGCTAATAAACTGTGCGGGAGAGAAGGTAAATTAGCCCAATTTGTGAAAGGCAGATTAATAGAGATTATGACTGGATGAATTAAGTAAATCTAGCTAAGACCCCCTGTGTGATGAGAGGGGTTTCTCACCTTCATATACTGAAAGGGAAGAGTACTCTAGCAACGGACTGTGTGTGTGTGTGTGTGTGTGTGTGCGCGATGCTTGTGTTTATGACAATGATAATCAGGATTATATCAATCACGTTAGCGTCGTAGCCTAATCAAATTGTGTGTACTGTGCATGTGATTCATTCTGAGATGATGTATTTGCATATGTTTGAAAGCGTTTATGGTTTAATGTGATTCAATGTCATTATCGCGCCATGTGTTAGTTTTGATTGTCGTTCATTTAAAGCGGATGTTTTGTTGAGTTTGACTCCTGCCATGGGATTGTTTGGCTCAGTCTCACCTCGCTTTCATTCTCTTTCGGTCTGTCACTCTCCTGCTCACTGTCACTCCTGTCTCTCACTGCTCTCTCACTGTTTTCATACCTATCCAATGTGCAGGCCCATTTCATTATCCTTCTCTCGCAGTAGACGTTCCTATTCAGAGTGGTGTTCCCAGAGCCCAGCCTTGTCAACAGACAGAACAGACATTCCTATTCAGAGTGGTGTTCCAGAGCCCAGCCTTGTCAACAGACAGAACAGACATTCCTATTCAGAGTAGTGTTCCAGAGCCCAGCCTTGTCAACAGACAGAACAGACGTTCCTATTCAGAGTGGTGTTCCCAGAGCCCAGCCTTGTCAACAGACAGAACAGACATTCCTATTCAGAGTGGAGTCCCAGAGCCCAGCCTTGTCAACAGACAGAACAGACATTCCTATTCAGAGTGGTGTTCCCAGAGCCCAGCCTTGTCAACAGACAGAACAGACATTCCTATTCAGAGTGGTGTTCCAGAGCCCAGCCTTGTCAACAGACAGAACAGACATTCCTATTCAGAGTGGAGTCCCAGAGCCCAGCCTTGTCAACAGACAGAACAGACATTCCTATTCAGAGTGGTGTTCCCAGAGCCCAGCCTTGTCAACAGACAGAACAGACATTCCTATTCAGAGTGGTGTCCCAGAGCCCAGCCTTGTCAACAGACAGAACAGACATTCCTATTCAGAGTGGTGTCCCAGAGCCCAGCCTTGTCAACAGACAGAACAGACATTCCTATTCAGAGTGGTGTTCCAGAGCCCAGCCTTGTCAACAGACAGAACAGACATTCCTATTCAGAGTGGTGTTCCCAGAGCCCAGCCTTGTCAACAGACAGAACAGACATTCCTATTCAGAGTGGTGTTCCCAGAGCCCAGCCTTGTCAACAGACAGAACCAGGTTTCCCAAACTCTGCTTTCACTTCCATTCTCTCCATCCATAATATAATTGTTTTATATACTAGTCAACCTTTTTCTCTCCATATCCTCCATCCCTTCTTTCTCCTTGACATTTTCTGGTCACCTTGGTTGCTTGTCCTTTACCTTTAGTTCCGGCTCAAGGTAATATCTCACGTTCTGGCTGGGTGATTTATTTATGATTCATGTATGTGCCTCTTACACACACATACATGTGACGTGCGTGCGCACACACTCTTTCTCAAGGGCACACTTGCATAGAGACATTCAAGCACACAAACACATTACACACACACATTTTCCCTCAGTCTAGAGTCTACAGTGCCTCAGTCTGGCTATGCACACACACACACACACACACACACACACACACACACACACACACATACACACACGCGTTTCAGACACTGGCTCCAGGTCATTTGGAGGGGTCCAGGCTGGGTCTTCTGAATGCTGCGAGTCTGTCTGGCCTCCAACCCACCCCTCTCCCAGCCCGCCTCCCCTCTCCCACCCTGCCTCCCCCTCACTCCCCCCTGCCTACCGCTCACTCCCATTCCCCATCATTAGTCAGCATGGCCAGGAGTAAATGAGCAGGGATTGAGCGAGGGGGAAAGACGTGGAGTAGGATGTAAGGGGACAGGTTAATGTCACGTCATGACGTTGTCAGAGGTCTGCCGTGACAGGTGGCCCAGAGCAGCAGGCCATCTCAAATGACTCCATTGGATTACTGCTACTCCATTTTCACTCATGTCTACGGTATGTTGAGGAATTGCCACACTTTATTTGTGTTGTTGAGGTTGAAGAAGATGAGTCTTTTTGCATGTGCTAAAGGCTCTTGTTAGCATTGTGAGAACACAAGTCCTTAGTCAGTGCAGGCTTAGAGAGTTCGCTGTAGATGGCAGCATGTCTCATACCAGCTGCACTACTAACTTTACTTTTCCTCATTCTAATACACCTGAGTACCTTCATAGACAAGAACATAGACAAGTGCATAGTACATTTGGGAGTTAGCATTACGTATCTGCCTAAAGAACGCCACAATATCCAAAAGCCCTATGGAGGGAACACATATATAAACTTCAATTAGTGATTGATCCAGCGGCAAATTATGTAGGGATCTCTCTCTCTCTCTCACTCACACACACACACACACCACCACCACATCCCCCACAACAACATCATAAGCTCGCTCTCCCTTCATCAACATTATTCTCCCTTGTGTGTGATGAAATAGCCATCTGTCACAAACCCAGGTGAATCCCACTTCAAAAAGCCATGGGAAAAAAATTACCGGAGAGACTTCCTGCCTCCAGGCTACCAGCAGCTCAGACAAACTCAGATCTTATAGAAACTGAAATTGCCTTTTTAATTTATTTTTCTTCTTACTCATCCTTTTCCTTGTTCTTTGAAGATATCATTGCAAACTAGTTAAGCAGAGAGGGAGAGCATGTCGACTATGAGACAATATTAAATTGTGTTACGTCGTGCCTAAGAACAGCCCTTAACCGTGGTATATTGGCAATATACCACACCCCCTCGGGTCTTATTGCTTAAATATGTCTGCCTTTCTAACATCTATTTGTCTTCTTCGTTGTGATCCTTTTCTGTTATCTATCATGTGTGCTGTGTAGTCCCCAGTAGAGATCCCACATGTGACCACCCAGACACAAAGGGGCGGCACATAGCCTAGTGGTTAGACCGTTGAACTAGTAATTGAACAGTTGCGAGATCGAATCCCCGAGCCGACAAGGTAAAAATCTGATGTTCTGCCCCTGAACACGGCAGTTAACCCACTGTTCCTCGGCCGTCATTGAAAATAAGAATTTGTTCTTAACTGACTTGCCGAGTCCCTGTTTTCTCCAGCAATGGTCTCCTCCAAACCTCGAATGAATCATTGTGTATTCCAGTGAGTGCTCGGGTCAAGGAACCTCAGATGGTGGTAGGGGTGAGGGGGTTTTGGGAGACATTAATTCAGTATTATCTCATCACTCCTGCTGTATAGATCAGTAGAACACACACACTCCCCTCCCCATGGTCTCTACATTTTATAGTCACCCCATGATGGACCTAACTCTCTTCCACAATCAGCACTTGCCACATGGTAGGAGATCAATGTTTTGATTACCCACAGAATGGCTCTCTCTCTCTCGATTCCTCCCTCTAACCTGTTCTCTCTCACTCTCGCTATCCCCCGCTACTCCCTCCGACCTTATCTCACAAGCATAATCAAATTGCCAGTCGAGGTGGCAGGCGGTGGTGGGGAAAGCAGCGAGAGAGCGAGATGTGGGAGGCAGAGAGTGGGAGAGAGAAAGAAAGGGAGAGAGAGAGTTAGGTGAGACTTCCACACAGACAGCAGGCTCTCTTCTCCAGAGGGAAAGGTGTTATAATGGATGTAGACAGACGTTCCCTGTCAGCGTTGTGCTCTCTCTCCGAATCCAGCCAGCCTCTCATCTCTGCATTTCACACCCCTCCCTCCCTCCCCATCCCTCTCGCCATCCTCCCTGCCTTTCTCTGCCTGTTGTCTACCTCTTCCCCCTCCACTGCACCAGCCTGCCTCCCTCCACCACTGCCTCTCTCCTCTAGATCTACATATTCTCCTGTAATTGACATTTTCCATTTGGCAGCTTCTATATCGGCTGCCAGCCGTGAAATGCCCGTTGCCTTGGTAACCGTGCTAGTGAAGACCCTCGGTGCTTGGCAAGAGAGGTCTAACTGCCCTGCCTCCCTATGTAGTGCACTACTTTTGAGCAGAGCTCTATAGGGAATGGGGTTCCATTTGGGACACAACCCCTTCCCTAACCTGTCAGAACCAGAGGCACGCAGGCGGCGGCCCACTTAGGGAATACTTAAGGTCCAAATAATCATGAAAGGTATTATCAAATAAGGGCATATAAGCTAGGGTGACCAGACGTCCCCGTTTTTAGTAGCCTGTCCCTGGCTGGAGCTGTACCCGGAAATGTCCCCGTTTTTAACTGCGTTAAAGATATCATTAAAGATATCATTAACTGCGTTAAAAACAGACTGCAAAGTGAAATAATATTTTACGTGGCAAGAAAGACAGGGCAGCAGAGTCTACCGGTTGACGTCTCAATCGCGTTGTGCTTGTTTTGTCCAGCAGAGGGGGCTGCTCGCTATAGCAGCTTCATTCACTCTTCTTCTTCTACTAACTACTTGCTCGCGATAGTTTTAGAAAAAACTGCTGTGGAAAACTCGGCCAGAAGCTGTCAAGTGAATCGACAACATCACCACAAACGTTTTTTTCAAGCCAGGTAAATTACACTCGTTTGAGATACTAGCTAATTATGTTATGTCACAACTTATTATATAGATAGATGCTCTGCTTTATAAGGTTTTACATAGGTTATGCTAGCTAACATTAGCTATGTCGACTAAGTTATCTAGCTAGGTTAGCTAGCTACTGTCATGGTAGCTAGGTTAAAAAACGTTCACATGTAAACATGCAGTGGACGGGCTATTTTGAAAATATGATTATATTAAATGAATGCACAATTATGTGATTTATATTTATTTGTAGATTACTATTTTAATGGTTTGGCAGAAGTAGTGTGAAAATATATTTTGACATTTTCATGGATAACATTGGCATAATGTTTTCTGTTAGAGAGTAAAGAGGAGGAAGACTGGATAGGAAGAAGAGTAAAAGAGAGAGAGGAGGAAAGGTAAAGATATGATTACAGAGCCTGCCAATTTATTATTCCAAACAATGTTTTTGAGATAAAATACAGAAATGAGGCAAGCAATGAGAATCTGTTAAAATACTTTGGTTATCTAATAGTGTACTATTTATTATTAAAGATTGGAGAAGAAGAAGGAAAAATTAAGGGAGTGAAAAGAGTGAAGCGAGGAGAGTGTGGAAGAGTGAGGTGGAAAGGAAGAAAGATCAGGAAGACGATTGGAGGAGAATGAAAAAGTTGAGAGTAAGAAGAGTGACACAAGGAGAGTGAAGAAGAGCAGACAGAAGAGGTACAATGGCTCTTTCCAAGAAACGGAAATGGCATTTTAATGACAACATGATGAGAGAATTTCCATTTATACGCTCAGGTCAAGACGATAGAATGGTGAACTGCACCCTTTGGAATTCCTCTCTTTCAATTGGCATCCGGAGAAGAACGGCAGTGGTAGAACATCAGCAGACGAAAAAGCATAAAGCCTTTCTGATTGGCCGTGTTGGTTTGCCCTCTGTCACCACATTCTTCAAGAAGGTAGAGCCTTCACAAGAAGAATATGATTTAGCTGTGCAGGAGGGTGTCTTTGCATACCACACTATGCAACACAATCATCGTTACAGATCTATGGACTGCACAGCACAACTGACACAAAAGCTTTATGAGCCGAAGTTGACATGTGCTAGGACAAAATGTGACGCCACAGTGAGTAACGTGTTAGCACCATGGGCAACTACTTTGGTAACACAGGACCTAGACCAGGTTGAATTTGTGTCACTGTCCATTGATGCGTCCAATCATGGACATGTAAAGCTGCTGCCAGTAGTAGTCGGATATTGTAAGATATATGGTGGCAACACATCTGTGGAAACATGCTTGATTTTGTTGAATTGAAAGGAGAAACAGCAGAGGAGATTGCAACTGAGGTCCTGGTGGTCATCCAAAAATGTAACCAGCAAAACAAAGTTGTGGCATTCTCTGCCGACAACACACATACCAACTTTGGAGGACTGAATAGGCTGGGGAGGGTCAATGTCCATACCAAAGTTAAAAATGCTCTGCAGCGGGAGGTGATTGGCTTAGGTTGTCCTGCCCACATCATTCATAACACGGCCAGAACAGCTTTGGATATGATTCCCCTTGATGTTGAGTACCTGCTCACAAAGATATTTTCACCGTCAGAGTAGAAAGACTGAAGAGCTTTTGTGAGTTTGTTTGCCAGGAGTACCATAACATTTTAGGACACAGCTATGTTCGCAGGCTGTCCATGCTCCCTGATCTAGAAAGAATGCTGAAAAGGTATGTGCCATTTTTCTTTCTGAAGACAAATGCCCTGTTGTCCTGCGAACAATGTTCGAAGATCCACTGATTGAACTTTGGCTGGACTTTGTCCATGGTAACTTGACCGTATTCAGTGACACGATCAAGATGCTTGGAGGCCAGGACCGCTGTGCTGTGGAGTCAGTTGCAATTCTGAGAAACATTGAGGCAAAATTGACTGCAAAGACGTGATGACAACTTCACTCCAGTTTTGGTCAGAGGACTTCTGAGAGAGCTGGGGGACAATGGAGACATGTCTAAAGAGAGCGTTCTCAAAACATCCCAATCATTCTTCACTACGGCTGTGAACTACTTGCAAGCATGGGGAAAGCACACAGATAATCTAAAAGATTTACATGGTCTTCCTTTAAAAAGGCAACCTCAGCGTGAAGAGATCCACATCGGTGACACCGCTTCGTCTGAGATGGAGCTTGGTGGTTACTCACTTCAAAGAGAACAACATCCCACACACTAACCTGGCTAGATTAGCGTCTGTTGTCATGTGCTTACCTGGAGGTAATGCACCAGTCGAGAGAGTGTTCTCCCAAGTGAATGATCTATGGACAGCAGCAAGAAATAGGTTCACTGTTCCTACCATCAAGGCCACGCTTATTGTGAAGACAAACTTCAACCTCCCCTGCCAGGAGTTCATGGAGAAGCTGGCCAAACACACAGCAATCCTGAATAAGATACATTCTTCTGAGAAATATACAGATTAGGTTGGTATAAGTGGTAACTACATAATATAATCTCATCATCGTCTTATTTCATTATTATGTTGTTAAGTATTTCACATAGACTATTGTCTGGTTTTTTTTTTCAATTTTTGCTCATGTTCTCTTCTGCTCTTATTCTACCCAGACTAGCAGGACCACTGAATGGCTGTTTAGATCGGACAGTTCTGTCTTGTCTGTAGTGTTTCTGTAATATAGTTGTTTTCTCTGTCACAGTGTGCCTGTTAGACTAAATACACAAAACCGGAATTGTCCCCCTGTTTTTTTATCATAGATAATAACATTGGATATTTTAATGATATATTGACCGCCGAAATGGAAATGTCCCCGGTTTTAATTTCAGAAATCTGGTCACCTTAATATAAGCTAATTCAAGGAATTAAGGAGCTCTCTATGAGCCCAGAGGGCACGGGGGGAGAGTGTGTGTGCAGTGCGGAATGTTAGCATATAATCCATCTATATGCACTCAATAGCCTATAAATGACCTTAGATGTGCAGTTGGTTGGAATGTCCTGGCTAAATCTGTCTCCGTTAGCTTGAAGGTAGCTTTAGGATGCATATACATTTAGGTACAGCTCAGATGCCTATATTGTTTCTCTTACACTGGTTGTCTTTTGTCCTTATCTTGGTTCAAGGTTGTCCATAATTGTAATCTCCATACCCCCTCACTTTCACTCCCTCTCTCTCGCTCTCTCCATCCCCAGTGTTTGGAACAGAGAAAATCAATAGCATCGCAGAGCTCATCTGTGGCTGTAATTACACTAATACCAATGAATGGCAGCTCAGCCAGCCAGTCAGTCATTCCATAGCCAGCTAGCCAGCCTCAACCATGCTGTGCTTCCTTCCAGTTACAGGCTTCGTACCAATGTCCATACTAGCATAACACTAAGAACACCGCTTAGGAGGATTTACTGATAGATCTGAGTAATTAATCCTGACGACTACGCCAATGTAGCCCTATACAGTGTCTCATTCTAAGTGGTATGGTATTTTTTTGTGGATTTTGTCAGATAGACACAGACTCTCAGGTCTCCCAAATCCTCCTGACTAAAGGCATTAGTTCCAAATGAAGATTAATGTACCCAGCAGTGGTAGAAAAAGTCTCCAATTGTCATACTTGAGTAAAAGTAAAGATACCCTTAAAATAAAATGACTTAAGTAAAAGTGAAAGTCACCCAGTAAAATCCTGCTTGAGTAAAAGTTTAAGTATTTGGTTTAATATATACTGAAATATAAAAAATAAATGTAATTGCTCAAATATACTTAAATATCAAAAGTAAAAGTATAAATAATTTAAAATTCTTTATATTAAGCAAACCAGATGGCACAATTTTCTTGTTTTTTAAATTTATGGATAGCCAGGGGCACTCTCCAACACTCAGACATAATTACAAACTAAGCATGTGTTTAGGACGTTCTCTTGATAAGTGTGTGAATTAGACCATTAGAGTACGTTTGGGTGTCAGGGAGAATCTATGGATTAAAAAGTACATTATTTTCTTTAGAAATGTAGTGAAGAAAAGTTGTCAAAAATATAAATAGTAAAGTCCAAATACCCCAAAAAACTACCTAAGTATTTTTACTTCAGTACTTTACACCACTGGTGCCCAGTGTGGGGCGGACCAGAGACACTCCCTGTGTCATAAACAGTAGTGGTAGTGTTGTGGTGACATCACGCTCAGCACGCCACGCCAGGAAGAGAAATGACCGTAAGTGGGAGGAGTCCATCACATTTCACACTGACACAGTCGAGGTTTCTCTTTCATTTGTTCTATCCCTTTCTCTCCTTCCCCCTCATTTTCTTATCGATCAAAGAGATTCCTGTAAGTCCCTCTGAGTTCGATATAGTTTCATGATAGTAATACACTTTTTACTACAGTGATTATCGATTATATGTTAACTTGGAATATCATCCAATATCATTTTTCTCAGCATAGTGTACCGTCAGAGAAATCCCAGCTAACGTTACCTTTCTAAATTCTGTAAAAATACAGTTGCTATCATAAATTAAGTTTTATCAGGTCAAAATAGTGTAACGGTAGAGTATACTGTAACTTATACTGTATACTGTAACCCTTGCCTTGCACCTTGGTAACACACTAAAAACTCTGGGTCTAGCCTTATCACTAGACCCACTTCCCCCCACCCCAGATATCCCTCCATCCCAGGGACTCAACTGTCCAAACCTATCCTAACCGGGACAATTTGATGTCTGTCACCTCCTTCCGGTTCCCCTCTGTTCAATTTGCCGGTGTGAGAGGCGGACACGGCAAGATGTGGAGGTGAGGGGGATTGAAAAAGGAGATAGTCAGCGGGACCGGAACACGCCGACATCTTCGTGCCGCTCGGCTAAATTGAAACTGGGAGATTGCCATCAGCGCAGAGCAGGGCCGCATACATACAACCAGCTGATGCAGATTCCCATCCCCGGTTGGGGGATATGTGCGGAGTGAGTTTCTCCAATATGCACACACACACTCTTGTCATATCTTGTTCAAAAAGCTTCCCATTGACTACCACTGCAAGAGACACGTACCATCTTGCGAATAGACCGCTGGTATAGTAAAGTGAAGGTGAGAATTAATGTTTATTTGCGCAAAGGGATTCGTTCTGCAGGATGAAGGATTGCATGTTTTTCTGACCACGGGGAGTCAAGGAATCGAGCTCCCGATAATTAGTTCAGCGAGGTTCTTTTGTGTCGGTCTCCAGCGTTCGTTTCTACCCCTCTTACCTCACACTCCCATCAGACCTACCATTTCTCAAATCAACTTCTCATTCAGTTCAATTAAAAGTGCCACCTGTCAGTCTCTACCCCCAGGTGATATTTAGGTTGGTTGAACTAACATTGGAGATTTAACTACCAACGGATTTGGCTTCAATCAGGCTATTCATATAGTATGTTCCAAATGGCACCCTTTTCCTTATATGGTGCACTTCTTTTGACCAGAACCACCAGGGGCCCTGCTCAAAAGTAGTGCACTACAAAGGGAATAGGGTACCATTTGTGATGCCATTATACTCTCTCTATACCCTAACAATCCCCCAGCCTCGTTCACTCACAACATTGGATACACACACCACCCATAACTCATTCCCTCTCCCTCTCCTCCCCCCACCCTCGTATCCCTCTTTAATTAGCCGTGGATTAAATTAAAGGCTATATGTTCTCGTTAATTGATTTATCTTGAGAGTCTATAATTACAGGTTCTCAATGGAGAGATTTCCACGGTGTCGCTGCGAGCAGAGTGTCTCGTGTGTGTGTGTGTGTGTGTGTGCACTTTGTGTTCGTGTACGTGTGTGCTCTGATCACCAGCAAAAGAATAGTATGCATTGTTTGAGGCACTCGGAGGTTAGCAGCCCACACAACACTTGGAAGTGGAGAGAATAAAAGGAGGCCGCAAATAGATGTCGCTGCCGCGTGCGTCGTAATGAAACACAATTATGGCTTTATTAAAGGATGTAATTGCTTTGTTGGAACGTCTCAATTATGTCCTTTGTTGTGTGCCATTCACCCACTCTAATATTCAATGCTCTGTTTTAACCTCTGTTGACCCCTCCCATCTATCAGGTATTGTAGTAGGATCCGTAGGTGGAAATGTAGTCATTGTTTTGTTTGGAGAGCGGGGTAGACTTCACGGGTTCAGGGACAGGGTGGTTTGTTGTTGTACAGTGAGAACTCTATAGGGAAGTGTCACTGGCGTAGACCACCGTGGAGGGGGGGGGGGGGTTAAAGGGGTTAAAGAATGGGGGTGATGAAGGGATGCAGCTCTGAAGCAAAATGTTTTACGCTACTGGTTTCTCACTGCGGAGAAATTGCAGGATTTCCTCTACTAGCCAACTGTGGAAGTGAATTTCCCCCCTGCTTGTCTCCCCTCACCTCTGTCCCTTCCTCTCTCCATGCCTACTCCCTCGTCTCTTCTCTGTTTTCTGATAGAACAATGGTGGTTTTCTGTTGCAGGTCCATCCTCAGAACTCTTAGCAATAGAGATATGTAGTGAGCATATCCAGTGCTACTGCCCATATCTAATCCCCCTTCCAGCTTTCATCCCTTGCCCAGATCAGTGCCCAGAAACTGGGCATGGCAAGGGATCTCAGCAGCCAGCTACCCCCTCATGGTCTGGTCCCTGATCTGTTATTGCTCTCTAGCCAAGTTGGCAAGAAGGCACAAACAGATCTGGGACCAGGCTATAACCCCCTCACCTTGGCAGGCTGTCAAGGAGAAACACCCAGCTCTCTTCTTCGATTTTACACTTTGTCAATTTCCCTCCATCTGTCTCTACCTCTGTCCTCTGTCGACGGACGGACAGATTACAATTTGTGATAATTTCCCCCACCCTTCACTCCTCTCTCTCCGTTGACGGACAGATTACACTGTGCGAATTTCCTCATCCTACTCTCTGCTTCCATCCTTCCCTCGGCAGACACGTCTTCAACAGCATGTCGTTATCCGTCTGCTAAGTGACCGGTGATTAATTGTCAGTTATTAATGTAACCGGGAGATTGTTCTCCAGATACGCGCAGCATCAATGTCTGATTCAACTTTAATAGGCCTCCACTTCCTGCGCATGGATAATGTGTCATTTGCAAAAGAACCCCTCCTAGACCATTCATGTAGACTATTCCCGTTTTTCTGGCTAATCCCAGACGAATGTGGAATTGGGGCAACGTGCCAGGGAATAAGGAAAGATTGACCAGAGAAGGCAGGATTTTCTCAACGCTCTGATAGACGCCTTAAGGAAAAGAGGGAATCTCACAGTTCACGTATGTGTGAAATCCTTTTCATGGCGTCATTTCTGGCGTAATCTCCAGGGATATTCCAGGGAATCATGGAATTTTCAGGTATCGTGAGTTCTGAGGTGGCCATGGCAACCCATGTTGGCGATTACATTCAGTTGTCAATCACAAACTGGCTGTCTCTTTCCCTTAAATCATGGGGAAAAGGCAAGGCACCATATAGATATAATGGTGAGAAAATATGAATAAAAATAGTCCCCGGATTCAACTGGTCCCCCTGGTTCAATAAAAGTATCTTGGTAGCACTGCTTAATCCCATTGATGGCCTTGGGAGGGACGCTCTCGGTTTCTAATTTGTCAAACCCCTCCCCCCCTCTCCCCAAACTCCCTCCCTGTACAGTATCCCCTCTCTACAGGAGGCTGCTGAGGGGAGGACGGCTCATCATAATGGCTGGAACGGAGTGGTTGGAAATGGCATGTTTGATGTATTTGATACCATTCCACACCTCCATGCATCCACCACCCAGCCGACCCACCCCAGACATCCATGCTGCCTCATGCTACTCTACTCCCACATCTCTCCTCATAAGCTTTCTATCCAACCCACCCCACCCCACCCAGACAACCACACAGCTCAGTCTACCCCACCCCTCTCCTCATCACCCTTACCTCCATCTTCCCACCCAGACATTCACACTGCTCCATCCCCACCATCCTTCTCCCTCGGGGGGCTTCTCTCTAGACTTCCAGGGCTCTCTGCTAGTCAGCAGTCTGTCGTTCTGAGAAGCAGTGGAGATTATCTCTGTTACTGCGTGGAGGAGCTGCTGTACAAACAAAGGTAGCCATGCCGCCCTGGCTCTGGTTGACTCCCAAATGGTAACCTATTCCCTATTTAGGGCACAACTTTTGACCAGGGCCCTGGTCAATAGTAGTCCCCTCAAAAGGGAATAGGGTGCCATTTGGGACTCACCCGACATCTCTGCTCTGCAGTGGAGGCTGTAAACAGTGTGCCACTAAAAAGGGAAACCCTCACCGGCTCCTGTCTTTGAAAATCCAACTGCTGCCAACAATTAGCGGCGGACAAACCTATCAGGGGTGTTGCTTGCCATGTTACTGGGAAGAAGAGAATGTATTGTAGTCCTGTAGTGCTACAAGATACACACCTTCGCAACAAATGTTTATGACTGCTTAGATAGCCGTAGCCACAACAGGCATTTAGTAATGCATTTTTTTACATTTGCACAGGTGGGAATATGTCAACGTACATCTGCATCTCACATGAATTGCTTATTCTATTGTTGTGCAATTACGGCAAATTAGCAGGCGCTTCAAGCAGGGGAAGAGGGAGGGTCGTTAAGAGGTGTCGTGTTGCGCAAATGGTAAACGAATGTTACCTTTACGCATGCAAATAAAGGTGTTTATATGCCCTCCTCTTGCCCTTGTACTGGGTATGTATTAGTGACCACAGCGAGGCATTTGTCTCCTCGTAGCGAGGCATTGATGCAGAGCTGCTAAAGGGGACGTGGTTTGTCATGCTGCTGCTGGCTGATGCTAAATGTTTCTTTTTTTCTATTCCTACTCGGCAGCTCAGATGTGGCGGGCGGCGGTTTATTATGCAGCTGGGTTATTATCTGGAGATGGATGCCCATGCCACCGTGCTGTCACTCTCTGACCGGGGGATGAGGGGATGGAGGGAGGGAGGGAGGGAGGGAGAGAGAGGGTGTAGTCAGTGGAGGAAGGGTGATAGGATAGGGGGGTTTTGAAGAGAGCTAGGCAGGAAACGTGCAGCTGGAAGAGGCAGGAGCAGAGGCGTGAAATTGGCACTGCCCCCTCCATTTGCCACCTCTCTCTCCACTTGCCAAGGAGCTGCTGACTGACTGGAAGGACCGTAGATGGCTGTCTGGCTTACTGGCTGGCTGGGCTGGGCTGCAGCGGTGAGGTTGTTGCTGTGCTGCTGATGGGATGCATCTCCCTATCACCCCCTTCCCCCATCACTACAGCCTGGCAATAACTCACCCTAATTGCATTTCGTAGGTGGTGCTCAAACACAGAGCGCATGGCAGAGCAGTGTGTGTGATGTGCAAAGAGCCTCTGCTACGTTTAATACAGCAGGATTTGTGGGAGCCGTAATGGAAAGAAGGGCAGAGGTCCAGCAGGGACACATTACTGACCTTTTAAGGTTGCATCCCAAAGGGCACCCTATTCCCTATATAGTGCACTACTTTGGACCCTCAAAATGCACTGGTATTTACGACACACACACGTAACCCTTTATCTAACCTGTTTGCCAAAGACCTTGAAGTGTACCCTCCTCTAGGGCGAGAGTGGTGCCTTGTGTCTTGAGTATATATGGCACATACTGTATATCAGGACCTTGTAAAAGCAGCGTAATGTCATTATTTCTCTCTTTTTCCCTTTCTTTCTCTCTTTCTTTTTCTCTGCATGTATGGGGACCTTGCAACCTCAGTGACCTCTTTCTACCGTTTTATCACACATACTTTGACTTCTGGACAGCCTTCTTAATCAGTGTCAGTGTAAATCAGGAGCGGCGGTGTAATAAGCTCATCTGGGCTGTAAGGTGAGATATTCTCCATGCCTTGACGCCTCCCGTGTGTTTTTCCTCATAATTAACGCATCTAATCCATCCCTCCTCCTACCATGAGTACATCATGCACACACTAGACCTCAGCTCTCCCAGGGTGCATTGCTGCTCCCACGTTGACTTATGGTCCCAAGATATTTTCTCTCTCAAAAACCCAGTAAACCGGAATGAATCCACAGTTGAGCGTTTAAGCATACTATGCATGTATTATACGACGTGAATTATGTGACATCACAGGGTTAAAAATATTCAGCATTTATTAAGAATTTAGTTACGTAGCATTTATCATGTGTAAGTTACACATTTATTACACAATACATATTAAGTACGTGTTTAATCACACCACACACACACAGCTCCTTTTATTATCATAGGGATCGATATCTTCAGCAGGGTTTCGCTCAGACCATGCCCCAGCCAATTGACTTTGCATTGATGCCTGGAGTGCAAAAGGGAAGAACAAACCTTTTTCTTTTGTTATCTCCTACTCTCTTCCTCAGTTGTTTTCTTTGGTCCAAGGTGTGGTGGATGCAGACCCCTGTGAAGCCCGTACTTCTGCAAACCTACAATTTGTCTTTGACTATCTCTCTCTCTCTCTCCCCCTCTCATCTATCTTTCCTTCCACTTTCTGTCACTCTTGCTCTCCCGCCCTTCTCTCCCTCTCGCCTTTTCCCCATCTCTCTCCCTCTCTCTCTCTCGCCATCCCTCCCTCCCTCTTTCTCTCCTGGCATAAGGTGATGGAGGCGGGGTGTGTGTGTGGGTCTCGGGGGAGTATGCCTCAGGGATTATACAGAGTGATGCCATGAAAGATTCATGACGATCCGGAGTGTGTGTGTGTGCGTCGACTGGAAAAAGAGAGCAGGGAGAGAAGAAAGGCGAGAGGGGGAGGGGGAGAGAGAAGTGGAGACAAATTGATGGTGCACAGCAGGACTGGCTTCCAGGCTGAGATTACAGGCTTCTCCTTTGACCACAGTTGGAGGTAGCCATCTTGGTTGGACAGGCCTGCGGTTCACTGCACTGGCCACTGACCCCCTCACACACACAAAAAAACACACGTTCACATCAAACGCATGCAAGGGTCGCACACGCACACTACTGACTCACATAACCTATATGCCCTCTTTCTGTCAGCTATTGTTACTGAAGCATTGTCTCTAATGGGCTTTCAAATAGACCGTAGGCCATAGAACTCCATGCTTCTCTGATGGACCAGTATTGAATTCAGAGCAGACGGAGAGAGCAGAGGGCGTCTGCTGTACTAACATGTGCTGTGATAATGATGGCGTTAATCAGGCTGGCACACTCTCTGTGCCCGTGCGCCAGTCTGGTCTATGGCTGCGTCCCAAATTGCACCCTATTCCCTTTATAGTGCACTACCTTTGAATGACTATATAGGGAATAGGTTGCCATTTGGAACGCATCCTATGAGGTCTGTGCCAAGCTGGGGCAGACTGAGACTGGGGGGGTGGGTGGGTGACTGGGGCATTGGTTGCTAAGAGCTGCCATGGCCAAAGGAAGCATGGTGACAGAGCCAAGCCAACACAACTCTATTCATAAGATTGTGACATCACTCTGGTAGTCATCTGGGAATGGGTATGGGAAAGGAGGAGGAGGACTCGTGTTGTGTCTTTGAAGCAAACATTGAATGTTGATGTGTCAGTGTCCATTTAGGATGTGCTTGTATTCTTGTGTGGTTGTAAGCAGGCTGTATGTGTGTTTTGTATTTGTGTGTGCCAGGATGTGTCTCCGGGAGTCTATTTGTCACTGGTGTAGAGTGGAGTAGGCAGGAGGCAGTCGCAGGTTTAGAACTACTGAATTTATTTAAGCACCATAGACCAAATCGGAACAAAACCCAAACGTTGTTGTGCTCAAAATATATCTGTCACGAATCCCGCTTCCTGAGTCTGTGTTTCTGTCCTGGAGTGTGTTTCCGGTGTCCTGGAACGCACCCTGTCTGGTTGCCGGGCGAATTAGCTTGTTGGGAGATCGATGTTCACCCGCACCTGTATCCCATCAGTAATCTGCACACCTGTCCTGATCATCACCTCTCCCCTTCAAAAGCTCTGACCTGACATCCATTCCCTGCCGGATCGTTAGCCATGAACAGTATGTTGTGCCCACGAACCAGCCTCCAGTTTATAGAGTTGTTTTGTTTTATTTGTTTTGTACGTCTTGCTTGCCTTTAACTTACCGCCGTTTGTTTTGTCTACAGCCATTCACCCGGAACCCATACCCCATCCCTGTCTGCTCATCGCCAGTGTGTTGTTATCCATTGTATCTGCTTATCCACTCCCATCAACCCACCTCCGCTGCCCGCTTCTCCCCCCTTAACTATCTACCTCCACGTTCTCATTGATTAATAAATACTCACCATCTTTATACTCACCTTGTCCTGGTCTGCTTCTGGGTCCAATTCTGGTAAACCCTGACAGAACGATCCGGCCAGTGATGAACCCAGCGGACCTGGACTCCGTTTGACATACAATTACCCAGCAGGAGAAGATGTTGGAACAACACAACACGGCGCTACACGAGATAGCGGGTTCAATCCGGAACTTATCGGATAGATTAACGAGTATCCAGGATCAGCTCAGGTTGCCGGCTTTTGTTATTGAGCTGCTGCGTGGTAGAGCTCTGGAATGGGCTTCAGCTGTTTGGGAACGACGGGACACATGCATGACGTCATACCAGGGTTTCACGGCAGAGATGAGAAAGCTTTTTGACCATCCAGTCCGAGGTAAGGACGCAGCTAAACGTTTGTTCTCTCTCGCAGTGTGGCAGACTTTGTGATAGAATTCAGGACATTGGCTGTGGAGAGTGGTTGGAATGAGGAATCACTACAAGCGTTTTTTTACCAGGGGTTGTCAGAGCAACTCAAGGACGAGCTGATCTCCTATCCAGAGCCTAGTGACCTAGATAGTTTGGTCACCTTAGCTATTCGGGTAGATAATAGAGTCCGAGGGAGAAGGAGGGAGAAGCAGTGGGGTCCATCTAATTGATCTGAGACTCGGTTACCATTCGGGTCAGGAAGTGGACCAGAACGGGTTGATCATTTTCCCTCACACGGGATTAGTGGAGGAGTCCTGCCGCCAGATCCTGAACCTATGCAAGTGGGGCGGCACGGGTTAACTAAGGACGAGCGCCAACGTAGACGTGAGACCAACAGCTGCCTCTACTGTGGTAGCTCGGGACATTACATCTCCGCTTGTCCTCAGCGCCCGTTAAACTGCTTGGCTCGTTAAGTTTGGGAGGTTTGTTAGCGAGCCAGTTTCAACCTCTCAAGAGCCCTGTCAGACCTCGTTTTCCTGCTACCCTCATAAATAAGAATCAGAGTTTAGCGATTAACGCTGTCATCGATTCAGGTGCCGATGACAGCTTCATTGATGCCGACTTAGTGGAACAGCTGGGGCTTTCCAAGGAGCAATTACCGGAAGCCATTGAAGCAACCACTCTGAACGGCAGTAGTCTGGCACGGATCACTATGAGGACTGAACCGGTTAAGATGTTGTTGTCGGGGAATCATTCAGAGGTTATTTATTTTTTCATTTTGCCTTCCCCCCATGTTCCTCTGGTTCTTGGATACCCCTGGCTAAGAGAACACAATCCTTAGTTCGATTGGGTGACTGGTAAGGTAACTAGTTGGAGCATTGATTGCCATGCGAACTGCCTCAGGACTGCCTGTTCTCATGCTGTCCCCAGTCGGGTCAGTGAGTCTGCTCCTCCTGATTTGTCCCTGGTTCCTGAAACATATCACAAGTTGGGTGAGGTGTTCAGTAAGCAGAAAGCTCAGTCACTTCCTCCCCACCGACCTTATGATTGTACAATTAAGCTGTTCCCTGGAGCTGCCTTTCCCAAGGGACGGTTATACAGTATTTCTCGACCTGAGCGGGAAGCCCTGGAGACCTACATAAAGGAGTCTCTTGCTACAGGTCTCATTCGTCCCTCGTCATCACCCCTGGGAGCTGGATTTTTTTTTGTGAGTAAGAAGGATGGCTCTCTTCGACCGTGTATTGATTATCGGGGTTGAATGATATTACGGTCAAGAACAAGTACCCCTTGCCCTTGATGAGCTCCGCTTTCGATTCTTTACAGGGTGCTACTGTGTTTACGAAGCTTGATCTACGCAATGCGTATCATCTGGTTCGGATCAAAGAGGGGGACGAGTGGTTGACTGGATTCAATACACCTATGGGACATTTCGAGTACCAGGTGATGCCGTTTGGACTTTCCAACGCTCCAGCAGTGTTCCAAAGTTTGGTGAATGACGTGCTGAGGGATATGATCAGTCTGTTTGTGTTCGTTTACCTGGATGACATCCTGATTTTCACCAAGGAGCTTTCCAGCCACATCCAGCATGTTAAGCAGGTCCTGCAGCGGTTATTGGAGAACCGTCTGTTTGTGAAGGCAGAGAAGTGTGATTTTCACGCCCACACTACATCCTTCCTCGGGTACATCATCTCCAGGGGTGAGATCAAGATGGACCAAGAGAAGGTTCGGGCGGTTCGGGATTGGGCCCGGCCCGGTACGAGATTGCAGCTCCAGAGATTCCTGGGATTTGCGAACTTCTATCGGAGGTTTATCTGTGATTACAGCCGGGTGGCCGTTCCTTTAACTGCTCTGACGTCTTGCACCAGAATTTTCTGTTGGACCCCTGAGGCAGACCGAGCATTTCTGAACTTGAAGAGCCGATTCACCAACGCACCGATTCTCTCTCAACCTGACACTTTCCGTCAGTTTGTTGTTGAGGTGGACGCGTCTGATGTGGGGGTGGGCGCCATCCTGTCCCAGCGTAGCTCCACTGACGGTAAACTCCATCCCTGCGCCTTCTACTCTTGTCGTCTTTCACCAGCTGAGAGAAACTACGATGTGGGTAACCGGGAGCTTCTCGCTGTGAAGCTTGCCTTGGAGGAGTGGCGTCACTGGTTGGAGGGAGCGGAGCAACCGTTTGTGGTCTGTACTGACCACAAGAATCTGGCTTACGTGCAATCGGCTAAACGTCTCAACTCCCATCAGACCAGGTGGGCTTTGTTTTTTGGACGCTTCAATTTTTCCCTGACGTTCCGACCTGGGTCGAAGAACGGCAAAGCGGACGCCTTGTCCCGGATGTTCTCCAAGACGGATGAGAGTGGGGCCAAGACTGAGACGATTCTTCCCCAGAACCTTGTCGTGGGAGCCGTTACATGGAAGATTGAGGAAGATGTGATGGCGGCCCTTCGGACGCAGCCCTGCCCCGGTAACGGTCCACCCGGTCGGTTGTTCGTGCCTGAGTCGGTCCGTTCTGCCGTTCTTCAGTGGTCCCACGCCAGCAAGATAGCTTGTCACCCTGGCGTTGCTCGGACTATGGCGCTACTGTGCAGACGATTTTGGTGGCCTGCCATGGGAGAAGATACCCAGAGGTTTGTTGCCGCATGTCCTGTTTGTGCTCAGAACAAAAGTACCAATCTGCCCAGCTCTGGGCTTCTTCACCCCCTACCTATTCCTCGGCGACCTTGGTCGCATCTGGCCCTGGATTTTGTCACGGGATTGCCCCCTTCTGTTGGGAACACGGTCATTCTGACCATTGTGGACAGATTCAGCAAGTTTGCTCATTTTGTCCCCCTCTCCAAGCTTCCATCTGCCACGGAGACGTCCGAGATTCTGGTTAGGGAGGTTTTCAGGGTCCACGGATTGCCCAGTGACATTGCCCAGTGACATTCTGACCGTGGTCCTCAGTTTACCTCTGCTGTCTGGAGATCCTTCTGTTTGGCCATTGGAGCTACAGTCAGTCTCACTTCTGGATTTCACCCACAATCTAATGGTCAGGCGGAGAGAGCCAACCAGAAGATGGAGTCCACGCTGCGTTGTCTTGTCTCCTCTGATCCCACCTCTTGGTCATCTCAATTACCCTGGGTCGAGTATGCCCATAATACCCTTCCTTCATCTGCCACTGGGATGTCTCCCTTCCAATGCCTGTACGGATACCAACCTCCCTTGTTTCCTTCTCAGGAGAAGGATCTTTCGGTTCCTTCTGTCCAGGCCCACATTCGTCGTTGCCACCGGACCTGGCATCGGGCCAGGAAGGTCCTCCTTAGAGTTTCTGACCGGTATCAGATCCAGGCGAATCGTCGCCGTATTCCTGCTCCCGCTTATACCATCGGAAATAAGGTTTGGTTGGCTACACGGGATCTTCCTCTACGGACTGAGTTGAGGAAACTGTCACCAAGGTTCATTGGTCCGTTTGTGGTGGAGAGAATCATTAACCCTGTTGTGGTCTGACTCAAATTGCCGGCAACGCTTTCTTTTTTTTTACACCCCACCTTTCATGTCTCCTGCCTCAAGCCGGTTCTCCTCAGTCCTCTGTTGCCCCCTCCTCCTCGTCCTCCTCCTCCTCGGATGATCGGAGGTGGTCCTGCCTACACGGTGCGCCGCATAATGGATTCCAGACGGCGGGGTCGAGGTTTCCAATATCTCGTGGATTGGGAAGGATATGGTCCAAAGGAGAGGAGTTGGATTCCTCGGCGTCAGATCCTTGATGACGACCTGCTCCGTGACTTCTACCTCCTCCACCCTGGCGCTCCAGGTAGTCCGCCCGGTGGCGTTCGTCGGAGGGGGGGGGGGGTGTACTGTCACGAATCCCGCTTCCTGAGTCTGTGTTTGCCTGTGTTTCTGTCCTGGAGTGTGTTTCCGGTGTCCTGGAACGCACCCTGTCTGGTTGCCGGGCGAATTAGCTTGTTGGGAGATCGATGTTCACCCGCACCTGTATACCATCAGTAATCTGCACACCTGTCCTGATCATCACCTCTCCCCTTCAAAAGCTCTGACCTGACATCCATTCCCTGCCGGATCGTTAGCCATGAACAGTATGTTGTGCTCACGAACCAGCCTCCAGTTTATAGAGTTGTTTTGTTTTATTTGTTTTGTACGTCTTGCTTGCCTTTAACTTACCACCGTTTGTTTTGTCTACAGCCATTCACCCGGAACCCATACCCCATCCCTGTCTGCTCGTCGCCAGTGTGTTGTTATCCATTGGATCTAAACAAAAAGGCACAGGGTGAACACAAAGTGCAAAATGTAAAGTGCTCAGGAAATAGTAGGAGAGCCTATCCACTCCCATCAACCCACTCACCATCCTCCGCTGGTCTGCCGCTTCTCCACCCGGAACTATCTACCTCCACGTTCTCATTGATTAATAAATACTCACCATCTTTATACTCACCTTGTCCTGGTCTGCTTCTGGGTCCAATTCTGGTAAACCCTGACAATATCTTCATAAACAAAAAGGCACAGGGTGAACACAAAGTGCAAAATGTAAAGTGCTCAGGAAATAGTAGGAGAGATTCCTCTCAGGAAAACAAGTAACATTTACGATGACCGACAAAGACAAATGGCAGAGGGAGTATATATAGATAGAGTGGGGATTGGAACCAGGTTTGTGTAATGATGACGGGTGGATAGGCAGGGGGAGACAAGTCCGGGCTGGATAGGAGGGGGAGTGAAGGCTGGTGGGCAGGTGGATAGGAGGGGAGACCAAGCGAAGGCTGGTGTGACGGGTGGATAGGAGGGGGGAGACCAAGCGAAGGCCAAGCAAGGCGACGGGTGGATAGGCAGGGAGACCAAGCGAAGGCTGGGGTGACGGGTGGATAGGAGGGGAGAAACGAAGGCCTGAGCGGGTGGATAGGCAGGGGGAGACCAAGCGAAGGCTGGTGTGACGGGTGGATAGGAGGGGAGACCAAGGCGAAGGCTGGTGTGACGGGTGGATAGGAGGGGAGAGAAGGCTGGTGTGACGGGTGGATAGGAGGAGGGGGACGGGTGGATAGGCAGGGGAGACCAAGCGAACCAAGTGAAGGCTGGTGTGACGGGTGGATAGGAGGGGGAGACCAAGCGAAGGCTGGTGTGACGGGTGGATAGGAGGGGGAGACCAAGCGAAGGCTGGTGTGACGGGTGGATAGGCAGGGGAGACCAAGCGAAGGCTGGTGTGACGGGTGGATAGCGAAGGCTGGTGGACGGGTGGATAGGAGGGGGAGACCAAGCGAAGGCTGGTGTGACGGGTGGATAGGAGGGGGAGACCAAGCGAAGGCTGGTGTGACGGGTGGATAGGCAGGGGAGACCAAGCGAAGGCTGGGGTGACGGGTGGATAGGAGGGGGAGACCAAGCGAAGGCTGGTGTGACGGGTGGATAGGCAGGGGAGACCAAGCGAAGGCTGGTGTGACGGGTGGATAGGCAGGGGAGACCAAGCGAAGGCTGGGGTGACGGGTGGATAGGAGGGGGAGACCAAGCGAAGGCTGGTGTGACAAGGCTGGTGTGACGGGTGGATAGGCAGGGGAGACCAAGTGAAGGCTGGTGTGACGGGTGGATAGGAGGGGGAGACCAAGCGAAGGCTGGTGTGACGGGTGGATAGGAGGGGGAGACCAAGCGAAGGCTGGTGTGACAAGGCTGGTGTGACGGGTGGATAGGCAGGGGAGACCAAGTGAAGGCTGGTGTGACGGGTGGATAGGAGGGGGAGACCAAGCGAAGGCCGGGTGGATAGGCGGGGGAGACCAGGCTGGTGTGACGGGTGGATCGGCGCCAGAACCAAGTGAAGGCTGGTGTGACGGGTGGATCCCCGCAGAAGCCTCTATCTTACTCCAGTGCCTGGGCCCGGCTGATAGCGTAGAACACACTGAAAGGGTGTGAGGTTAGTGGAGGAGGGACAGAGGGAGTTTTGTGCTCAATTCTTCCCAAGGCCGAAAGGCGCGGGTGGATAGGAGGGGGAACCCACTCGGGTGGATAGGCAGGGGAGTCTTCCCAGCCTCTATCCAGACCGGCGGCCGGTCCTGACAGTAACTACGAAGGTACCTACCCAGTTCCTGATTTACCCTTTCCACCTGCCCATTAGATTGGGGACGGTACCCGGAGGTGAGGCTGACCGTGATCCCCAGTCGTTCCATGAAGGCCTTCCAGACACTGGAGGTGAACTGAGGATCCTCCGGGATCCCGTAGTGCCGGAAGATGTGAGAGAAGCGAGCCTCAGCGATCTGCAGGGCTGTAGGATAGGGATGTGGGTGGCCTGGTCAAGACTTTCCACGGAGGTGGCACATATTGACACAGAGAGACACCACCCATGACACTCTTGCGACCATCCCAACAACCTCCTCTCTGTCCACTACATACTGGGGTTATGCAACTCTGGCTCTCATGAGGACCGCCACAGGAAAGAAAGACCCAGTCTCATCATAGCGCTGGATTCAAAGTTCTTGACATTTTCCGCATTGACTGACCTTCATGTCTTAAAGTAATGATGGACTGTCGTTTCTCTTTGCTTATTTGAGCTGTTTTTGCCATAATATGGACTTAGTCTTGTACCAAATAGGGCTTTCTTATGTTTACCACCCCTACCTTGTCACATCACAACTGATTGGCTCAAACAAATTAAGAAGGAAAGAAATTCCACAAAGGTACACTGTTAATTGAGAGTGTGCGAAGCAGTCATGAAGGCAAAGGGTGGCTACTTTGAAGAATCTCAAATATAAAATATATCATTAGGCTTCTCTCTCCAGCCTCTTGAAACACCATTGTATTACGGACAGTTTTGATTACATTTCAGATTAGAGCCACAGCCGCCACGGAGAGAGCACAGCTTTCACCAGGGAGTGAATTATGCCGCCGTTACCCTCCTCCAGTTCGTGTGTGTGTGTGGTGGGGGGGGGGTGGGCGTCCCACTATTCCTGTGAACGCAAGGGAAAGCAGCATTAATCAAAATGACACGGTGGTGGGCAGAGGCAAAGAGAGAAAGAGGGGAAAGGGATGATATTGCTCACCACAAACCCCTCTCCCTTTCCATCTTCTCTGCATCCCTCCCTTCTCTCTCTGTGCCCTGAAGCCCTGGGGTTCCTGGTGCTGCAAACAGTGAATTAACCCGTCTCAGACCTCTGTTAATGGACTCCTAAATATCAGCCCGAGCCTTTGGATATGCCACCTACATTTATATGGGAGCGGGAATGACTTGGCTGCCTTTTGGCGGATAAAAGCCGTGTTGTTATTGATTTGCTTGTCCCTCGCATTGTTGTTTTGTTTGTGTGTGGGTGCATGTTTATGGAGATGTGGTTTGTCTTTGTGTGTGTGTGTGCGTAATATGATTTCCATCCTATAGCCATAACATTGTAACTCTGCCAGCTAATGTGAAACCACAGCACGTCCCACCAACATTGTGTACAGTATGTGCCCTCAAGTCAAAGGTCAAGCCACTATGCCCACAAAAAAATGCATCTCTCCTCCCTCCACCGCCATCGCTCCTATTCCGAAACACCCACACTCTCCCTCCCCCCCAGTAATCTCCACACCAGCCAGGCAGCCAGTGAAAATTAAAGTCAAAGTGTGTGTGTGTGTGTGTGCGTGTGTGTGCAATACACACGGCAGTTCTGTGGCTCTGTGTCAGTCAATACAGGCTGATCGATGACGATGGGGCCCTGCTGGGGGAAGGTGTGTGTGCGTGCAGGAGCCCTGGCTGGGTTAATATGTGGACAGTCCTCTGCAATGATGATGCTATTGATCTGGTGGTAGATCATATGAAGGTCAGGATATGTTGTCTGTTTGTGGAGGCCCAGGTAGTAATACACAGTAAAACACATTGGCTTTCATTGGACAAGTGCCACCTTTTCTAATAGAAAGCTTGGAGCGTTTTGGGGAGTCCAATGAGGACAAAGACGTAGAGCGTTATTTTTCCCCTCTGTTGTAAATCTGTTAGTGGTTGAATCAGTTGTCTATTCCTATAATCATAGATTTCTAAACTAGAAGCCAAATTTGCATACAAAAAAAAAAATCCAATCCCATTTGAAATACATCTAATAGGCTACATTTGGCTAATTTCATTGGTAGTTAGAGGAACATGGTATTCTATAAGAGTAGATATTGTTGAGTTGAACCTTAGTTGATTGACAGCTCTCCTGTCCCATCCCCAGGTCATTATCATCGTTCCAGTGGTTTGCCTCTGCAGGTTGATGAAACAGATACAACGCTTGTGAGTACTTCATTATTAATTTGAATCCATAAATGCAATTAATTAAGCTTAAGTGTGCAATAAATCTGATTAGCCAGTCGGTTCCCAGAACACCATAAAATCCACACAGGTCTTATTCCCTTTAATTAATTTGTGGAGAGGGCGGGGACAAATACCCATGCATACGTTAATGTATGCACACAAACACACACACAGTGCTTGACAATGACTGAAATAGGTCCCAGTACTCATTTTGGGTGCCGGTACAGTTTATATTTAGGTACAGGTGCTCCACAATAATATTATATAACAGGAACAAGAGCTCTAGCAGTACTCTGCTCCAGTGAGCTCCTGCCCAAGTCAAGCACTGTACACACACACACTCTCACACACACAAACAGAACGGTATACACACACTCACATGTACACACGCACACAATATGCAAAGAGCTATTCATTGGGGATGAAAGATAAGCTGGGATTAATGTATGCTAATAGTAAGGGGCACCACGAACAACAAAATATGCAAGGTCATCAGTAAACCTGAAGTGTAATTAATAGATGGAATTAGCAACGAAAACAATAGGGCACTTCAACTGCTTATTGATAAAAATGACACGTGGGAAAGGAGAATAGAAATGGGCTTATTAAATGTGTTGACAGCAGTTGTCCCAAAAATAAAGCTTGAAAATAGTTTTTAATGATGCTGTGCGTTGGATGAACCTTCCTGTCCTCTCTTTTGCCACTCTTTCCATTACTCCCATCTATGCTGTTTGTATGATCCCTCATTATTTCTGAACACACTCCCTCTCTCTTCCTCCCTCCTTTCCTCTTCCACTCCTCCTTCCTTCTCCTGCCTCTCCCTGGCCAGTACTCTCTGGGGAAATTACCACAGCTCAGAAACGCTGTCCTACTGCACCACACTGCTCCACTCTCCCCTCGGCCCATATAGCACACCACCAGCACTACAATACACACACACACCCCTCCCTCAGTCGATACAGTCCCCTAGGCCTGCTGCTGTAACCGGCTATTCTGTAGAAGCTCTGCTTGTTGTTGTCCCCTGTATAGAAATTGAATCAGTCACTCTGTGGCCAAGGTCCACTATGCACTGTACTGGTGAACAGGCTCTGCCTCTCTCCCTCTCTCTATTCCAGATTCTATTCCTCTCACTCTCTTTCACATATTTTATTGGCCTTGCCCTCTGTTCTCTGGGTAATTCACTGTAATCTTTACAAGGCCTATAATAAAAAAGGCTGTGTCCACCTGATGGGTATGGCAATATGCTTTCTAAAGTCCCTCTTCTCACATTACAATGGTATGGCCCTCAGAGAAGATGACAGTATAGGTTATATGACAGCCCTACCACTACTACAGTAAATGACTAGTTTCACGGTTTCTACAAAGCATTACATGGGCTTGCTCCTACCTATCTCTCTGATTTGGTCCTGCCGTACATACCTACACGTACGCTATGGTCACAAGACGCAGGCCTCCTAATTGTCCCTAGAATATCTAAGCAAACAGCTGGAGGCAGGGCTTTCTCCTATAGAGCTCCATTTTTATGGAATGGTCTGCCTACCCATGTGAGAGACGCAAACTCGGTCTCAACCTTTAAGTCTTTACTGAAGACTCATCTCTTCAGTGGGTCATATGATTGAGTGTAGTTGTAAGGGTTTTCCTGTGGTGAAGTAGAGGAGGACCAAAACGCGGCGTGGTTATATTGATTCATGTTTAATTAAAACAGATAAACATGAACACTACAAAACAACAAACGTGGAAAACCAAAAACAGCCCTATCTGGTGCAAAACACAGAGACAGGAACAATCACCCACAAACACACAGTGAAACCCAGGCTACCTAAATATGGTTCCCAATCAGAGACAATGACTAACACCTGCCTCTGATTGAGAACCATATCAGGCCTAACATAGAAATGGACAAACCAGACACACAACATAGAATGCCCACCCAGCTCACGTCCTGACCAACACTAAAACAAGGAAAACACACACGAACGATGGTCAGAACGTGACAGTAGTCTGGCCCAGGAGTGGGAAGGTGAACGGAAAGGCTCTGGAGCAACGAACCGCCCTTGCTGTCTCTGCCTGGCCGGTTCCCCTCTTTCCACTGGGATTCTCTGCCTCTAACCCTATTACAGGGGCTGAGTCACTGGCTTACTAGGGCTCTTTCATACTGTCCTGTCACACCCTGACCATAGTTTGATTTGTATGTTTCTATGTTTTGTTTGGTCAGGGTGTGATATGAGTGGGCATTCTATGTTTCATGTCTAGTTTGTCTAGTTCTATATTTGGCCTGATATGGTTCTCAATCAGAGGCAGGTGTGAGTCATTGTCTGATTGGGAACCATATTTAGGTAGCCTGTTTGGTGTTGGGTTTTGTGGGTGATTGTTCCTGTTCCTGTCTTGTGTTAGTTTGCACCAGTTTAGGCTGTTTCGGTTTTCACATTATGTTTATTGTTTTTGTATTGATTTGTGTTTCCTTTGTTTCATTAAACATGAATCTCAATAGCCACGCCGCATTTTGGTCCGACTCTCCTTCGCATAAAGAAAACCGTTACATGTCCCGAGGAGGGGTGCGTCACTTGAGTGGGGTGCGTCACTGATGTGATCTTCCTGTCTGGGTTGGCGCCCCCCCCTTGGGTTGTGCCGTGGCGGAGATCTTTGTGGGCTATACTCGGCCTTATCTCAGGATGGTAAGTTGGTGGTTGAAGATATCCCTCTAGTGGTGTGGGGGCTGTGCTTTGGCAAAGTGGGTGGGGTTATATCCTTCCAGTTTGGCCCTGTCCGGGGGTGTCCTCGGATGGGGCCACAGTGTCTCCTGACCCCTCCTGTCTCAGCCTCCAGTATTTATGCTGCAGTAGTTTGTGTCGGGGCTAGGGTCAGTTTGTTATATCTGGAGTACTTCTCCTGTCCTATCCGGTGTCCTGTGTGAATTTAAGTATGCCTTCTCTAATTCTCTTTTCTCTTTCTTTCTCTCGGAGGAGGACCTGAGCCCTAGGACCATGCCTCAAGACTACCTGACATGATGACTCCTTGCTGTCCCCAGTCCACCTGGCCGTGCTGCTGCTCCAGTTTCAACTGTTCTGCCTGTGATTATTATTATTTGACCATGCTGGTCATTTATGAACATTTGAACATCTTGGCCATGTTCCGTTATAATCTCCACCCGGCACAGCCAGAAGAGGACTGGCCACCCTACATAGCCTGGTTCCTCTCTAGGTTTCTTCCTAGGTTTTGGCCTTTCTAGGGAGTTTTTCCTAGCCACCGTGCTTCTACACCTGCATTGCTTGCTGTTTTGGGGTTTTAGGCTGGGTTTCTGTACAGCACTTTGAGATATCAGCTGATGTACGAGGGGCTATATAAATTTATTTTATTTAGATTGCTAAAGGAATCTTATACCTGTAGCAGCATGGAATGATGTTATGATTTGTATTATTGGTGCGTGGAACTTTGATAGTCACCTCTCTATTCAGTAGGGTGAAAACAGCAGAGTTGGGGACACTCAGGCTCTAGTTTGGTTGTTGTCTCTTGGTACTCCCATGTCAGACTGATCATCGCTGTAACATTTAGCATACGTCAAGTCATGCCTTTGGAAATGTCACTTTGAACGGAGCGGCAGCCACCGTCTGCATTTTGATTACTCCTAGGCGTAATCTCCAGACTGGAGGATTCAGGATTCATGATCAATACCAAAAACCTGGCCTATCATCCTGCACCAGACGGGGAACCAGTGCATTAGTTACAATTTACTTTATTTAACTAGGCAAGTCAGTTAAGAACACGTTCTTATTTACAATGACGGCCTAGGAACGGTGGGTTCAGGGGCAGAACGACAGATTTTTACCTTGTCAGCTCAGGGATTCGATCTAGCAACCTTTCGGTTACTGGCCCAATGCTCTAACCACTAGGCTACCTGTCAACCCAAAATACTAAGTAGTGCACTATATAGGGAATAGTGTGCCATTTGGGGTCAAAAGTAGTGCACTATATAGGGAATAGTGTGCCATATTGTGTCAAAAGTAGTGCACTCCCGTAATGACAGGGGAGGAAGTGTAAACAAAGATTCACTTTTTGGCTCGTCGTTCAGTGAATTGTTTGGCTTTTCACCCGGTCATATTTATTTTGTTAATTCCTAATTCCTAATTAACTGAAAATTGGGAGAGGGGTTTTTGTGTCTTGAGAACTGATAAATTGTAGACTTTTTGGAAAAGCTGGATTGTCATTTATATGTACTTCTGACCTGGTTCAAGATCTGTTTCTGCAGTCTTGACAGCTTGAATGTTTAGCTCTCCAATGACCATAGGAGATGGCAAGACAGCACAAACAGATCTGGGACCAGCCTAGTATTCTTCATCATCATAACACATGGAATATCTCTGTCTGCTTCTTAAAGAAACGCCAAACCTATTGAGATTTGCTTTGTACAATTGGTTCCTGATTGTGTCTGTCTCAGTTTTGACTGTCTAGAAATGTTTCAGAAGGGAGTGATACTTCCCCTCATGGCAAGCATGTTTAAAGTATAACATTTTTAAAATGTTAAACTGTAGCCAAAGCACATGCATCAAATATACATGTAGCCACAATAGTGTGTGTGCACAGATATACAGTAACTTGTGTGTGGGAGTGTCTCTCTGCTAGCAAGATCTCACGGCAGGCAAGAAATGAAAACCTTCTGTGGAACGCACTCATGATTGAACTGGAATTAAAACAAAAGACATGATCACAGGGTGCTTAAATGAAGAAAAGAAAGAAAGACTGAGGAGAAGAGTATCCCAGGAGAGCAGAAGAGAGGAGAAAGTGAGTGACTGCCAGCGCCGCAGTCCATCCGCCTCACCTCATGTCTGGATTTCCTCTTAACAGAATATCAACCAGACCTTTCTCATTGCCGCCCCTCCATCAGATGGCTAGCTTAAATGTGAAAGCAATTAGGGAAATTGGCCCAAGTCAAAGAATCATCCGAGACACCTAAAAAAAAGAATTGCAGCACTGATTAACTATTGTCCCGAATGGCACCCTATTCCCTATGTAGTGCACTACTTTTGACTGGCTCTGGTCAAAAGTAGTGCACTATGTAGGGAAAAGGGTGCCATTTAGGATCTAAACTCAGAGTAGATGTCAGTTGTTTACCCTTTTGTTCTTCTCTGCATTCACGTCCAGCTACTTGCCACTCACTATTAAAGTGGGAGGTGTGATGGTGTCCTACGTGGGGGCATAGATCTCCATCTCTCTTTTTAAAGTGCACTAATGACTTTGTGGTGAGAGTTCTGCAAATGTGGATGTTAGTTCTGCATTAGCCTGCCTGGATGGCAGGCTTGCTCTGATGCTGGCAGGTGCTTGAAAAATGCACTCTACAAAAGTGCAGTATTGTAATGTGAATAACCTCACACCTACCTACAGTATATACAGTGACCTCAAAGTATTGGGACAGTGGCACATACCCCTCCAAAATGCTAACCTCCCCTGTTATTGTAATGGTGAGAGGTTAGATGTCTTGGGGGTAGGATATTCGTGCGTCAAATTTTCTCACTCATCATTATTCACAATTAATTCAGGATTCATGGTAGCATCCACATTAAAGTAGAAGTGTTTAGAAACATATATTCTTATTTACAATAAAATTGAGTCTCAAATGACAAGACATTATTTACAATTAATTTCTACTGGGCACAAGATAATCAGAAACTTAACCAAAACAAACAGCAAATGCATCCAACAAATGTGTAGTCACAAGTTTGATGTAGTCATTGCCCTCTACGAATATTGGACTAAATACTTAATTTTTTACTACTTTAATACACATATAAGTGCATTTGTCCAATACTTTTGGTCCCCCAAAATGGGGGGGACTATGTACAAAAAGGGTTGTAATTTCTAAACTATTCACCCAATATGGATGAACATGCACTCAAATGAAAGTTAGCAGTCTGCACTTTAACCTCATAGTTTTACTTTTGGAGCTCACTGTATGTGTGGCAGCATTACAAGTTTGTTATCACATGAAAACTCCAAGGAATGCAGCCTTCTCTGCTCACCTCCCTTAACCCCCAAGATTAAACAGCTGTTTTTCCCATTCAGCTAGAGTTGGCTTTCGCAATAGCTTTGGGCAGCTTGCCTTGAATAGGAAGAAACTTTGTCTGGGTTCTGGCTTTCTCATTGACAGTCTCTGCTGTGATCTATGGGGCTGTGCAGTCTAGTCTAGGCTGTTCTCACTGGTCAATTCTCCCCTTTGTGGACCACAACTTTGACCTATTCCCACTGTGTGCATACTGCACGATGCATGGTCATTTCCATAAGAAAAGAGGCATCGAGAATGAGTTGGGGCCACAATCCTTTCTTGAATCTGAGAAGCAGAACAAGGGGAATAGTCGTCCTTCATCAATCAGTTGTCAATTAGTCTGGAATTGAAATATGCTCCTTCTTGGTGGACTTCATGTGACTTCAAGATTTTGAGGAAGGTAATGTGATAGAATCAAGGGCCCTTGTAAAATTATTTATTCTTCTAGCATAAATTTCTAATTTGCAAACTAATCACATACTATTTTGATACATTATTGAAAGTATTTAGCCTTTTGTTCACAGAACTAAATTTGTTATTTTGCATTGCCGTAAATATAAACATAGGCTGTGTAAATCACCAATAACAGAAATAACCTGTATGGTAGTCATTGCCACATATTTACCACACATATGCAACTGAATAGTGTCCAAGGTAGGCTGCAAATAAAACATGCACTATTTGATCATCCTCTATCTGTCCCTGTCCATCATTTATTCTCGTGAGCAAATCGGACTGCCATTGTCAAGGGTACGTCGGGGCGGGATCATGTTGTGTTGTTGGTGGGAGATCACGTGGATTGGTTGCTTGGGCATGGGGGCCACTTCCTACATTATTTCTGCTCAGAGGAGAAGAGCGAGCGGTATTAGTTTGAACAAAATGGCTGCAAGAACGCTGTCAACGAGAGCTCACTGAACGCATTATGACTGTCCACTCCTACATTTGGATTTTTCGCGAATGTATTTTCTCGGATTCGTTTTTCAATTTGCATTCGTAGTAGCAAGGTCGTCGGTCAGATGTTGTTGCTAACCTGCTAGCTCCTCAGCTAGCGGCCTAAAAACAACTTATTTCATTTTGCACTTTAACCCAAGTTGGCTAGCTAGCTAGCAATTTTCGTCGACAATTTACTGAAATCTGCCTGTTTTCTTTCATTTGCAAATGACTCCTTACAACAGTCGATGACTAATGCCAACTAGCTAACATTATCTCCGCTACTTTTTGAGTCGAATTGTTTCTGTTGCTTTTTCGTTTAGCTGCTTTTTTCGATCTTTCTTTTCTATAACGTGATACTTTTGACGTTTAGCATTGTTTTGTGTTGCGAAAATTGTCATTTTAGTGCATCGTTGCGCTAAAATACAAAGTTATTGCTGTGTGTTTGTCCAAGTATCGATCTCGGTATTTTTTGTTATGAAGCTGCTCTAACTGTTATCCAGTCAGTCAGTAAGCCCCATGCAGCAGGAGAGCTGACTGTGGCTAATGCTAGCTAGCTGGATAACTGCGAAGACGGAATTCCTGATTTGTCATTTACGGGTATTTTTTTTCGGGAAAAGGCATAGCAGAATGCTTTTCTGCATCATCTTCTGCCATGCACCGACTTTGTATTGAAAGCTGCCAAAGCTCAACGTGTGATTACGCAAGGTAATGAATACTTTATTGATATCCAAAACCACAGCTTGTTTGACAAGCGGCCACATACATTGTGTTCTATTTATTATATGATTCGAGGACTAACACTACCGTTAGTTGTTCTACTCTTCCAGTTTTCATAGTTACGTTGCTTTTATTTACTAACTTATATTAGCTGATGACTTGTAGCAATACGTTATGGGAAAGGGTAAAGTCAGCTATATTATTTTGCTTTACAGTCAACGAGCCAATGTCAATGATAGTAGCTAGGCTGATAAGACTTGATGCCAACAAGCTGAAGCTTTAAATATAACTACAAGGGTAGCGTGCATTGCTGATCGGCTTAGTTTCACGGTTATAAAGAATTTGATGAGAACTCGTTAGTAACGTTAGCTGTTAATGACAGGGGTTGCCTTCTCTAAAACACACCATGATTTATCCATTGGTTTGGATGGAAATGCACGAGTTTTGTTTTCAGAATCGCAAACCAGGAGCACCAGAGGCAGGTTATATCATCTAAGTAACGGTCAGTTTACTGCGGGTTGAAATGGCACTGGAATGGACTGGCTGTCCTCATTCGAGCGAATACAATTGTTGTAGGAAAAGCGCAGATTTTGGGAATACTTTCCATGTCAAATAAGTCAGTTGACTGTGTCATATTCAGCCTGGAATATAGGCAAAAGGCATACATTTACATTTAAGTCATTTGGCAGACGCTCTTATCCAGAGCGCATACCCCACACACCGTCATATTTGAGACGTTCATTATTCCTCTGTTGATTCCATTCCATCAAATTGCTACAATAATGTGGACTGCACTGTGCAGTGTTTGTTTATTTGTTAGACATCACTACCCCCTTTTCATACAGTAGAGGAAGATATGAGTTGTGATTGATTGCTTTCCCCCTACTACTATCCCTATGCATCCTCCCATCCCAAGGTGCTGGGGTAGATCCTATAGCCTCCACCACCCATCTTATCTCAATCTTCACACTCCAGTGGGGCAATAATGAAATGCATAGCGACCGGGGAGTGGGGGACATGGTGGGTATATAGAATGCTTAACGTGCTTACCGGGAGGAGTGTGACCATTTCATGTCAATCTGAAGGCTCTGGCTGCCAATTGGTTAACGCGCTGCAGTTCTTAATCAGTTTGTGAAGATTCCGCCCTGCGACGCGCTAGCCCAACTGACAGCCCCCAAACCGAACCCTACACCCCAGCAACCTTTCTCTGCCTGTGTCAGGGGGACAGGGCCCCCCTCCCTCACCATCCCTGTTCAACCTCTCTGGGCATTCATGGGGGAGGGGATGGGAAAATTGTCAAGACGTTTTAGGGGTCTGTAAGCACTCCGTGGAAGTGAAAAGGGTCTGTGGGGGGGTGAAGGGGCGTTATGTCGGTTGCCATACTGTTTGGTGGCTTAAGGTTTCTGCATGCTTCGGTTCAGCTGGCCGAACGAGTGTGTTCGCATACTCCCTTAAAAGACCTTTGCTTGAACATTTTAAAAAGGCTGAAATGGTACTTTGTCCCTCTGGAGACGCCGTAACAGTATACATTCCTCTAAATAGTCTGAATTAATCTAGGACAACTCAACAAATGTTTGTTTTTGCCAAGGAGATCTTAGTCACCCAATTTGACATCTAACTAAGATGTTTGGTGCAGTATTTCTCAAGTGTGTTTTTGAGAAAATACTGCACCACACATCGTTTTCAGACCACAAACACTTAATTGAAGAATCCCTACTGTTGACCGGCGAAGGGGTGTAGACTTCAGCTCTGCGAACAGCCGGGGAAAACCCTTGCAGAGGACCAAAACGAGAAAAAAAAGTCCCAATTGTCATCATGTATGCACAAACTGTTTGTGATTGGAAGCATGTGGACACCATTACCCTCTCCAGACAACAGCAGGTGATAGGGCAATGGGGAAGAAGGGGCAGTCTAGGGACTGACTGGGCATGTTGTCTTAACATAATGAGGATGTTGGCTACTTATGACGTTCCTGTAACCTACAGGTGTTATTTCGACCTTCAGTTACACAATGTTATTTTTTTCCAGGAAAAAAAGGATTCTTTTATTAAACTATTTGACTTGACTATTCGGGTAGATGTTATAAAACCGTGTAGAGCTGTGCTTAGGGAATGAAATGTGCATGGAACTGGAGAGAGAGCCGTTTCATTACCAGACTGATTACGACATGTTTGTTTTGATTAGAGTCTTGTAAAAGAGCCGAGGGATGGCTGCCTAGCAACACTACACCAAAACCCTTATCTCCTGTTCAGAAGGATCATTTGTTTGAAATTAGAGTGAAGACTGCCTGAGGCGGATGTAAAAACACAAACCTCTTTGGATTCTCCGTCGATGTCCTCAACAGCCTTGCAGACAAAACGTCATGAGCAGAGTAGGCAAACCCACAGGGTGCCATTTGCCTCAGTCTATCCATCCAGATCCCACACTGATCTCAGTCTCGCCCAGGCTTCCGCGCACCGCTGCAATACTAAGCCTGGCGATTACGAGTCTTTTTTTTTAATAACACACAGGCCTGATGGATAACATGCTCTCTCTCTGTGCCAAGAGGTCGTCATGGCTGAGGCTGGTCAAGGGCTGGCGGTAGAGGGGCGTCAACAGTGAAATCAACTTAATTCAAAGAAGGCTTCTGCCAAACCCATTATCCTATAGCACACAGGTGTTCTTTATAAGTCCCGGGGTAAAGCTTGAGCCAAACAGCTGTTGTCTGACTGGTGTAATGTCATCAAAATTGGAATGAATTGAAGATCTTTCAATGGGGTGAACGGTGGTGGCTAGTTTAGTTTCTTTCCTGCCAACACTTGTCAGTTCCTACTAAGGCAGTCTTCCTCAAGTAAACAAAATCAATATGTCATTACTTCAAGGGGAGTCGGTCTCTTGTGTGTGAGGCCAGGAGAGGTTGAAAGTGGGAAATGGAAACCCTTCCCTCAAGGACCCCAGTGCCATAACCGTTGCTTATGTGGATAGGGTGGGTGAGGTCGATTGGCCAGGACCCCTAATGTAGAAGGCTGTAACTAACAATGGTGCAGCCTGCCTGTGCTCATCTGGTCCATGTGAGAGGGGAGGGCCTGGCAGGGGCACAAGAATGGGGGTCGGGCAGGCAGGAACTGTGTCTGGCAGTGATCTAGGGGAATGTCCAGTCGGTTTGGAGGCTGTGGCTGGTGGGGGCCTCCCTCTCCCCCTCCCTGTTATGTTGGCTAATTGGAGAGACGTGAGGCAGAGGGGCATCATCACATGTAAAGGGCAGAGAGAAGCTGGACTGAGCGTACTGTTTCTGTCAGACTATTAGACAATGTAATGACAACTTACATTTGGGAAAGCTCATGTTTGTTTGCAGTTATGTGGATAACTTAAGTTATATTAGGCTACATGCTGTGGGATAAGTCTTGTGTGTGCTAAGGCTTTTCCAGGTTAGGTTGAGACTTTGTTTATTTTGGACATACCTGTCAAATCCCCACCTGCATCTTCATCGATGCTTGTCTGAATCAGCCCAGTGACATGAATGGCATTCATACTTGGCATAGTTTGACTGCGTAGTGTTGAGTGCTTTAGCGCACATGGCAATTGAGTCTTGTTTGTTCACTTCACTTTTGAATGGCAAAATATTTCAACATTGGCTTGCATTTCCAGTTGGAGTCCATGTTTGTTTTTAGCCTACATGCACCTCAGCTGTTTTTCTCAGCCTCTTCCAATACTAAACAGATTTCCATGAGTAGAACACGGCACAAAATGACAAACAGCTTTTGCAATAAGCTACTTATGGGGTAACTTCAGTACCTTGATAAGAAGGCCTCTTTGTCCTATTGCACAATAGCTAAATTCCCATCCATCTTGTCAGCCATGAAGGCTGACCTCCCCCCGTCTGTCTGTCTCCTCGCAGCATCTTTCAAACACATCAGATCTGAGCTATATTATTTTTCCTTTTTCTCAGACTGTTGTGCGTTCTGCTTTTTTTATTTCGACAGATCCTGTCTCTCTCTGCTGTGGTTGGCAGCAATGAAAGGCAGACAGTCAATGTCAGAGCAACCTTGAGGGAATGTAGTCAACTGGCTCCATTCAGGAGACCAACTGTTTGCCTTTTTCTTCTGTCGGTTTCATTTCGCTGAGTCCTCAAGGCTTTGACAGTTTTATTAGACTATAGTAGTACTGGAACAAGGCAGTCCAATGCCTAGTTAGGAGATACTAGTCTTCGCTTTGCAGCTTTGGTTTACATTCGTCTTGGTCCTGATAAACATCTTGATCTGTATAGTTATCTTGATGAAGTAATAATAACAACAAGCTGAAGTTGTTAAGGGTAAGGTTGCTCCAGCACTGTTGTCAACCAGCCATTGTTCCACTCTATCTTGAGTTGCAGTAGAATGACTGTCTCTCACACAGACCCACTTTTCTCTCACCTCTCCAGTGGCCTATGTGGCTTGTCAACCCAGCTGAGGAACAGGTTATCAGAGTACTGTGCTCTACTAAGAGCTTTTCTCAATTACTGTTATGGTCATGTAACTCTTCTCAGCCTAAGAAAAAAGTACTAGGGGACTTTTTCTTATTGTCGGCGTCATGGTCCACAATCCACATTTCTCTGGCTGCTTTTAGACAGGCAGCCCAATTCTGATATTTTTTCCTCTCCTTCTGACCAATCGGATCAGCTTCGAAAAAGATCTGATGTGAAAAGACCAATTTAGCGGGGAAAAATATTAGAATTGGCCTGCCTGTCTTAACACAGCCATTGACAGCCTTGTCCTTTAGGCTCCCGAGTGGCGCAGTGGTCTAAGGCGTTACTGCAGATCCTGGTTCGATCCCAGGCTGTATCACAACTGACCGTGATCGAGAGTCCCATAGGGTGGCACATAATTGGCCCAGCGTCGTGCGGGTTAGGGGAGGGCCTGGCCCGAGTAGGCCATCATCGTAAATAAGAATGTATTCTTAACGGACTTGTCTAGTTAAATAAATAAAATAATAAAAGTCTAGAAACTGACGGATTCCCCATGCCTTCTCTATACACTGCAGTATCCCCGATAGTCTAGTCTATATGCCTTCGGCACAACAGAAGCTTTTTATCAACTTAAAGTTGGAGTTCTTTACCTAATGAACTGCCAGAACATAAGTTCCCTGTTGACTTGGCGAGGAAGCAGCTAGCGAAGACATTGACGTCTAATCATTTCTAAAAGAAAACTTCAAAGGAATTTTATTCTTAGCTTTCCGTTGGGCTCTCGCCGGCAGCCAGCAACCAAGAGTATGAAAACCGGCCCCCTCTTTTCCATTCATTGAGTCAGCCCAGCAGCATAGTTGAGATAGCGGTTTGTTCCCACTCATAAGGGCAGGCGCCATATTTCCACACGCTGATCTCCACCTGGCTTTAAAGCAGCAGGGCACTGGTACCTGGAATGCTCCAAAACTGAGATTGACACACTGTTTTTATTACTTCAGTTGGGGAATTTACAGGCGTGTTTTCCCGTCCATCAGCATTAAAGCCGCAATGAGCCATTGAAACAATAACAAAGCCAACTCCCCACCCCTGTTTCTGTAAAAATCTGAGGGATGGGGCTGGAGAAATGTAACCACCCTCAAATTCATAGACAGAGCGATGGATGCAAGGACTGACCACACATGAATTCAAAATGTACCTTTTTTATACATGTTTTGAGGCCAAATAGTGTTTACATTTACTTTGTTTACAAACATTGAATTAAAACAAGCTTATGTTTTGGTTCTGATGTGGTACGACAGTTAAACTACGGGCATGAGGCATTTATAAGTATATTTCTCAAGAATCAATGGGTACATATCATTCATTTAGAAGTGTAAGCCGGACTAAACTAAGACTCGTGCCAGAGCTGGTCAAAAGCTGTGCACTTTATAGGGAATGGGGTGCCAGTTTGGACACAGCCTAAGACTACGCTAGTCTCCTCAGTCTTTAATGGTGGCTGTTTATTTACTACTCTCCAGCCAGGTTGTGGGTAGCCGCCCTGGATAATGGCCACGTGAAAGGGCTCAGGAGAGCTGTGGCTTTCCTAATGCCTGGCTGCAGGAAAGCAAAAGGAAGGGGGATGGAGACTGTGGTGGCTTCACCCCCCACCTCTTCCCTTCCTCAACCTCCATGGCTTTGCTCCGTTGTTCGTTTGTGCTGTGGCAGTGTTAGCCTGAAGGGCTCCGGAGCACGCCGCAGCACTGTTTGCCCTGCGGCCATCGTGGCAACCTTGTCTCTGTGTCAGGGACGTCTAGTTCTGCTCTGCACACTGCCCTACAGCCTGAGCCTGGCTCTCGCTCTCTGTCTCTCGCTCTCTGTCTCTCGCTCTCTGTCTCTCGCTCTCTGTCTCTCGCTCTCTGTCTCTCGCTCTCTGTCTCTCGCTCTCTGTCTCTCGCCCCCTCTTCTCCTCAGGCTCTCCTCCTTGCTTGCTCACCCAAGGTGCGTGGATATAATTAAGCTTCTCTTTTCTCCATATCTCTCTTTCTCGCCTTCCTCTATCTTGCTGTGTTTTTCCTCTGCTCCACAGTGAGCTTTTGCTCTCCCTTCACAGATGCTCTGCTCTCTCCCTCTCTGCTCTCTTCTTCTCCCATCGCCCTCTCCCGACGGCTGTCGTTCTTAATTGGTGTTGCTCTGCCTGTCTTTTCATCCTCTGGTTTTCCTCTCCTCCTCCCCGGTGTGAGCAGCAGCTCCCGCATCTCTCTGTGAACATGTCTCAGACTCTCTGTGCCACTGTGCGTCTCTCTCTCACACACACACACACACACACACACACACCAGTTAATCCCTCTTAACAAGCGCTGCTATTTTTGTGTAGCAGGATCCTCACAGACCATATAAGTCTTTCCTTCCAGTTATGCTTTCTGTCTGCTTTGATTCTGGTCATGCAGAGTTTATATGCGGCACACAGATGGAAGGAGACCTTTGCAATGCGACGCACTTGAATGCTCAACTCGGCTACTATTTTTATCCATACACAATTGTTCGACGTGTGCTATAAAGCGGCACAACAAATCCATCTGTATATGCGAAGTGTGTAATCCAAAAACATGGGGAAGTGCGATATACATGTATCTAGGCTATAGGTCTTCCACAGTATCCAACACAGGCATATGACACCGTATAGACTTACTAGACTGGAGTGCCAGGCAGGTTCAGAGAGCGCTGCTTCACCAGAGTATGTCAGCTTGTCGCTCGCTGTGTGGGGTGCCTCTGCCAGGCAGGTGTAACTTGATCCCCAGCCAACCCAACGTGTTAGCCTGACTCTGGGGGTGACTGTGTCAGCAGCTCAGTGGGGACACAAGGGCACAGTCACACTGCCCTTGTCATTTCCCCTGAACTGGTGCCCCGTCTGTCTGCATTGCTATCTCTCCATCTTGTTCTGTCTTTGGACAACTAATGCTATGTGATCATCTATACTGTACATTTCTCTTTCTCGCTTTTCATTCTCTCATCCCCTTTTGCTTTTCTCGTTTTTTTTCCCTTTCTTCCTCTCACCTGGCTCCCTTGAGTGTAATTAGACGTGAGAAGTGAGGAGGAGCCTCCTGCGATGGAGGAACTCCTGGGGCAGACAGAGCAGTTCCTTCAGCGTCGTAGCTGAAGACAGTGCTGTCTCTGTCTTAGTCGGCACAATTATGCTGCTTTTTTGGCTCTTTTCGGATTAGGCCCAGCTGCTAGTTAAGTCTTCAAATTGTACTGTGCTTTCTAGGATTTAGATTGAACGTCAACTACTTTGGGTTTAGTGTGAGACAGTTACAACACTAAGACTCTGTTAGGGACAGAGCACTGGCACTGTGCTGTCATGTTAAATCTCTGGCTCAGACCAGACGAGTAGAACATTGACTTGAATGGGGATGCCTGTTCTATTGAATCTGACGGACATTAGTGGACATTCAGCACAATAACAATCAATTATTTTCATTTGGTCTGTGCTGCGGTGCAGAAATGGATATCTGTGACATATTTTGGGAATAGCCTACATAAGCTAAATGTTTTATTTAACCTTTTATTTTGACAGGAAGTCATGCTGAGGCCACGGTCTCTTTTACAGACGAGTCCTGTAATTACCCAAAATATAGGCTGCATATCAATAAATTAGGTTTCGATTTCCAATGCTGCTCCTATGGATGAGTGGGCCACAGCAGTGAACAATGGCTTGTTATGTTCTTGGATACAGGACCAGCCAGGCGGTTGTACTGTACAGCGTGGTGTGTTAAGTCAACCTCTACTAGCCTGCTACCAAAATAGACCGACCATCATCCTTTATCAGTTTCCTCAACCGTGTATTATCTAGGAATATGAGGTCAATAAATAAATACGCGTGGTGTACTATTATTGTCATAACCCTTCCCCCGCTTCCGTCTCCTCCGTCATGAGCTGGCCCACCAGATGGGTTGTATGGGAGATCCCACGTTAACAACAGCTAGGACGGCGGTAGGCTAGTAGTCACGGAGCAGTAGATGGACTGAGTCGGAGGCTCTCTTTCTGAAAATTCCAGCACACAAAGGGTTCCGCCGGATATCTTTATGTCCCGATCCAATGTCCCCTTCCCCCTACTTCCACCCCTTCCTATTCTGAGGGTGATTTCAACATTCAGAACAGTCCCCCCCCCCCCTCCTACTTTTTGGACTGGTGCCAAGGAATATCAGAGCAGGGGGATGGTGGGGTGAGATGCCAGCTAGACTGATGGGGCATTGTGATTGGTCGAGGGGGTAGTAGGGGGCGGGTGAAGGGGGAGTGGTAGCCTATGGGGTTGTTGGATTGTTAGCGCCCTGCAGGAGCGCTGGTCTGGTTAATAGGCAGATCTGAGAGAGGAGACACTATTGAGCTTCTACTTATTACCAGGCAGAGAACCAACCGGCCTTTCTGCCTGATTAGATACTAGTGCACCACACACACAGTTCCCCCTAAAAATGAATAGGTGTTTGATAGTGAGTTGTACTGTCCTCCCTCAGTCATTACAGCTGTATTTGTCCTCTTTCAGTATTCCCTACTGTTAAGCAGTACACTAGCTGTACTGTAGATTGACAGTTGTTAATGGCCATGCCTGCCAATTTCTTTCTCTCGCAATCTCTTGTCTGTCTCCCTCTCTTGCACTTTCTCCATTTCATTTAAGGGGCTTTATTGGCATGGGGAAACATGTGTACATTGCCAAAGCAAGTGAAATAAACAATAACATATTTACAGTAAACATTACTGTAAACATTACACATTACAGTTCCAAAAGAATAGACATTTCAGATGTCTATATACAGTGTTGTAATGATGTACAAAAGGGAAAATAAATAAACAAGTTGTATTTACAATGGTGTTTGTTCACTGGTTGCTCTTAACTTGAGGCAATAGGCCCCTCACTCTCTCTGTGTCAGAACATGGCTGTCCCTGTGGACATTCCTCCCCACCATTACTCACTCTTAGCCTGCCTCTGCCTGTCACTTTGATTGACAGTTCCATTCCCCTACCAACAGGCAACACACCGGGAGACGGGCCTGTCATTACTCTCCGTTCATTATTATGATAATTCATCAATGTATTCATATGCAGGCCCCTATGGACACTGTCTGCAGACACTTTGAGGCTGGAGGAACTCCGGTCAGCTCCTGTGTGTGTCAGTCACTCAGGCACTGATAAAAAATGTTTGTTTATGCCCGTCGTATTGCTGAGGACAGAGCACAATAGCCGATTGTGTGTGTGGAGGGCGTTGAAGAGTACAGTGAGATCCCAGAGTCCCACGATAGTATGCTGGATTTGCAGTGAGAGGAACAACCAGGCAGTTGGAAGCTGTCTAGTATTGCCCACACTTTTGAGTTTTCCCATTGACCAGATAATAACCAGAATGTCCACTGAGTGGCACTTACTTAGCTGGCAACACTGACCAGATTGGAATGGCTAACCTGCATTAGCAGGCTTTAGACACACAAACACGCGTACGTACACACACACAGGCTCCCCCAGTCCTCTCTTCATACCTTTAATAGTTTCCAGGAACCGTCACCAAACTTCAGCCAAAACAAATTAAGGCTTAAATAAACCACTTTCTCTCACTGGCTCTCCAGCTATCTGGTCTCTCCTTTGGCTGCCTGGCAGACCACTGGAGACAGACTTTGGGAAAGGCTTTGAGTGTGTTCTTTTCTCATTCTTTCCTATTTTTCTACCCCCCCCCCCCCCCCCCCATTTCTCCCTCTGTCAGTTTCCAGGTGTCTCTCTGTTGTTCCCCCCCACCCCCAATCTCTCTCTAGCCATGAAGGAAATTGCATTTAAGAAGCAAATCGATGTGTTACTTCTGCAATGCTGAATGTGCGTGGCGTCTGAAGGTCTTCTCTGGAAAAAGTTTGCTAGCTCTGACATTGACCTCCTAAGCGGAGGAAAGGGAAATTGTAGCGCTAGGTTTCTGAACGTAGAGCCTGCTGCTCCTCTCTGCCCTGTTCTGAAAACCTCTCCCTTTCTGTTTGCAGCTGAGAGACGCTAACAACACGAGAAGAGAACCATTTGATGGAAGAAAATAAAAAGCAAGAAAAGACCAAGAAGGAAGCTGCTCAGAAACAGGTGAGTTGTGTGTTTTAAGTCTGTCAAGTCTGTCTCTCTGTCTCGCGCTCTCCTCAAACCGAGTACCTCCTTCTGAAAAATGTCTCCATCAGTCTACACCTTCTCCCTCCCCCCTCTCCTTCATTCACCTCTGTTCCCCAGGTAGGTGTGTTCAGTATAGTCCCTATACGACTGAGTGTGGGAGTACCTCGCTAGTTTATCCTCGTGGATTATCCTCGAGCCCGTAACCCTGTAGGCAGCTCACTGCCAGGTGTATGGACTCTATTTAAAGACAGATTAGAGCTGGCACAGTAGCTACTGCTCTGTTGGAAACACTAGCCTGGCTCTGGTAACTAAGGAGATGTTGCTGTCGCACATAGACACACGCCATTCACGCACATTCATACAATTGTACACACAGGCATATAAAAACACAATGATATGCACAAGCATACACTGGAGCCCGACAGATAAATTGGTTGACCGATATTATCGGACAAATGCGCTGATATTATATACGTAGAAGGAACATACGTTTTCAGTGTTTGCCCGAAGAGGGCGCTCTAAGAGCTGTTCCTTGAACATCCTTCAGCCCGCCAGGACGCGAGAGAGTGGGCATGATGCCGTTCCACAGCCAGCGACGGTGTATTTAAATGAGTAAATAATCAAAAGCACCCTTTAACAAGCAAGGAGTCCTGTCTTCATCGTATGCTCACTTAGCTAGCTAGCCAGCACGGTAGTTAGTCTAGCTAGCTAGCAGTCTGTGCTACTTATGTAGTTCTTCTAGCTAGCAATCTGTGCTATATATGCGCAAACACTGGACTGACGCCGAAGTGAACACTGACTAATGCGTGAGATATCCGTGAACATGTGACTAAAACCAGTGCGGCAAGCATTTTCCTGCATGCGCATTTTAGTCATCAGCGCATGCCATTTGCAGTTGAAATATATAGCCAAATACATGCATTATTGTATTGAATAACAGTATAATTCACATTATGGTTTCAGTAAGAAAACATTTTTATAATGTACAGCTCGTGTGTGCTTTGCGAGGTTGCCATAGTGTTTCTTTACTTACCTGTTGTGAAGCACTGTAGGGAATCAACTCAATTCAAATGCTGACATCTAGTGGCGACATTAGGAACTTCCAACCTTTTTTATTAATGTGCTTATGGTACTTAAGTTGTACCTACGGTCAACTGAACGAGTGTTTTTGTATTTACTTTTGTAATCATAGAGGATATAGTGGCTTTTTGGTGGTTATATAAACCACAAATAAAATGTTATTTTAATTTTAATATTTAGTTAATAAATAATAATTTAAAGTATCTGTAATAAAAAATAATTCATTCCACCTCCCAAAAAACAAAACAACAACATTGGAACGTATATCGGGAATCGGTGACCTTTGCCTCCCTAGAATCGGACCCAAAAATCCCATATTGATCGAGTTGCTAACATACACATTTGCACTCCGACAGATTAGACAGCCTGTAATTATCACTTCCACTAGCCAGCAGCCATGCCAAGGCACTTTATAGCAGGCGTCTTCCCAGGTGGGGTTGTTTTGCTCTTGAAGACGGAGGTGTTTTACCTTGCATGTCTAGTCAGGCCCACACAGCCTACTGCCAGTTGTATGTCTCAATGTCTCAGATCCCTACATTTTCAACTCATTTCAATCGGATTTTCATTTGAGATATTTAGCCATTCGTTGTATGACTATGTGATTTGTGGGCTGCATCCAATTTGGCAGCCTGCAATTGTAATGTTCTACTGGGAACATAATTTCTCATGTTTACTTTGATTATGAGTTTAACAGTCTCTTTTCCTGTTGTGTAAAAGTACACACGTTCCTTCCTGTATGCGCTAATGTTTTAGTTAATGACAAACTTTTATGACGTGCCTTTTTGCTAGCTCCACATTAATCATTGAACAAAAGCAACACGTTTACAGCTGTTGACTTCTCTCTCTCTCTCTCCCTGTGTGTCTTCTAGGCTGCTGACCTGAAAACCAAAGGTGAGTGGAATGACTGACTGCCGCTCATAGCCGCACAGCTTTTCTTTTTTCTTTTTTAATACTTGAAAATGATTGACCCACACGGCCCTAATCAGCTCTGATTAAGGGAGGACATAGGTCAGGCTGTGTAGTAGCAGGGCCCCTGTAACCTACAGCTATCGAGTCAGTCCAGCGTCCTCTAACACACACTGATGCACAGTGACTACTCCTCTGAGATCACCAGTGCTGGCCAATGATTTGTGAGGCGGGCACCCAGGTGGGAGCTCCTAACAGTGGGGAGAGGGGAGTTTGGGGATGAATGGGGAGGGTAAGGAGTTCAGTCAGTTCCAGGGGCGACAGTCTTTAAGGGGCATCTTGCCTCACGGTACCTTGTTCCACGCTGTCCCAGCAGCATGTGTGCTCACATCGGTAGTATGTGAAGTATGCTATTTCTGCGTCCGTTTCCATTTGGCGTGTTTTTTTTACTTTATTTAATCTAACCATTTAACTAAGCAAGTCGATTAAGATCAAATTCTTCTTTACAATGGCGGCCTACCCCCAGCCAAACCCTCCCCTAACCCGGACGACGCTGGGCCAATTGTGCGCCGCCCTATTGGACTCCCAATCGTGGCCGGTTGTGATACAGCCCGGGATCGAACCAGGATCTGTGGTTATGCAGTGCCATAGACTGCTGCTCCACTTGGTCCCCCATGTCAAGCGTTTCCTATTGTATTTAGCCAACGAATTAGTCTAGCGTGTGTGAACAATGTGTCATTGCGTGTGAAGAAGCCAGGGGGTCGTTGTTAGTGCGTGTAGGTGTTAAACCCCTGCAGGCAGGCATTAGACAGATGGGGGCCAGGGCTTTGGTCCACTCTAAAGCCAATTAGAGCATCTGTTCAGGTTGCATTGGTCAGCACCTTGCCCTCTAAAAGGTGTGTGTTTGTTATCAGGGATTGGCCTCAACACACACCAGGCGGTCTAACCGCTAACTAACAGCCCTCGCCAATAGCCATTGGGGATTGGTCCGTTGGCGTTGTGTAGAGGTCAATGGCCCTTTCTTGACCTCTGACCTCATTTACGTCTGTCTCATTATCTCTGTGGGGGAAGGGTAGACTCTGCTCTGTCTGGTGTTGGTGAGTCACCCAGTGTGAAGGGACCATTTTAAGCCGAGGGTTGACGGGGTGTGTCTTTCAACAGACTGAGAAGGTTAGTTTGAAGTCAAGTGACAGAGGTGTAAAATCTGAGAGGGAGAAAGGTAGGAAGGAAGGGAGTGAATGAGTGAGAAAGGAAGGAAGTGGGGTGAGTGTGTTCAAGCGTCAGACTACAGAGAATATGACCAAAAAGGAACTTGTAGAGCTGAAACTAATAAATGGATACTGTATAGCCTACTTTCAAAGTAAGCAAGAGAGTAAATGTTCTCCGCTCAATCTGCTGCAGGGCCCACTAAGTAGCATATGCCTGTTTTACTTCGGTTAGCATCCATGTCACTAAGTGTGTGAGGGCAAATCAAGTATGCAGCTGTGATGTCTCTTCATCCATATTAATGATCACTCAATAATCACCCCCCCCCCCCAGCCTCATCACCTCTCCCTCCTCCCTTCCTCTCACGTTTCAATTTGTTTGTGGTAATCGAAAAAGCGCTGTGGAATTAACTCCTGTGCCCCCCCCCCATTAGCCATGGAGCTCCAGTGAGACGGGGGACCAGCCACCAGACCTCCCCCATCCAGGCAGTCCCTGTTGGGCAGGGGAACGCTGATTATTCGCTACAGTCAACACCCCATCGTGCTGCGCACACACAATAATGCACAATGCCCCAGCACACACACACCTAGCTCCCCCATCCCTACAGGGACCTGGAGACTCTCAATCCAGTTCTCCCTGTAATTGGAGAAAATGCTTAGTGTGGGACTTCCCAGGCAAGGATATGCTTTTAAATCCATTGCCACACTAACTCTCTGTATGCACACGTAAACACACACATTCAAAAAGTTATGAGAATACACGGAACTGGCCCAGAGTGATGCAAATACAATTCATGGAAACAGGTGGCGGCTTCAGAGTTTGTGGGCGAAAGCCATCAGTAATACCCGGGTACACGTGACGCATTCTCTACCCAGCCCTGGTGTAATCAGAACAACAGCGCCTGCCTTTTTTAAAGTGCCTTTTTAAAGTGTTAAGGAACTAAATGTAATGCGTGTCAAATTTCCAACTACATTTCCCATGAAGGCGCCGGCATGCTTCAGTTGGGCTGACTGCTAGCCGAAGTCGGCTAGGCGACCCGAGCGAATGTGCATACTCCCTTGAGACATTCGCTTGAATAAGAGAAAAAAGCGGCAATAGTAGTACGCATTGTCCATTTCGAGACGCTGTCGCCAGTATACACTTCCTTAAAATAGCCACAATCTGAGAGCTCTTAGTTGTGCAATTTTTACATCTAAGCATGATGTTTGGTGCAGTATTTCTCAATGAGGAAATGTGCAGGAAAAGGAGTTGTCTCTCGTTGAATCCCTGCTGTTGACCAATCACCGACGAAGGGGCGTGGACATCGGCTACTGACTTTGGCTTGCCGCTAGAAGAAAAAAAAACATTCTGTGCATCGAACTGCCCCAAAATAACCTTACCAAATAAAACAATGAACAAAATCGTCAATGTCGTCATATTATTATATGCACCTACTCTTCCAAACTGTTTTCAGCTGGGAAGCATGAGGACACCTTTACCCATGCTGTTTTCTCCCCTTCCCGGGAGACCCCCCCACCCCCTGCCCTGCTACCATGGCGACCCACCACTTGCCACGGCGACTGACATATTTGCACGGCGTCACCGCGGCCACAGGAGAACTGCATTATTTCCACACGGGAAACCGGACGACATCGCATAGTCATATGCATATTGGATTAATTTGCGATTTCACATTCAATTAATGGTGTCAACACTTTTTAGTCGTATTTCTTGAATCGCTATCTAATTGGGGGATAATTGACTTTCCCGCGGGAGGGAGGGGCGCCGTCGCCTTCCTGTGTCGAACTGCAACATTTAATAAATACTCTGTAAATTAATAGTGAGTGACTGGGTCCTGGTTTACGTCCCGTGGATTTATGGATGCGAAGGATAATTGTTTTCTCTTTGCTTGCATGTCAAGTCGAGAGGGTTGATTAGGGGTGGGGGGGTGAGGGGACAAAGAGGGGGGGGGGTTCTGCATGTATTCATGTTGGATTATCACTCACACGCTGCAGACAGAGGCAATTCAATACCCCCCCAGTTATACCGCAGCTGAGAAGGCTCATGTCACATTTAAAGGCAGATTAATAGTGAAGTGTATTTTCTAATGTTAATGGCGTTTAACGAAGAGGCTTCTTTGTATGGTGGAGAGGGTGTGTGTTGCTGTGCAGGGACTTCCTGGTGTGTCTGGAAGAGGCAGTCTTTTGCTTCAGGTTCTGCCTCTTCATGTCCAAACCACCATTCAGACATTTTTTTTGTGTGTTGACAAGGATTTACTGACTCATCATATCTACGTGGGAAGCATTGGCTCGGTGGTTTACTCCCGACTCCTAAGGCACGTGGATAGAAGCTGTCCTTGTGCGCATATCTAGGATCAGCTTACCTTCTCCTCACCATAAGATGTAGAAAATACACATCTGACCTTAGATCGGTCTTTGGGCAACCTTCTACTTTGGATAAACTGTATGGATGTAAGGGAAGACTGACAATCGTATCTAAGTGTGGAACTTAGTGTTATCTACCCATATTGAATTCTAACAAGCCATCTCTCTATGAATATTCTCTATGGATCAACCAGACTCCAAAAACACGTAGAAAGTGTGGAGAGAATGGGTTGACACTGCTGAGATGAGCCCTCTGCTCATTAGCGTGGGTGTGGGGGTCACAGGAGGCCCACAGAGCAGAGGTGCATTAAGCATGGGAACAGTGCTTATCTCCATGGTGATGGCCTAGTATCCAGGGAAGGGTGAGGGGTGGAAAGCTGTGCCTTTTTAGTCTGTGTGTGGTGGGGGGGGGGGGGGTCTCTGACCCGCTACAGGGTTTACTACTGACAGATGGAACCTCAGACACCCCCCCTCCCCAATGGTACGCACTCTCATAAGACACTGTCTGGGTGTATCTTAACAAGCAACCATCCCAACTCAAAGCTACTGCTCCTTCGGTACCACTCAAATCTATAGCCCCTCTTAACCTTTTAGTACTGTCAGTCCTCTCAGCCACCCTGTATCCACATTAAACAAGGCCACTAAACACATACATCTCATCAGTCAAATGGTTTAGTTAAATCTCCGCCACATCACGTCTTTCCAACGTGTTTCTTGGATGTCTTTTTCATGAAGTCTCATAACGTTTGATTTTCAATGAGTCGTGTAACTCAATACAGGAGGTTGAAAAACCTCTTCTGTAGTCCACTTGTGTGTTCCACACACAGCCCTCCCCCCGCTGTAAACACAGTCGCGTATTAAAATGTGTCATCACACAATGGCAGCACGTAGCTAACCTCTGACCTGGGCGATTCCCAGAACCCTTCAAAGCCAGGCGCGCTCCCTCCATAACCGAGCCAATCACAATGGCTCCTTATGTACCAGGGCCTGCCCTCTTGACCATCATCCTTTTTCGCTCAGGCTTTTTCTTCTCTTTCGGTGTAATTAACCATTGAGACAGGAGGCAATAATTATACGTTTGGCAAGGAGTGATTCTCCATTGAGGGTTTAATGGAATTTACAGTGCGTCTCATTCTAATGGTTTATTTAATTGACTCTCCTTTGAACATCAAATAGTGTTTTTAAGGCTTTAGCAACCCCAAAGGGTCTAGTATTGCAGTTTGTATGCTCCCCAATTTGCACTCGTACTCATTTGCGCTCTCTAATTCTGTGTACCATTCTCTGACTCGCTCATTCTCCATTCATTCCCTATTTCATTCTCTACCTTTACTGTGCCTCTCGCTCTCTGGGTGTTCCTACTATCTCTCAATCTCCCCTCCAAGTCTTTGGTGTATGACAGTGTCACTCGTATCACCTGCTATCTCTTCCATCAGATATGCAGGTGAATCTCCCATATATATAAAAAAAAATAATAATTCTCACAAATGATGGCGCTAGGGTACTTGACTAGACAGCATTTTAATATGGCTTTCTCTCATCCTGGTGAAGGGATTTGGTTTCCCCTCGCCTCGGAAATCTCTCACAAAGCACTTTAGCGTCCATAATGGATTAAAAAGGAACTCTTCCCCAAAAAGGAAAAGAGTAATGTTTTGCGCAATCTCTTTGTTTTGAGCTGAGACGTCCTATCGCATGGTAACCGCCACTCATGCTCACACACTCTCTCGTGCACACACACACACCTCTCTCCCGAGATTATTCCAAAGATGGCTACACATTACCCAGCTGGCTGGAATAACAGCAATTTCACATCATAGACTAGATGAACTGTGATCATTTACACACACCACATAGTGCTTTAATAGCTATTTCATTGTGTTGTAAAAGCACCCGTGTTGTCATAAACAGAGGCTACTGGAGAATAGAGAGGAACACACACCGAACCCTCGACACACTCGCATAACCCTCGACCCCCCCCCCCCCCCCACGTCATAGAAGCTGTGATTCATAGTGTGAGAGAGGCTGCCGGCCTCTGTGTGTGCAGTAACAGCCCAGCAGTCCATCTGCTTCCTCTAATGGATTCAGAGCAGCAGTGAACAATGAGAGAGGCTGAATTGGATTGGGGGGGGGGGGCAGGTTGAAGGGAGAGAATGCAATGGCTGAGCAGAGGTGGAAACGGAACAGGAGAGGGTGGGCATTGTGAAAGGCAAGTGAGAGTAGGACGAAGGAGAGGGAGGCAGGACGAGGGAGAGAGCCGAGGGATGGGGGGGGTTGTGAGGACGCAGCACCCTGCCTGCTGATTGGCTGTGACTGCGTCAGGCGGGCGTGGGCTGAATTGAATCAGATATGTGCGTCACCCACTGCCTGCCTCAGCTCCCAACCAGCTAGCTATCTCCTGCTGCTGGAGGGTCCAGCTCTGACCAGAGAGGGAGGTTGATCAGTATGCAGTTTGTGTGAGCGCGAGAACCTGGCTGTGTCTGCGCGTATTTGAAGAATATTGAGAGTGTGTGTGTCAGAGGCACAGGGTTGCACAGCTCATGTGCAGAGGGTGCGCTCTTCATAGAAACGGTGTTGGCAGTGGGACAGGCCTTTGGCAGGCAGAGGGAATACGTGGGCCTGCCTGCAGTGTTTGCTTTAACCCAACGCTGCTGTAGCGCAGGACAGCTAGTCAGCCACATCAGTCCTCTACTGTTCTTTTGTGTGGGATTCTACACAGTCCCACCCTGTTAGATTTCTCTGGAGCCACAACTTGGTCAACATGAACCAATGACAGAAAAGCTGCAGTTGTCCTAATTGGTCAGACTGATATGACCTCGAATGTCATTGTGTGCATTTGTATGCGTGTCTTGGCACAAGTCCTGACAGTGGCTCCTGTGTTCCCAGGAGAGTGACATCTGTTCCCTGCTAATCTGTTGCCTGCTAATCTGCATCTCTCCTGTGCCAATCCCTTCGCTTTCTCTCTCGCGCTCCCGCTCCTCTCTTGGCTGTCTGCGATTGTCTTCTCTCTTTTCTTTCTCCTCCCCTGAGGCATAGCTGCCAGCCAGTTATTTTTAAAACCGGCCTACGAATTGTCCTCTGTAGCCACCTAGGGAGTATAGAACCACAACAAACAGTATTCAGTCACCAAACTGATGTAGCAGCTCAGCGCAACACTGAGGTCAGGAAGTGTTGTGAGACAATATGGCTGCCGTGCTCTTCTGCTCAGCATGGACAGGGAGCATACCATATCAGATATGTAGGTTGTTAATCTCTTGCCAACGCAGTTGCTTAATGCTCACACACGCTTGTGCTCCATAAGCCTTGGTGCGGACACACACACACACACACACACACACACACACACACACACACACACACCTGTGCTTCCGTAAGCCTCTGTGCCTTTTCCACTCCAGCCCTCGCGGATAGCTCTTAGCCTGTCCACCCAGAGGGCTCGGCTAAGCTCCTTTTAGCTACAGTAGGCTGACCCAGTAGGTCCTGCTAGTACCGACTGCTAATACCACTCAGTCTGGGCAAGGCTTGATTAGAGGGCTGTTCTCTCTGGGGAAATAATAGACCGAAGAATGCACAGGGCCAGGCAGAGGTGAGTGTGTGTGTGTGAGAGAACTTGCCCTTTCATGTTGTCTGGGCTGTCTGTCGGTGGTGTTCAAGCACAGGCCGGCTCATAGGGAAGGTTATTACTAAGACGCTACTTTGGAAATGCTAACCACGTTTCGCTTGATTTCTCCTTAGTAAATAAGGGAAATGTTTTCAATCCATGTTATACGGGTGTCAGATATTTGGGGGTGTAACGTTTTTGAGACTAAAACCTTGCCATATGTATTCTAAGGTTAGAGGTCATTTAATGTTTCAACCTGTGAACATCGGTTCAAATGATCAGTGTGTTCATGTCGCACTCGATCAGGGATATAACACTAACCTCATTCAACCAACAATGTTGTCTTGTAAAGTACAGTGGATTAGTGATGTGTGCTGTGCAGCATTAGCTAATACCTTGCTTCCTGTGTTGTGTTTGCGTCCTCCTCCAGAGCCAGCTAAGCCCAGCCCCGGTCCCCTCCACCACCCCACCACCTGTGTGACCCTGCCCCAGGCCTCACACCCCCTCCTCGTCCTCTTCAGTCAGAACCAATGGGAAGCGCGCCCCCCCTACCACCCAGCAAACACCACAGCAGCAGACCCCACCTCAGCCTCCGTCGTCGTCCTCAGGCCCCCGCTACCCGCCCCGTGAGGTCCCCCCGCGTTTCCGCCAGCAGGAGCACAAGCAGCTACTGAAGAGGGGCCAGCCACTGCCAGCCGGAGCCCTGAGTAGCCTCACCGTGACCCCTGCCGCCGATCCGCTCACCCCCGGTGCCCCCTCTTCTTCCTCCTCCGCAGGCAAGCGCCACACAGGTCAGTTCCCTGCTTATTGCGTCTTGCCCTTTGCTCCTTGGCTAGATCTGGTTCCCCAGTAGGAATGTGTCCTGTTTCTCCGTGTAACTTGATAGAGAAGCTGACGTTACTAAATTGGTCCCATGAAATGAAGTGTCACAGGTCATCACGGGAGATGGGCGAGGCTGTTCAACACGGGGCTCTACGCTGACCTTTACAAGGCACATGCGTGCGCTTAACTTGAAAGAAATGTAGGCGCACACATACATTTAGGAGCGCTACGAAAAATATTTGAAATATTAAAGCTCTAATCCCAAAATGTTCTAGGTGCGCTGAAATTCAAATTCCAGGTCGACAGCAAATATTTAGGCCCATATGCGAGAAATGTTTGCGGTGTTGGAGCCCTGCAACAGGTTGAGGAAGAATGGAGCGAATCGCAAATCCGTATGATGGGTCCATCTGTGGGTTAGTCCAAAAAGCCTTTTTGTTACTGCCCCTGTTCTCTATACTAGTCTACTGACATTAGGGAATTGATGATGGTGTTACTCTGAGAATCTCCTCCACTCTGACCCATTGGTTCACCTGTGTTTCTACAGGGGCTCTGTGCACAGAGAGGCTTTCGCTTGACCCTATTGAAATATGGCCGTGGTGGTGTTGAGCCACTGAGTAGGTGCTGTGGCGAATGGAGAGCGCACGGGACCTTTACCGCCCGTGGTCACCATTTAAAATGTTTGAAAAATAACTCCCCAGCGACCGGGTCTGTGGACTGCGGAGAAACCTACCAGTGGGCTTTAATTTAGGGCCAAAGAGAGAGAGTGAGTGGCTGGACAAACAATATGAGCCTTGAGTAGATATTTCTCCAGCATCGTTTTTCCTCCAGTAAGGCAGTGGAGGCGTGCTGTCACTGTGTGAGCCTACCGTCTTCCTTTCTGTGCCTTGACCCTGCAGCTTTTCTCTGACCACCACCAGTCTTCACATCCCAATGGAAGGTATTTCAACCAACACCTCTATCTATTCTCTTTAATTGACGTGGTTTACCTCCGTGTTTAAATGCAGATAACCGCACCGTGAATTGTTGTACGGCACTTAGAGGACGAGGCGGAGGGAGTCGAAGAGCTTGCTGCGTGCGGGTGTCTGTTCACATACTGTTTTATTTTACTCCTCTCTAGCCCTCCCTCCTCTGTGGTGCTGTCTTCCATTACTGACTCCCATGTTTACTCTGAGGGGGCTGCCTGTAGCATCACTGTAAACACAATTTCTCTGCAGAGCCCTGGGCAGCACAGGGCATTACAGACAAATGTTGCCACACACACACATGCAGTGTGTGTATACGCACTCAAGTGCACACACTGATGGTCTGATAACCTTTTTTTTCTTTTTACTGACTGGCTGGACAGCTCTCCCAGGGGCCCTCTGCGCAACACCGCCCCAGGCAGGAGAGGCCCGAGCCGGGGAAGGCTTTAAGTCCCCGGGGGTCCCTGGGGGCTTCTGATCAACTGTCCTTCCCTCTGTCTGCCTTGTCATAAATAGCTTTTTTTTCCTACAGCTGTACTCTACTGCCAATTACAGAAAGAGATACAGCATTAGTTTTGGCATTGACAGTCAGGAATACAGATTTGGGATGGATGCAGTTTTGAGAAGCCAGCATTTGATTTCAGTATCGAGCATCACTCAAGTTTACGAGAACTTTTTTTTCCTGCCAGCATGGTTCAAAATTCATGCAAACGTGGGGCCAATCTAATTTGTCCCCAGGCTGAATGTGCGACACTATGTATGGAGATGAGCTCTGCTTTTGTGGTCAGCTTCCCTTTGACCTCCCTGCTAGTGAAGTCATCATGGTTCACAGTACAGAGAGGACACAGGCGCTTCCAGCCCCAAGAGGCCTGCTGTGACTGGACTAGAGTCAGTGAGGAGATCCACTGTTACTGCCTTGACCCAGTTAAGTCCTCTCACATCTGTCTGCCCACAGGCCCAGCTGGCTACACACTAGGCCTGGATGGTCACACCACAATCAACCAATTCAATAATGAATTAATTTTATCTGACCATTTTAAAAATGCACAATCCTCGAGTGAGAGAACAACGATGCATTAAAAATCATAGTGAACACAAACACAAGTCATAGGCCTATTTCCATTGTGGTCCTCATTAGACACAACCCCCTCCCCCCTCTCCAATACAACAGCTGATGGCATTACAGCCCAGTGAGTGCTGCAGCCTGTATGGCCTTCGTCTCGTAGCATAGCAGGTGCTGTAGTGGGGGTCTGAGATGCAAGCCGTGCTGTGGGAAACGCACTCAGTTCTCTACAACAGCTGGTTCATTCATGGCTCTCTGTCTCCTAAGCCCCTGGGTGACGTAGCATGTGGCCAGAAGGAATACTATTGGCTAGATGTTGTTAACATGCATTGGCCCTGCCGCCCTTCTCATTTGGCCCCTTGGCTTTGTCTTGAAACGCCTGGATGGGGTGGCATATTTGTATTTGTTCTTTTGATTCCAGTTGCAGACGCTATTGTTTTGTCTGCGGATAAAGACCAATACGTAACACGTCCCATTGACGACTGTTCAGCCAGGTATTCCCGTCAGTGATCACTGCCTAATGTGCTTTAGCCGTAAGGCTATTCCTTTGACCATCGTTGTCAGGGCCACGTAAGTGAAGAATGTTGAGGTGCAGTGCTGTGAAAGTATTTGCCCCCTTCCTGATTTCTTTGTTTTCTTTCACCTTTGTCACACTTCAATGTTTCAGTTCATCAAACCAATTTTAATATTACACAAAGATGACACAATGCAGATTTTAAGCAATACATTTATTTATTAAGGGAAAAAAGCTACCCGAACCTTCGTGGGTCCTATGTGACAAAGAAATTGCCGCCCCCCTTGTTAAAATCATGAATTTACTGTGGTTAATCACATTTTCTGGAAAGCTGAGTTTTCAATTTCACAAGCCACACCCAGGCCTGATTACTGCCAGACCTGTTGAATCAAGAAATCACTTAAATAGAACCTGTCTGACATAGTGAAGTAGGCCAAAAGATCTCAAACAAGCAAGACATCATGCCCCAATCCAAACAAATTCAGGAACAGGATTACAAAGACATTTCTAAAGCTTTGGGACTCCAGCGAACCACAGTGAGAGCCATTATCCACAAATGGAGAAAATTTGGAACAGTGGTGAACCTTCCCAGGAGTGGCTGGCCTACCAAAATTACCCCAAGAGCGCAGTGACAACTCATCCAAGAGAGTTCACAAAATAACCCACAACAACATCTAAAGAACTGCAGGCCTCGCTTGCCTCAGTTGAGGTCAGTGTTCATGACCCAACCATAAGAAAGAGATGGGGCAAACATGGTGTCCATGGCAGAGTTCCAAGGAGAAAACCACTGCTGACCAGAAATAACAATCACGTCTCACTTTTGGCAACAAAAAAAAACATCTTGATGATCCCCAAGGCTTTTGGGAAAATATTCTGTGGATTGACAAGACAAAAGTTTAACCTTTTTGGAAGGTGTGTCCTGTTACATCTGGCGTAAAAGTAACACAGTATTTCAGAAAAAGAACATCATACCAACAGTCCAATATGGTGGTGGTGTGATGGTCTGGGGCTGCTTTGCTGCTTCAGGACCTGGATGACTTGCTGTGATTGATGGAACCATGAATTCTGCTCTCTACCAAAAAATCCTGAAGGAGAATATTCCAGCCATCAGTTCGTGGACCTCAAGCTGAAGCACACTTGGTTTCTGCAGCAGGACAATGATCCAAAACACACCAGCAAGTTCACCTCCTGAATGGCTTAACAATAACAAAATGTAATGAATGTTTTGGAGTGGCCAAGTCTGGACTTGAATCAAACTGAGATGCTGTGGCTCAAGAAACCTCCAATGTGGCTGAATGAAAACAATTCTGCAAGGAAGAGTGGGCCAAAATTACTCCACAGCGACGTGAAAGACTCGTACCAGTTATCGCAAACGCTTGATTGCCGTTGCCGAGGGTGGCACAAACAGTTATTAGGTTTAGGGGGCAATTACTTTATCACATAGGGCCGTGAAGGTTCGGATAGCTTTTTTACTTAACCCAAGTAAACACAAATTGCAGTTATCTTTGTGTAATATTTAAATTTGTTTGACCTGAAACATTTAAGTGTGACAAATGTGCAATAAAATAAGAAATCAGGAAGGGGGCAAATACCTTTTCACAGCACTATATGAATGACACTGATTCCACTAGTCAATGGAGTTGGCTAAAGCACATGCCGTTCGAAAGCCAGACTAGGCTAGAGAGAATGCCAGCCCCGCTCTCTCTCGTTCCCCTCTCCTCCAGCCCCTAGTGGCCTCATTAGCCCAGACTCTGCCAGGGAACCAAGAGGAAACTACCTCTCTGGTTTTAAACCCTCCTGTGCCCACTCTCACTCCTTTTCTCTATTTTTCTCTCTCGGTCTCTCCATTTCTGGAAAACAAACCAGAATCTTTTGATTCCAGAGACCGGAACTCAGAAGTTCCTGAAAGGGGAAAGAGGGTCTATTTTGAGAACAAATGGGATTAAATGCTGCATTTATTGCTTGTGGTGCGTCACGGTGAGGTTTGGCTTGAGATAATGTGGTGAATTGGCAGTGTTGAATGAATGGGAGAATAATGGCATCCGGTTCGGTCCCATTCGTGTGGCTCCTGGCTGCATTTCACAGCTAGCTCCAAGGCTACGCTATTGCTCAAGATGTTGATTACAGGCACTTAATCCTTTTTGGTGCACCGTGTCTTTCTTTTTCTTCATACATGCCGTCTCTGTGTCTCTCCCTTTGCCACTGTCAACCCCCCCCCTTCTCCCCGTCACCCTGGCTTTCATAGGGAGAGAAAGGCAGTGTCTAACTTTTGGCTGCCTGCTAGTAGCATCCTCATTATCAGCAGCAGCCTGATCTCCTGGTGGTTGTTTCCCCGGCAGGGCTAGCATCACTGTCGCCTTGTCTTATTCTGAGTAGTAGGCTAGTGCTCTGTGATAGGAAGCTGAGCTGCTATATGAAGTGATTTTTGTAGCTGTGTGCGTGCTGTCACAGCACTGCATCTTTGGTACCAGGGAGCTGCATCGGAACCAAACAACAGAAGCCGTATTGTTTTTATTTCTGTCGCCGCTATTCATTCAGCGAGCACCATCGTTACCCACTGCCCTCCTAATTGGGACCAGAATGGAAGCAGCTAGACATTACTGACGGCTGAACAGAGACGGAATAGAATTGTCCCCTTTTTTTTCCCCTTGTTGCCTTAGCTTTGGTTTTGTCCCCCGTTTCTCTCGCACACAGACACACCTTTTTCCCCTGACGCAGGAAGATTTCTCACTAATCTATTGGAATGCCTACCAGAAATAAGGTTGTGCAGAGTTGTAAGGAAAAGAGTGGGCAAGGTTGAGTAGACATACACATTACGCAGCCAGCCAGCCTCGATTTCTTGGCATCATGTCAAGGAAGCAGTTGCGATGCTTTGCAGCGAACAGTAGCAGACATATTGAATGGAGGATGGCTGTAGCGCCTCACAGCATGGTGTTGCAGCAGCACCACCTCTCTTCAGGTATTTTTCCACTCTACCCCTGACCCCCTTCTTTACAGCTGCCATCAGCTCTTATCTCTTCTTTCTTTCTCTCTCTACTCCGGGGTTATTTTGTTGAGCTCGTGGAGTTGTAGTATCTGTGACAGAAGAGAAAAATAGTGCTGAACTGCACGCTTTTCTGTGTAGTATATGATTGATTTATCATGCAACCTATTATGCCCCTTCAGAGAAAATGTGCGAGGGGGGGGCAGGCAAATAAATGAAAGGGAGAAAGCATAGGGCAGAGCGAGACGTTGTTGCTGCAGGCGGCAGCCTCTGAGCTCTTGGCTGATTTTCAGGTCTGCCCGATAAAATGGCGTTCCTTGCTGCTCGGCGGGCTTACAGACAGACAGAGGGAGAGGGGGAGCGACGCTTGTGTGCGTTAGAACCGCTGGTGCTGTCGTTCTACTCTATATATACACACACACACACACACACACACTATATCTATATCTATATATATATATATATCTCTAGCTAGCTCAAAAAAAATAAAGGGAACACTTAAACAACACAATGTAACTCCAAGTCAATCACATTTCCGTGAAATCAAACTGTCCACTTAGGAAGCAACACTGATTGACAATACATTTCACATGCTGTTGTGCAAATGGAATAGACAACAGGTGGAAATTATAGGCAATTAGCAAGACACCCCCAATAAAGGAGTGGTTCTGCAGGTGGTGACCACAGACCACTTCTCAATTCCTGTGCTTCCTGGCTGATGTTTTGGTCACTTTTGAATGCTGGCGGTGCTTTCACTCTAGTGGTAGCATGAGACGGAGTCTACAACCCACACAAGTGGCTCAGGTAGTGCAGCTCATCCAGGATGGCACATCAATGCGAGCTGTGGCAAGAAGGTTTGCTGTGTCTGTCAGCGTAGTGTCCAGAGCATGGCGGCGCTACCAGGAGACAGGCCAGTACATCAGGAGACGTGGAGGAGGCCGTAGGAGGGCAACAACCCAGCAGCAGGACCGCTACCTCCGCATTTGTGCAAGGAGGAGCACTGCCAGAGCCCTGCAAAATGACCTCCAACAGGCCACAAATGTGCATGTGTCTGCTCAAATGGTCAGAAACAGACTGCATGAGGGTGGTATGGAGGGCCCGACGTCCACAGGTGGGGGTTGTGCTTACAGCCCAACACCGTGCAGGACGTTTGACATTTGCCAGAGAACACCAAGATTGGCAAATTCGCCACTGGCGCCCCGTGCTCTTCACAGATGAAAGCAGGTTCACACTGAGCACATGTGACAGAATCTGGAGATGCTGTGGAGGACGTTCTGCTGCCTGCAACATCCTCCAGCCTGACCGGTTTGGCGGTGGGTCAGTCATGGTTTGGGGTGGCATTTCTTTGGGGGGGGCCGCACAGCCCTCCATGTGCTCGCCAGAGGTAGCCTGACTGCCATTAGGTACTGAGGTGAGATTCTCAGACCCCTTGTGAGACCATATGCTGGTGCGGTTGGCCCTGGGTTCCTCCTAATGCAAGACAATGCTAGACCTCATGTGGCTAGAGTGTGTCAGCAGTTCCTGCAAGAGGAAGGCATTGATGCTATGGACTGGCCCGCCCGTTCCCCAGACCTGAATCCAATTGAGCACATCTGGGACATCATGTCTCGCTCCATCCACCAACGCCCCTTTGCACCACAGACTGTCCAGGAGTTGACGGATGCTTTAGTCCAGGTCTGGGAGGAGATCCCTCAGGAGACCATCCGCCACCTCATCAGGAGCATGCCCAGGCATTGTAGGGAGGTCATACAGGCACGTGGAGGCCACACACATTACTGAGCCTCATTTTGACTTGTTTTAAGGACATTACATCAAAGTTGGATCAGCCTGTAGTGTGGTTTTCCACTTTAATTTTGAGTGTGACTCCAAATCCAGACCTCCATGGGTTGATAAATTTGATTTCCATTGATCATTTTTGTGATTTTGTTGTCAGCACATTCAACTATGTAAAGAAAAAAGTATTTAATAAGAATATTTCATTCATTCAGATCTAGGATGTGTTATTTTAGTGTTCCCTTTATTTTTTTGAGCAATGTATATGTATGCATGTATACACACACACACACACCTAGCAGCCTTGCAGGTACATGGATTGACATTGTGGGTGTCAGCGAAACAATGAGCTTTTGTATGTTAGCGGTTAGCTATCTCTGCGATTTGACTGAAAGGCAGGCAGGTGTACGGCACCAAAACAATGGCATTGAAACGGTGCCAAGCCTACCAAAGCAAAATCCTGCCAAAGACACTGAATCTCTCACACACCCACACAGGGCTCTCTGTTGGAATGACTCCTAAAATATGCACGTCATGCAAAACCTCTTTGTTTGTTGTGGGCGCTGGCCACTGACATTAGATGTTGTGTACTGACTTTGATGTGTTTGTTCTCGAAGGCCATGAGGAAGAAGGTTGTGGTTCAGTTGTGGGTTTAAGATGTTACTTACCGGGACTATTTAAATCAATGGAGAGTTATGATCAATGTGGTATGGATATATGTATTCCTAAGTGAACAAAGCCATAGAAAAGTTGTCCCAAATGGCACCCTATTCCCTTTTTATAGTGCACTACTTTTGAACAGTGCATGTAGGTTGCTTACATAAGGATCCATGGTGTGCTTACATAAGGATCACTCAGCCTAATGCACTCTTTTGTTATATGGCTGGTCTGTCACTGCTCTGTGGGATGTGTCTTGGACGTGCAGCTCAGCTTGACCCTAGATGCCCCAGATGTTATTTTATATTTGTGCAGTTTTGAAGGAGGTAGGGCGGAACCTAACAGTCGGCGGTGCGAGGGGCGGAACCTAACAGTCGGCGGTGCGAGGGGCGGAACCTAACAGTCGGCGGTGCGAGGGGCGGAACCTAACAGTCGGCGGTGCGAGGGGCGGAACCTAACAGTCGGCGGTGCGAGGGGCGGAACCTAACAGTCGGCGGTGCGAGGGGCGGAACCTAACAGTCGGCGGTGCGAGGGGCGGAACCTAACAGTCGGCGGTGCGAGGGGCGGAACCTAACAGTCGGCGGTGCGAGGGGCGGAACCTAACAGTCGGCGGTGCGAGGGGCGGAACCTAACAGTCGGCGAACTTGTTTTTTTTTTCTCAAATGTTATAGGAGAAACTTTTAATGGGAAATCTTTTTCAAGTTGAAGTTAGGATTTGAGATGGGAATTTTGTGGTACCTCTGGTTACACTTTCTAGGAAGTGTAGAGCTGATTGCAGTCTCTCTCTCTCTGTGTGTGTGTGTGCGCCTTTCTACACACACTGACGACCCTGTGTGATAAGGCAGTCTGAGAAGAGGAGATAAGTATGTTGAGGGGAAAATTGCATTTGGAGGGACTCGGAGGCGCGTTGCGCTGTATCTTAAGCCTAACCACACATCTGTCAGTCAGTGTCTCTCAAACGGAAGCTCGTCCCCCCACCCACTATTTGACAGGATTGTTTTGACCATAGCTTTATCTGTGATGGATAAACTCCAGGCAATCATGCAAATCACGGAACGGTCTGATAGAATCCAGTGGACTCCAATAGCGAGCTAATTGAGAAGGTAAGAGTCTCCATTTGAAATGGGGTGATGACTCAATATGACCCACCCCACTGTTTCACACTGTCTAAGGAAATGTTTTCTATATGTCCAAGACGACTTTGACATTGTAAATGTTTTTGTTTCATAGATAATAATGGGATACCATTTATTTTTGATAAAGCATTTGATGAGCTTATTGGATTTGTGAATTACAAAAACAAATAGATTATAAGAATACAACCTTCATCAATGTGCAGTTTCATAAAGTAAGCAGGGTTGAGGTCAATCTCATTTCTATTCAATCTGAATTGACTCGGATTGAAATGCAATTGGCCCCGACCCCCGCGCTAAAGTCATGAAGACGAGTGGGAACAACCGTGTTCTTAGGTCCTCTCTGTAGATAAGACCAGTTTAGTGGTTGGCTTTGCATGGTGGTTGGTGGATCAATACCCCCTCTCTTCTCTCCAGCAGCATTAATAAGGCCATTGATTACCTGCCTATTATTAGTTGTTACCGGGACTTGTTTTTCTCATCGGCGTTAATGAGTGTTTGTCTGTAGGCTGAGGCGATGTTCCACAGTGTGGGCTAGACTTATCTTGTTTTTCTCCTGCTGTTAGTATGAGGAAATCTATTAAAATAAGCATTTGAAAGATACAATTGAAGAAAGCAGAGTAATGTGTGTACTCTGCAGTAGAGGTCGACCGATTATTGGATGACCAAAAAGGCCGATACCGGGCTAATCGGCCATATTTGTTCCCCCCCCCCCCCCCCCCAAATTTTATTTTTGACATTTATTTTACCTTTATTTAACTAGGCAAGTCAATGACGGCCTAGGAACAGTGGGTTAACTGCCTGTAAAGGAGCAGAACGACAGCTCGGGGATTTACAACAATAGTAAATGAACACTTATTTTAACTTAATATAATACATCAATAAAATCAATTTAGCCTCAATTAGCCTCAAATAAGTAATGAAACATGTTCAATTTGGTTTAAATAATGCTGTGTTGAGGAAGAAAGTAAAAGTGCAATATGTGCCATGTAAGAAAGCTAATGTTTAAGTTCATTGCTCAGAACATGAGAACATATGAAAGCTGGTGGTTCCTTTTAACATGAGTCTTCAATAATCCCAGGTAAGAAGTTTTAGGTTGTAGTTGTTATAGGAATTATAGGACTATTTCTCTCTATACCATTTGTATTTCATATACCTTTGACTATTGGTTGTTCTTAGAGGCACTTTATTGCAAGTGTAACAGTATAGCTTCCGTCCCTCTCCTGCTTGACGCACAACGAAGAGCTGCTGGCAAAACGCATGAAAGTGCTGTTTGAATGAATGTTTACGTGCCTGCTTCTGCCTACCACCGCTCAGTCAGATACTTAGTTACTTGTATGCTCAGTCAGATTATATGCAACGCAGGACATGCTAGATAATATCTAGTAATATCATCAACCATGTGTAGTTAACTAGTGATTATGATTGATTTTATAAGAAGTTTAATACTAGCTAGAAACTTAACTTGGCTTACTGCATTTGCGTAACAGGCAGTCTCCTTGTGGGGTGCAACGAGAGAGAGGCAGGTCGTATAGCATTGGACTAGTTAACTGTAAGATTGCAAGATTGGATCCCCTGAGCTGACAAGGTGAAAATGTGTCGTTAACCCACCATTCCTAGGCCGTCATTAAAAATAAGAATGTGTTCCATAAAGGTGGCCAAATCGGTGCCCAAAAATGGCGATTTCCGATTGTTATGAAAACTTGAAATCGGCCTTAATTAATCGGTCGACCTCTACTCTGCGGTCTCCACAGTGTCAAGAGTGTCGCTGGGTCTAGTGCTTTGTGGGGACCTGCTGGAGCGTAGGGAGTGCTGGAGGAGGGAGCCATCTTGGTTTCGTTCCAATAAGTGAGCAGCTTTCCACTTGGGCTTCCTTTCACAGCCACAGCTAGGGGAGACTGATGGGCCTCTCAGTTCAGGAGGAGACTGCGAGAGCAGGTGGGAGGAAAGGGAGTTCCATTTCACCCACTCGCATAGAGGGAGAGTAGGACGGAAGGAGGGTTTAGGGAGAGGGAGGGCTCCTATCGCTCACCCAGCCACTCCACATCTGACTGCCCCAAAGCAGGAATATATGGATTTGCCATAGCTAATAGGATATGGGGCACGGTCTGCTGTACATTCTGATTAAGGCAGGCATCTGACTGGAGAACAGACCAGGAGAGCGTGACCGTCGCTCTCCTCTGACTGCTGCCATGTCGGATGGTAACAGTTTAACCAACCAAGGGGAGACATTACAATGACTTCTTCTAGGAGCTGAGTGAGGTTATTACATGGTATTCTCTCACTCACACATATAATATATATATATATATATCATTCTCTTTTTCTCCTCCAGACCTGCCCTTCCAGAGTGGTCCTGGTGCCCAGTATGAGAATCCCCACTGGGGAGCCTTACCACCAGCCACCGACCGCAGCACCACCAGTAGTAGCTGGGATCAAGTGATCATTGACGGGAGCGATACAGAGGCCTGGCCCTCCATCAGTCGCAGCAGCGACAGCCGACCAGCGAATTCTTCAGAATGTGCCACAGCTGCTGACTGTACAAACCCAGAGACCAGCAGCAACATGAGCATAGCCGCGGGGGCTACTAGCCAGCAGGCCCACTACCCCTCTCTCAAAGCTAACGTCACTAACATGATGCAGCCTGGCGGTGGCCAGGGAGTTGGAGCCATCGGCAGCAGGGGCTGGGGCTCCGGATCAGGCCCCATCACCATGGGCCCCACTGAGGGAGCCAAACCTGACGGTCTAGGACCCAACATGGGTCGGGGTGGAGGAGCATCCGGTTGGAACTCCCAGCCCAGTTTTAGCCTGAACCTGAACCCCAACGCCAACCCCTCGGCCTGGCCCGTGCTGGGGCAAGAGGGGGCTGGAGGTGGCCCCAACCCCGCCTCACTACCTCCCAACGGCAGCCTGGGCAACGGTAGCCTGGTAGGGGACGAGAACTGCAGCAGCAGCACTTGGGGAGGCATGATGAGCCCTGATGCCCCGTCCTCCAATAAGAATGTATCTTTCAGCAGCATGGAACATCCCAACCTTAACACTGATGGACAAAACAGCCACCACACTAAGCAGCCACTCAGCCCCATCCACGGGCTGCCCGGCTGGGGAGGCCAGTCCCCTACTGAGTCCTCCCAGCTCAACGGAGACGCAGGGAGCTCCGTCTGGGGCAACGGAGACACCAAGACTTCCGCTGACTCCAAAAACTCAGGCTGGGACTCGGCACCCTCCGGAGGCATGTCCGGCTGGGGCCACTCTGGCAGCGGAGGAGGCGGTAGTGGCGGTGGAGAAGGAGGCTGGGGAGGAGACTGGGGGAAACCCTCCAGCGGTGGAGGAGAGGGCAAAGGAGGCTGGGATTCCTCAGATGGCCCAGCCCAGGACCAGCAGGTAAGCTCCTGGGGCCAGCCAACCCCGGCCCCGACTAGTGAGGGTAGCGGAAGCGGCGGCAGCGAGGGGCGCTCCCACCGCAGGGACAGGACCGGCAGCGAGGACGGAGGCCCCCCTCCCCTGCCTCGGCAGGACCTGGACCCCCGGGTGCTCTGCAACACAGGCTGGGGCCAGACGCCCGTCCGCCAGCACACCTCCTGGGAGATGGAGGAGCAGCGCGCCGCCAACGAGAGGAAGACCAGCGAGATGAGGGGTGGTGCTGGAGGGGACACTTGGAAGGGCTCCAGCAGCCCCTCTTCCGGATCCCCACCGGACCCCCGGAACGGGGGAGCCAACCCCAACCTGGGACCATCTCAGAGGCCAGGCTCAGGGGGCTCCGGAGGCAAGAGCGAGGGCCCCTCAGGCTGGGGAGGCCCTCCACCCTCAGGCTGGGGGGAGCAGCCTGTCAACAAGGCCCCCAACGGTTCCGTCAGTGGTTGGGGGGAGCCCATGGCCCAAGGCCACAACACCACAAACAATGGCCCCAAGAGTGGAGTTCAATCCTGGGGCGTCCCTGAGGGGAAGTCCTCCCCTACCTGGGACGAAGGGCCAACCAAGACCCAGCAGAACCAGTCCCAGAGCTGGGGAGAGGGTCCCAAGTCCTCCCACGGCTGGGGCTCTGGTCACGGAAGTGGCAGCCGTGGCTCCAATGGCTCCAACGGCTCCAATGGAGGAGAGTGGAGAGAACCGGCCGAGGTGAAGAAGAATGGATCCTCCAGCCACATGTGGGAAGGAGAAGGAGGAAATGGACGAGGAGGAGGGTGGAAGGACAGCCCCAGAGGAGGTGGAGGAGGAAATGGGGGCGGCTGGGCGTCGAAGCCTGCCCCTGCTGTTGGAGGTGGTGGCTGGGTGGAGACCCAGCATCCCAACAGCCCAGCACCAGGATGGGGCTCCAAGCCCCAGGAAAGCCCCAACGGCCCAGCACCAGGATGGGGCTCCAAGCCCCAGGAAAGCCCCAACGGCCCAGCACCAGGATGGGGCTCCAAGCCCCAGGAAAGCCCCAACGGCCCAGCACCAGGATGGGGCTCCAAGCCCCAGGAAAGCCCCAACGGCCCAGCACCAGGATGGGGCGCCAAGCCCCAGGAAAGCCCCAACGGCCCAGCACCAGGATGGGGCTCCAAGCCCCAGGAAAACCCCAACGGAAATAGTGGAGGTGTTGGAACAGGAGGAGGCAGCATGGGGTCCTGGGGCGGCCCTGCATCTGTAAGGCAGAGTTCCAACCCCGGCTGGGGCCCGGGGAGCTCCGGAGCCAAACCCGACCCAGCGATGGAGCCCACCGGCTGGGAGGAACCCTCTCCTCCCTCCATCCGCCGCAAGATGGAGATCGATGACGGCACGTCCACATGGGGAGACCCCAGCGCCTACAACAAGACCGTGAATATGTGGGACCGCAACAACCCCACTGGAGGTAACGGTAACCAAGGCAACACCCCCACCCAGCCGCCGACCATTAAGAACAACGGAAGCATGGCCGTCAACAACAGCCACAACCACTCCTCCGTTCCCCCTAGTAACAACAATCACCACCACATGAACCACCACCACCCGCACCACGGACAGCCCCCGCCACACAGCCAGCACCACGGGAACAACAATGGATCCGCCAACACCGCCGCCCCACACCAGGGCAGTGGACCCCAGGGCAGACCACCTATGGCCAACCCAGGTAAGAAACTGACCCCACTCACTTTTCTGAAATGTCTGTAAAACTGGTTATTATGCACCGCTGTAATGTATTGTGGTATTAGCCCTGTGGTTAACCTATACTGGAAAGACTCCAAGTGAGAGACTTATGTCTGAGGAAATATCCAACGTTCAAGTGTATATTTTGTCATTGAATATTGGTGCGATTCATCGTTTTTTTTAAACAACAAATTGAGCGACATGGTTCAATTGTTTAAATTCCATTTGGTTTTGGGTTTTCTGTGAGCTCAATGTGCACATTACACAGTTTCTTTAGATATCAAACGGATGACACTCGAACTGTGCAACGTGTTAGGGAGTTTGGTAATTGCCTACAATGACCATAATCCATTATGTGCCTACTTGTCCTGTCTGTTTCTTTTACGCCTGCTACATAAGAGACCGAAGAATGTGTGATCAAGAGAGAGTTGCATAGCAAGGTCTCTCTACCTGAAAATGTGTGATCTAAGTGATTGATGGCTGCTTTTCAGCAGTCGTTAAAGTATACCTTTATTTACTTTGAAGAACTACTAAAATAGTGGGTTTGTCAGACAGTATAGACAGCAGCTCTATAGAGATGAGATGATCACTTGGAATTAAAGTGAAATATTTGAGTAAAGTAATGTGAATGAAGGTTCATAAGCAGTTAATGGGCAGTCACTGCCATCATGGGACTTTTATTAATTGTTTTGTTCTATGTGGCAGCATTCAACCCACATAATGCATAGTGCATTTAATGTTAAATTATTGGAATTGAAAATGTGTAGAAACCGAACCGACCTTAAAAAGCACTAATCGCTCAGCATTCTAGAACATGCACAGTGCCATGGCTTTTCAAGGCACCCCACTGCAAAGACAAACGCTTCAGTGAAAGCTGACTGTGTCACTGTTCTCGCTGAAAGGTTATGGATGAGAGTGAGACCAGTGCCCCCTGCTGTTTATCTCTGTGTACAACCCCAGTAACCAGAGACTGATCAGCCAGGCTTGGCACACACTGCTCTGGTCTGCCTGCTCACAGTGCTCCTCGGTGGACTCAGCCAGCTCAGACAAGAGGGTCTGGGAGCTGGGCCAGGAGTTAAACAGTCACGGCCGTCCTCCTCTGCCTCTCGCCCTCTCTCTTGGCCTGACTCTTCTGTCGTAGGCTGAAAGCCCTCTGACTATATATAGCAGCATCATGGCACCGCATCAACCTATGCTTACGTCCAAAATGGCACCCTATTCCCTATATAGTGCACTACTTTTTGCCAGAGCCCAAAGGGGCAGTATGGCTGTGTACCAAATGGCACCCTATTCCCTATATAGTGCACTACTTTTTGCCAGAGTCCGAAGGGCCTTGGTCAAAAGTAATGCACTATATAGGGAATAGGGTGCCAGTTGGTACACAGCCATACTGCCCCTGATTAACATGTAACAACTTGGCTCACTGTTTTACAAGGAGGAAAAGCCTGAGGATTGAGAGTAGAACGGGGTGTAGTGCAAGTGAATGAATGGAAGCGAGCACACACTGTTCCTCAGTAGTTTTATGGTTATCTTTTCATCAGTAATGGAACCAGTTGACTGGCATTAAAACTAGACTGCCAGACTGCAACTGCTAACAATGTCTGTTGATCACTGTTTGCTGGTCTTGTAAGTGAATATACTTGCAATAAAGTGACGCACACATCACTTTAAAGCATACATTTATAAATATGTCCTTCCCTCTCTTCTCCCAGGCTGGGGGGAGCTGCCCAGTGTCCAGCAGCCCAAGCCAGAAATGGCATGGGGGGAACCCGCTGGCCCCTCTCCTGCAGTGGACAACGGCACCTCTGCCTGGGGCAAACCCCCCGGTGTTCCTGGAGGCTGGGGCGATGGGGGGCACGAGCCCAATGGACCCTACAGGAGGGGCAACAACGGACCCTCTGGACCTGCACCCTGCAAGCCAGGTTAGGACCACATGCCGTTGGTGTACAAACATGGTTAACACTCACTTACTCATCAGTAAATAAAAATACTCTATTGTGTTTGTAAGTACCTGAAAGCTTCTGTTAAAGATTTGCTTTTCTAGATGTCTTGAAGGTCACGGTGATGTCTGCTATTGCATGAATTTTTATACTTGAAGGCAGACAAGAAAAGGAGGGACTTGTGTGACAATACTGGCACCAAGTGGTTGCATTCCAATTGCACGCAAAGGGGTTGCCCTTGATCTTTGCAAGCATTCAAAAGTGAAATCAAAGTGTATTAGTCACATGGTACAGTGCTAAGGTTAGACTCGACTGCAGTATACTGGTAGAGCAGAAACACAGATACTAAGGTTAGCTTGATACTACTGTTTGGGCACTGCAGTCAGATTTCAATGAACCAGCTATATTACAACAAGGCACTTACTAAATCACTTTTACTTGGTATTCATATCCAGGACATTTACCCTGCACTGCTCCTCTTCCAGCCCCCAAATCTATGCAAGATGGCTGGGGAGGCGGGAGGGAGGAGGAGATGGGCATGTCTTCTGGCCAATGGGATGCTGACGCCGGAGACATGTGGAACAGCCCCGCCTCCCAGGAGAGCAGCACCTCCTGTAACTCGTGGGGCCAGCCGCCCAAGAAGGGCCCGCCCAAGGGCAAGATGGGTAACCAGCCAGACGAAGCCTGGATCATGAACCGTCTCATCAAGCAGCTCACGGACATGGGCTTCCCGGTATGAATGTGATTCGTTTTGCAATGTCAGAATTAGACCTGGGTTCAAATACTATTTGATATATTTCAACTACTTTTGCTCCAGCCTCCTGGAGTGCCGGGGGGGGGTGTGTGTGTTTTGGGATAATTATTTTGTCCTTTAAACCAGGCAATTTCAGTCAAGCACAGATATGAAGTATTTGAAATGATTTCAAATTGTTTCAGAATCCACACATTTAAATGTATGTATCAAGCATGTAGTCAGTGTATTGTATAGTTGAAGTTGTCACTGACTGGGTGTCTCGTGTTGCCATTGTGTTACAGAGGGATCCTGCCGAGGAGGCTCTGAAGAGCAACGACATGAACCTGGACCAGGCCATGAGTAGGTTTTCCCTGTGTGTGTGTGTGTCTGACTGTGTGTGGGCGCACATCTACGTGTGTTTCTGCTTGTTGCTGTGTATGCGCATTCCATATTTATCTGACCTCTCTCCCAAGGCGCTTTGTTGGAGAAGAAGACTGAACTGGACAAGCGGGGCATGGGCATGTCGGACTACAACAACGGGATGAACAAGCCGTTGGGTTGCCGTCCCCAGGTCCTCTCCAAAGACCCCTCGGACCGCAGCCCATTCCTAGACAAGGTACTATATGAATGCCACTAGCATTGTATCAGGAATCGACAGCCGTCATGTCCAATAGAAAGACAGCTAGTGAAAGACATGTCCATTGACGAAGGATTAAACCACAAACGCACGTGCCTATGAATGGTGAAAATACAGGGGTCTTGTTTCAGTCCCACCTTTTCTTATTACCGCGATTGGGATTACGAGAAGTTGACTGTGTCCTTTGTAAAGCGTACCATACACAAACAAAAGTGATTGATTTAACTGAAATGATTTACTGACTGATCTTGTCTCCCCTCCTCCCTGGCTCCAGGACGGTGGTCTGTCAGATGACGCCCCCCCCTCACCGTTTCTGCCTTCTCCCGTCAGCCTGAAGCTCCCCCTGGTTAACAACCTTCAGCCTGGGCTGGCCCTGGGCGCCCCGGGGCTCAACATGCAGAACTTGAACAACAGACAGGTAAGGAGGGGGGGGGAGGTGAAACGCATGCGCTGCACCTCAGTCTCGTAATGAGGTAGCCCTTCCTGTGATTAGTTTCACCCTCGGCCCTATTATGGCGGTTAAGACGTTGGTTCAGGTCCCGTCTGTGACACACACACACACACACACACACACAGATGTATGCATAACCACAAACACATTTAGTGTAGATAAGTATACAGTAGCACATACACAACCACACACGTGCTTACATGACAATCTCTCACACCCACACTTCATGAACCCATTGCCAGGAGCTGGAGAATTGAGTGGCCTCGATATGCGACACTAAAGGGAAAACACTTTGAATGGAGTTGAGAACTCCATTCAGCTCTCCACCACTATCTCAAGGGTCGTTACGTCCGTAACCTTTCCTGCGGAGCCCATTGAAATGGGATAATTTTTGTATCATCAACTTTACAGAGAGGAGCCGCCATAGAAATACGAGTCCTTTATAGAACATAAGAGTCCTTGAAAGCCCAACAAAGCACTGTAACTCTGTCATAACAGTATTGGATTGAACAACTTATTGTCTGACACTGAACATAATTCTCTTTACTTCATAAGTCCCATTTTCCTTTATTGGCATATTGCTTGGGGCATTTAAAGAGCACTATCATTTAATCACAATCACCATTTAATCCAACTGAATGCACTCCAAATGTGCCAGTTTCTCCAGTATTGGTCAGTGGTTCAATGCGGTAGACCTTAGTTGAAAACCTATTTTCTTTCAAATGGACCCTGGATTGTTTGGGAAGTGGTGGAAAATCTTTATTTGTGGTTTCTCTGAGACACTGTGAGCCAGAGTTGTGTATTGTGAGGGACATCCTATTCATCGAATGTCTGGAGGGAATGAGTGGATTGAGTGATTGTCATGTCAACTCTTATTGACATTTAGTCATTTCCTCTCTGGTGTGTGTGTGTCTAGATGCAGAGTGGAATGTTGGGCAGCAGTGGAGCAGCACTATCCCGGGCCATGCAGCAGCCTCCTCCTCAGCCGTCAGTGCCGCCTCTCGGCTCCTCCCAGCCTAGTCTACGCGCTCAAGTGCCTCAGTTTCTCACCCCTCAGGTACACACACACACACACACACTATGCCTCAGCCAAGTTTCTCTCCGTTCACACACACCACGTTTTCTGTCCCCCAACCCCAGGCTCTCTCCATGACTGCTTTACTCTGTTTTAAGATATTTTGAGATGTTCTGAACAACTCTCATCTGTCTCCTTGTCCTCCCCTCCAGGTTCAAGCACAGCTCTTGCAGTTTGCCGCGAAAAACATTGGTCTGAACCCTGCACTTTTAACCTCACCAATAAACCCTCAACAAATGACCCTGTTGTACCAACTTCAGCAACTGCAAATGGTGAGTACAAGCCAAAGGCCCCTGTCTGCATTAGAAATAGGGTTCGTACTCCCAGAACCAGGCAGGATGAGCCTGTCTGCATTAGAAACAGGGTTTGTTCTAACCGAACCAGGCCGGATGAGCCTGTCTGCATTAGAAACAGGGTTCGTACTCCCAGAACCAGGCAGGATGAGCCTGTCTGCATTAGAAACAGGGTTTGTACTCCCAGAACCAGGCAGGATGAGCCTGTCTGCATTAGAAACAGGGTTCGTACTCCCAGAACCAGGCAGGATGAGCCTGTCTGCATTAGAAACAGGGTTTGTTCTAACTAAACCAGACAGGATGAGCCTGTCTGCATTAGAAACAGGGTTTGTTCTAACTAAACCAGACAGGATGAGCTTGTCTGCATTAGAAACAGGGTTTGTTCTAACTGAACCAGACAGGATGGGCTTGTTTGCATTAGAAACAGGGTTCGTACTCACCGAACCAGATCGGATGAGCCTGTCTGCATTAGAAACAGGGTTCGTTCTAACTGAACCAGACAGGATGGGCCTGTTTGCATTAGAAACAGGGTTCGTACTCACCGAACCAGACAGGATGGGCCTATCTGCGTTAGAAACAGGGTTTGTTCTAACTGAACCAGACAGGATGGGCCTGTCTGCGTTAGAAACAGGGTTCGTACTCACCGAACCAGACAGGATGGGCCTGTCTGCATTAGAAACAGGGTTTGTTCTAACCGAACCAGACAGGATGGGCCTGTCTGCATTAGAAACAGGGTTCGTACTCACCGAACCAGACAGGATGGGCCTGTCTCCATTAGAAACAGGGTTCGTACTCACCGAACCAGACAGGATGGGCCTGTTTGCATTAGAAACAGGGTTTGTTCTAACCGAACCAGACAGGATGGGCTTGTCTGCATTAGAAACAGGGTTCATACTCACCGAACCAGACAGGATGGGCTATTCTTATTGTATTTTTTATGGACACCCTCAGGGGTACCCCAGTCTTTTGGATAAGGTGATGACCCTTTCTCTCTTTCTCTTCGTCTCCCTCTGCCTTTCGCTCTCTTGCATTGACTCTTTCCGTCTCTCTTTCTCTCTGTTTCTAGGCGTACCAGCGTTTACAAATCCAGCAGCAGATGATGCAAGCTCAGCGCAACGTCTCGGGCCCCATCAGACAACAAGAGCAGCAAGTAAGAGGCCCCTGTTTCAACCCCTATACATTCTCATCACTGTGTGACCCTCTGGGTCGTTCCATTTGATTACAATCACTTTTTGATTTTGAACTAAACTTTCCATACATATTTGCCCATGGTATAAGTGGTCAGAAAGTGAGAAGATGGAGGTGCTCAAAGTTGACCCATTTTGCATACCCTACATACATCTATGTCTTCATCACTGGAAAAGACAAACCGTTGAGCGTGATATCATTTAAAAGCTTACAAACTATTTTATCATTTCAAGAGAAAATGTCAAGTATAAAAAAATTACATCCTTTAATGTTATCTAAAACTTCATAACCTCAATTGATTTATTTATTTATATATATATATTTATTTATAGATAGATAGAGAGAGATAGAGAGATAGAGAGAGATATATATATATATATATCTCTCTCTATCTCTCTATTTTTGCATTTCGGGTATATGTTGAAGCTTAGACCCGATTTGAGTTGTCTGAGTTGTTGTTTTTGTGCTCGCAATCGATTGAGACAGCATGCTCTTGAAATCGAGGTGTGTCATTTCAATCCTAGAAACAGAATGGACATAACCCTTCAAACCGGTGCAATTTAGCTGGTATATCATTGACATTTGAATTAAAATGTTTACTTCCAACTGCTCCGACGAAGATGGCCGCTGGTCCACCCACCATTGAATGTCAACATAAAACAAATAATAGAACAGACATTTATCTCTGTTTCCTATGGAAGACTTAAAGTATAATGTAAAACAACTGATATATCCCATTCAAGTCAACATTCTGATGTGTGGACCTGCTACCATTTTGAAAGTTGACATATTAAAATGTATTCCCATTTCAGAACATCCACCCTGTGTTGAAGAGCATGGTGTCTCAACCAATGGCAGGCAACAACTCAAACACCAAAGATAATATCAAAATCGGGTCTAAGCTACAACATCTGCAAAAATAATCAGCGTGCACAGTTTTTGATCATTGACAAAGTTAGAAATGACGATTTAAAGAATCTATAAAACCGTAAATATGTGCTATAAATTGTATTGTTTACGATTAGTGTTGAACTCGACCGGATATGCTGACTTAGTTGCGTGTGAGTCAGGGGAAATGTGTTTGTCAAAAGCACCTCCAGTTGCTCAAACTTGCTATTTCTCTAGAATATATGGAGAAGTGGTTACAGAAGTTGGTTGCTTGTGTGGTTGGATCCTTTTTTTCTTGCAAATTGAGAACTTCTCTAAAATAATCTGAAGACACTAAAGCAGGGATTCCCAAACGCTTTTGGCACGTGACCCCATTTTGATATCTGAAAGTTCTCTCGACCCCAACCTTGTGATTAACAGCCAATGGTTACTTTTAAAATTGGGGCCATGGCAGTCAATTGCAAAACATTCTGACAGTATTTCTGTTTTGTATTCTCAACTCACCATCACATACTTTTAATGTGGGGCTATGAGTCAATTACAAGTGTCTGACATAAGATCAATTATGTCACCACCACTAATGACATAGGTGTGCTTGATGCATGTCGCGTCTGCGCTTCTCAAAGTCGAGGGGTGTGGTCCACAGTGCGCACCTCATCTCTCCTGTCACATCCAACCTGGATCGATATTTGTTTTTAATGCAGACGAACGCACTGAATTGGCGTACTATGAGTTTTAATTCTTGGAGGGAGACGACACGGTATTCCTTTTGAGACCAACCGAAACTCCTCAATAGTGACCCGTGAATGCGTTGTCTGCAACATACGGTCACATCGACTGCATAGCCAGGCACGACTCCTACACCATCATTAAGTTTGCACCTGATCACCGACAACGACGAGACAGCCTATAGGGGGGAAGTCAGAGACCTGGCCGGGTTGTCAGAATAACATCCCTCAATGTGATCAAGACAAAGGAGATGATTGTGGACTACAGGAAAAGGAGGACCAAGCACGCCCTCATTCTCATCGACGGGCTGTAGTGGAGCAGGTTGAGCGCTTCAGGTTCAAACAAACTATCATGGTCCAAACACACCAAGGCAGTCGTGAAGAGGGCACGACAAAGCCTATTCCCCTTAAGGAAACTAAAAAGATTTGGCATGGGTCCTGAGATCCTAAAAAGGTTCTACAGCTGCAACATCGACTGCATCCTGACTGGTTGCATCACTGCCTGGTATGGCAATTGCTCAGCCTCTGACCGCAAGGCACTACAAATCAAATGTATTTATATAGCCCTTCGTACATCAGCAGACATCTCAAAGTGCTGTACAGAAACCCAGCCTAAAACCCCAAACAGCAAGCAGTGTAGGTGTAGAAGTACGGTAGCTAGGAAAAACTCCCTAGAAAAGCCAAAACCTAGGAAGAAACCTAGAGAGGAACCAGGCTATGAGGGGTGGCCAGTCCTCTTCTGGCTGTGCAGGGTAGAGATTATAACATAACCAAGATGTTCAAATGTTCATAAATGACATGCACGGTCAAATAATAATAATCACAGTAGTTGTCGAGGGTGCAGCAAGTCAGCACCTCGGGAGTAAATGTCACTTTGCTTTTCATAGCTGATCATTAAGAGTATCTCTACCACTCCTGCTGTCTCTAGAGAGTTGAAAACAGCAGTTCTGGGACAGGTAGTTGAAACTGGAGCAGCAGCACTACAGAGGGTAGTGAGTCCGGCCCAGTACATCACCGGGGCTAAGATGCCTGCCATCAAGGACCTCTACACCAGGCGGTGTCAGAGGAAGGCCCTAAAAATTGTCGAAGACCCCAGCCACCCCAGTCAGACTGTTCTCTTTACTACCGCATGGCATTCTCTTTACTACCGCATGGCATTCTCTCTACTACCGCATGGCATTCTCTCTACTACCGCATGGCATTCTCTCTACTACCGCATGGCATTCTCTCTACTATCGCATGGCATTCTCTCTACTACCGCATGGCATTCTCTCTACTACCGCATGGCAAGCGGTACTGGAGTGCCAAGCCTGACAAAAAGGCTTCTCAACATTTTTTACCCCCAAGCCATAAGTCAAAATCAAATCAAATGTATTTATATAGCCCTTCGTACATCAGCTGATATCTCAAAGTGCTGTACAGAAACCCAGCCTAAAACCCCAAACAGCAAGCAATGCAGGTGTAGAAGCACGGTGGTTAGGAAAAGCTCCCTAGAAAGGCCAAAACCTAGGAAGAAACTTAATAAGTCTCGTGAATAGGTAATCAAATGGCTACCTGGATTACCCGGATGTGTGCCTCCCCAACCCATCTTTTTACGCTGCTGCTACTCTCTGTTTATCATATATACATAATTACTTTAACTATACATTCATGTACATACTACCTCAATTGGGCCGACCAACCAGTGCTCCCGCACAGTGGCTATCCGGGCTATCTGCATTGTTTCCCACCCACCACCCGCCAACCCCTCTTTTACGCTACTGCTACTCTGTTCATCATATATGCATGTACATACTCACTCAATCAGCCTGACTAACCGGCGTCGCTACTGTATATAGCCTCGCTACTGTATGTAGCCTCGCTACTGTATATAGCCTCGCTACTGTATATAGCCTGTCTTTTTACTGTTGTTTTATTTCTTTACCTACCTATTGTTCACCTAATACCTTTTTTGTGCTATTGGTTAGAGCCTGTAAGTAAGCATTGTTTTCAGCGCACGTGACAACAAACTTTGATTTGACATCGCAGCTCGGTCAGCTGTTCCATTTCACTTACCGACCCATCAACTGATTCATGATCACAAACGTATTTCGCTGATTTGGCCGCTCATCATTTTTCCCTATTTGCCCTGCATGATTGCTTTCAGTTTCCCAAATATGTCTGTTACATAGGCAAGGAGACATGTTTCATTTTCAGCTAAGTCTGTTTAAAAAAAAAAAATAATAATAATATCCATTGCCAATGACAATTCCTCTCAATTAAAAAGTATTTCCCACACTCCCCCTCGATAACCACCAAGCCTCGGTTTGAAATGGAACATTGTCATGCTCTGATCCCATATCGCCGCAAAAGTTTGGGAACAGGCGTGCGCGATGTAGTTTACAGTCGAAGTTACCTGCTGTGTATCGGAGTTCTGCGCTCTTGCTGCCAGTTGCTTTAACTCGGTGGGTGTATCATACAATGCGTCCATATGGTAGAGGGAGACTCATTCATAACTAGAGTGGAATCAGTTTTTCGTCAATATAGCCACGCTGAACATCACCTGTGCTGTTTCGTGCTCGGGAATCGTGAGACAGAACAATATGTCCTCGTGTATAGCATCCCCTGACAAAAGTCAATGCACCTCGGCCCTCAAAGCTAACGTCCATTTGGAGAGAATAAAGTGGAGAGTATGATCTTTCAGTCAGTTTCCTCTTGATTGCTAACTATAGCATCAATTCAGTGTTATCCATTTTCATAGACCCTTAGTTTGGGAACCGCCTGCACTAAAGGCAGTCTTTTCCCACCAGATAAGTGACTGTTGATGAGGTGCTGATTGTAGGAGTCATGCCAAGGTCTGTTGGTCTTGGTCATTGTAAACTTATGCCCTCACTTTCTCTCTCCTTTGTCCCCCTCTTTCTCCTGTTCTGTTTCTTTCTCAACCCCCCCCCCCCCCCTCCAGGTTGCACGTACAATCAATAACATGCAGCAGCAGATCCAACAGCACCAGCGTCAGCTGTACCAGGCCCTGCTGATGAAGCAGCAGCCCCCCGGCTCCCACTCCGGCCTGCACCCCGGCCAAGGCAAATCAGCCCTGGACTCGTTCCCAGGCCACCCCCAGGCACCGGGCCTCTCCGACCTGCACACCAAAGAGCCGCAGTCTTCTCCCAACTCCTACAGCCCCTACCCCCTCTGTGAGTCCAGCACTCACACTGTCACTCACACACGCACTCCTTCAGCCCCTATGCTCTCTCTACATCTCTCACAAACAAGCTGTTTGTATAATTAGTAAGCCTTAAATACGTCAGTATAAGTCCCTGCAATGTCTTTTATCTATCTGGTTTGTGTTGAGCTGTGTATTCAATGTTAGATGTCTCTCTCTTAGCTGGACTCAATCCAAACATGAATGTAAACTGCATGGAGGTGGGGGGCCTGTCCATGAAGGAGCCTCCCCAGCCCCAGTCCCGTCTGTCCCAGTGGACCCACGCCAACTCCATGGACAGCCTCTCTGGAAACTCCTCTCACATGGAGCCCAACCTCAATAAGCACGGTAGGAGGAACATTAGGAACTTTGAAGTCTCAATTAAATGATGTTGTCCCTGGGGGGGGGGGGGTGGCAATAAATAAACATATACACGCTGTTAAACAAGAAATCAATCTATTAGTCATCTCGGTAGAAAAATGGGGTTTTCTGATCACTTAGTCGATTTTCTTCCCCAACATAGTGACTTATTTGACTCACTCTGAATAACATTAACGTATTTCACACCAACTCTCTCACCAGCCAACAGACATTCTCTGGGTTTCTTTCACACAGTTTTGCATTGACAACAGACACGTTAACACTGGAAATTGAACGTGTGAGCCACAAACACTACCTCCCCTAACCTCTCCCACTGTGGCGCGAGCAACAAGCTGCTGTTCTGCCCTTATAGTAATCAACTTGTACCAGTAAACAGGGGTTGTTATTACTCGAAGGCTTTGTATGTTTCCACATATCTCAGTGATGAAACGGTGTGGGAAATCTCAACTGGAAGTATTCAGTATGAAATCAATGGTTTCTCTTTAGTGTCTGACATTTAAAATTACTTTTTAAATCCATTTCTATTTCTCAAGTGATGTCTCACGTTGATATTCATCTGGATGTATCCTTGTGACCCAGTGTTCAGTGTTTTGCTCTCCATACTCCACTAAGAGCAACACTGACAACCACTCTTACTTTGCCATGTTTTTAAGCCTTTATGATTGAAACATCTATATACATTACCAGTCAAAAGTATGGACACACCTACTCATTCAGGGGTTTTTCTTTATTTTTACTATTTTCTACATTGTAGAATTATTGTGAAGACAAACTATGGAATCATGTAGCAACAAAGTGTTACAAATCAATATATTTGAGATTGTTGAGAGTACCCACCCTTTGCCTTGATGACAACTTTGCACACGCATGGCATTTTCTCAACCAGCTTCACCTGGAATGCTTTTCCAACAGTCTTGAAGGAGTTCCCACATATGCTGAGCACTTGTTGGCTGCTTTTCCTTCACTCTGCGGTCCAACTCATCCCAAACCATCTCAATTGAGTTGAGGCCAGGTCATCTGATGCAGCACTGCATCATTCTCCTCCTTGGTCAAATAGCCCTTACACAGCCTGGAAGTGTGTTGTCATTGTAGTAGGTAGAATGACGCCGGGGGGTGGTTTTACGTGCTCCTAACCAACTGTGCTATTTTGATCTGTTTTTTTTTTTTTGCATTTAACTTAACTATTTTGTACATAATGTTGCTGCTATCATCTCTTATGACCGGAAAATAACTTCTGGACATCATAACAGCTATTACTCACATCGAACTGTAGGAAGCTGTATTCTTTAACATGTCCGACGCAAAGGATATACTGCTTTCTCGGCAGCAGGCCCAAATCCCTGTCATTTGCACGAAGAAAAGCCTGAGAAAAGGGGGGAGGAGTTCCGGCAGCCTTCTGAGAATTCAGAAGCGAGTGAGCGAACCCCCACTGCCATCCCATTCTATTGGCCAACGTGCAATCATTGTAAAATAAAATCGATGACCTACGATCAAGATTATCCTACCAACGGGACAGTAAAAACTAATGTTTCATTGAGTCGTGGCTGAACGACGACATGGATAATATAGAGCTGGCGGGATTTTGCATGCACCGGCAGGACAAGAAGCTATGATATGAGCCTTCAACGGTTTCTCCCCTTATCAGTACTGTCACGTGATTGTTTTCCCTGTACTCAGCCCCTCCTAAGCTTTATTATGGCATACCTCATGTCTCTTGTGTAAATAATGTTCCTATAACAATGTTCAAAGTTTACTCCAGACTCCCAACACTATCTACCAAGAGTTCTCATCTATATTATTCCTAGCCGTCTATTTAACACCACAAAACGAAGCTGGCACTAAGACCGCCCTCAACCAACTGTATAAGGCGATAAGAAAATGCTTATCCAGAAGCGGCGCTCCTTGTGGCCGGGGACATTAATGCAGGCAAACTTAAATGTCACGTGCAACCAGAGGGGGAAAAACTCGACCACCTTTACTCCACACACAGAGATGGATACAAATCTCCACCCCGCCCTCCCATTTGGCAAATCTGACCATAATTCTATCCTTCGGTATACAAACAAAAACTAAAGCAGGAAGTACCAGTAACTCGCTCAATACGGAAGTGGTCAGATGACGCTGACGCTATGCTATAGGACTGTTTTGCTTGCACAGACCGGAATACGTTCTGGGATTCATCCAATGGCATTGAGTACACCACCTCAGTCATCGGCTTTATCAATAAGTGCATTGACGACGTCATCCCCACAGTTGACCGTACGTACATCCCAACCAGAAGCCATGGATTACAGGCAAAATGCCTACTATTGCTCGCTTCGAGGGAAGTAACACTGAAGTATGCATGAGAGCACCAGCTGTTCTGGACGACTGTGTGATAACACTCTCGGTAGTGATGTGAGCAAGACCTTTAAACAGGTCATTTTCACAAACGCGGAGCCAGACGGATTACCAGGACGCGTACTCAAAACATGCGTGGACCAACTGGCAAGTTCACTGCCATTTTCAACCTCTCCCTGACAGTCTGTAATACCTACATGTTTCAAGCAGACCACCATAGTCCCTGTGCCCATGGAAGTGAAGGTAACCTGCCTAAATAATTACCGCCCCGTAGCACTCACATCGTTAGCCATGAAGTGCTTTGAAAGGCTGGTCATGGCTCACATCAACAGCCTCCTCCCGGATACCCGAGACCCACTCCAATTTACATACCGCCCCAACAGATCCACAGATGACGCAATCTCAATTGCACTCCACACTGCCCTTTCCCACCTGGACTAAAGGAACACCTATGTGAGAGTGCTGTTAATTGACTACAGCTCAGTGTTCAACACCATGGTGCTCACAAAGCTCATCATTAAGCTAAGGACCCTGGAACTAAACACCTCCCTCTGTAACTGGATCCTGGACTTCCTGATGGACACATTTTCCTCCAAGATTTGGCATGGGTCCCCAGATCCTTAGTTTTACAGCTGCACCATCGAGAGCATTCTGACCGGTTGCGTTTGCTGCCTGGTATGGCAACTGCTCGGCATCTGACCATAAGGCGTTACAGAGGATAGTGTGCATGGCGCAGTACATAACTGGGGCCAAGCTTCCTGCCATCCAGGATAGAGGTCGAAAGACTATGATTATTCAACACCGATATCGATTTATTGGACGACCAAAAAAAGCTGATGCTGAATTATTATTATTTTTTTATATTTTTAAATGTATTTATTTGTAATGACAACTACAACAATACTGAATGAACACTTTTTTTATTTTATTTTAACTTAATATAATACATCAATAAAATCCATTTAGCTTCAAATAAATAATGAAACATGTTCAATTTAGTTTAAATAATGCAAAAACGAAGTGTTGGAGAAGAAAGTAAAAGTGCCATATGTGCCATGTAAAAAAGCTAACGTTTAAGTTCCTTGCTCAGAACATGAGAACGCTGGTGGTTCCTTTTAACATGAGTCTTCAATATTCCCAAGTAAGAAGTTTTAGGTTGTAGTTATTACAGGACTAAGTCTCTCGATACCACTTGTATTTCATATACCTTTGACTATTGGATGTTCTAATAGGTATTTTAGTATTGCCAGCCTAATCTCGGGAGTTGATGGTCTTGAAGTCATAAACAGCATTGCGAAGAGCTGCTGGCAAACGCAGGAAAGTGCTGTTTGAATGAATGCTTACGAGCCTGCTGCTGCCTACCATCGCTCAATCCCCCCCAAGCAGACACATCGATGGCTCTGAACAAACTTTATTTGACTCTTTGCAAACTGGAATCCATATATCCTGAGGCTGTATTCATTGAAGCTGGGGATTTTAACAAGGCTAATCAAGGACCATATCACGTCCACCCTACCTGACACCCTAGACCCACTCCAATTTGCTTACCGCCCAAATAGGTCCACAGACGATGCAATCTCAACCACACTGCCCTAACCCATCTGGACAAGAGGAATACCTATGTGAGAATGCTGTTCATCGACTACAGCTTGGCATTTAACACCATAGTGCCCTCCACGCTCGTCATCAAGCTCGAGACCCTGGGTCTCGACCCCGCCCTGTGTAACTGGGTACTGGACTTCCTGAGGGGCCGGTGGTGAGGGTAAGCAACAACATCTGCACCCCGCTGATCCTCAACACTGGGGCCCCACAAGGGTGCGTTCTGAGCCCTCTCCTGTACTCCCTGTTCACCCACGACTGCGTGGCCACGCACGCCTCCAACTCAATCATCAAGTTTGCGGACGACACAACAGTGGTAGGCTTGATTACCAACAACGACGAGACGGCCTACAGAGAGGATGTGAGGGCCCTCGGAGAGTGGTGTCAGGAAAATAACCTCACACTCAACGTCAACAAAACTAAAGAGATGATTGTGGACTTAGGAAATAGCAGAGGGAACATCCCCATATCCACATCGATGGAACTGAATTGGTCCACCCACACAGACAGCATCGTGAAGAAGGCGCAGCAGCGCCTCTTCAACCTCAGGAGGCTGAAGAAATTTGGCTTGTCACCAAAAGCACTCACAAACTTCTACAGATGCACAACCGAGAGCATCCTGTCGGGCTGTATCACCACCTGGTATGGCAACTGCTCCGCCCACAACCGTAAGGCTCTCCAGAGGGTAGTGAGGTCTGCACAACGCATCACCGGGGGCCAACTACCTGCCCACCAGGACACCTACACCACCCGATGTCACAGGAAGGCCATAAAGATCATCAAGGACAACAACCACCCGAGCCACTGCCTGTTCACCCCGCTATCATCCAGAAGGCGCGGTCAGTACAGGTGCATCAAAGCTGGAACCGAGAGACTGAAAAACAGCTTCTATCTCAAGGCCATCAGACTGTTAAACAGCCACCACTAACATTGAGTGGCTGCTGCCAACACACTGACTCAACTTCAGCCACTTTAATAATGGGAAATGATGTTAAATATATCACTAGCCACTTTAAACAATGCTACCTAATATAATGTTTACATACCCTACATTATTTATCTCATATGTATACGTATATACTGTACTCTATCATCTACTGCATCTTTATGTAATACATGCATCACTAGCAACTTTAACTATGCCACTTTGTTTACATACTCATCTCATATGTATATACTGTACTCAATACCATCTACTGTATCTTGCCTATGCCGCTCTGTACCATCACTCATTCATATATCTTTATGTACATATTCTTTATCCCCTTACACTTGTCTATAAGGTAGTAGTTTAGTTTTGGAATTGTTAGCTAGATTACTTGTTGGTTATTACTGCATTGTCAGAACTAGAAGCACAAGCATTTCACTACACTCGCATTAACATCTGCTAACCATGTGTATGTGACAAATAAAATTGGATTTGACTGCTCTATCAAATCAGACTATAATATAATAAAACACAGAAATACGAGCCTTGGGTCATTAATATGGTCAAATCCGAAAACTATCATTTCGAAAACGTTTCTTCTTTCAGGTGGCATCCATAAGTCTAAACATTGCTGTTACATTGCACAACCTTCAATGTTATGTCATAATTACGTAAAATTCTGGCAAATTAGTTTGCAACGAGCCAGGCGGCCCAAACTGTTGAATATACCCTGACTCTGCGTGCAATGAACGCAAGAGAAGTGACACAATTTCCCTTGTTTAATATTGCCTGCTAACATGAATTTCTTTCAACTAAATATGCAGGTTTAAAAATATACACTGCTCAAAATAAAGGGAACACTAAAATAACACATCCTAGATCTGAATGAATGAAATATTAATTGTCTTGCATTAGGAGGAACCCAGGGCCAACCGCACCAGCATATGGTCTCACAAGGGGTCTGAGGATCTCATCTCGGTACCCAATGGCAGTCAGGCTACCTCTGGCGAGCACAGAGGGCTGTGCGCCCCACCCCCCAAAGAAATGCCACCCCACACCATGACTGACCCACCGCCAAACCGATCACGCTGGAGGATGTTGCAGGCAGCAGAACGTTCTCCACGGTGTCTCCAGACTCACGTCTGCCACGTGCTCAGTGTGAACCTGCTTTCATCTGTGAAGAGCACAGGGCGCCAGTGGCGAATTTGCCAATCTTGGTGTTCTCTGGCAAATGCCAAACGTCCTGCACGGTGTTGGGCTGTAAGCACAACCCCCACCTCATACCACCCTCATGGAGTCTGTTTCTGACCGTCTGAGCAGACACGTGCACAATTGTGGCCTGCTGGAGGTCATTTTGCAGGGCTCTGGCAGTGCTCCTCCTTGCACAAAGGCGGAGGTAGCGGTCCTGCTGCTGGGTTGTTGCCCTCCTACGGCCTCCTCCACGTCTCCTGATGTACTGGCCTGTCTCCTGGTAGCGCCTCCATGCTCTGGACACTATGCTGACAGACACAGCAAACCTTCTTGCCACAGCTCGCATTGATGTGCCATCCTGGATGAGCTGCACTACCTGAGCCACTGGTGTGGGTTGTAGACTCCGTCTCATGCTACCACTAGAGTGAAAGCACCGCCAGCATTCAAAAGTGACCAAAACATCAGCCAGGAAGCATAGAAACTGAGAAGTGGTCTGTGGTCACCACCTGCAGAACCACTCCTTTATTGGGTGTCTTGCTAATTGCCTATTTTCACCTGTTGTCTATCCCAATTGCACAACAGCATGTGAAATTTAATGTCAGTGTTGCTTCCTAAGTGGACAGTTTGATTTCACAGAAGTGTGATTGACTTGGAGTTACATTGTTTAAGTGTTCCCTTTATTTTTGTGAGCAGTATATATACTTCTGTGTATTGATTTTAAGAAAAGCATTGTTTATGGTTAGGTACATTCGTGCAACGATTGTGCTTTTTTCGCATATGCGCTTTTGTTAAATCATCCCCCGTTTGGCGAAGTTGTCTGTCTTTGTTAGGAAGAAATGGTCTTCAGTTTGCAACGAGCCAGGCGGCTCAAACAGCTGCATATACCCTGACTCTGTTGCACAGAACTCAAGAGAAGTGATAATTTCCCTAGTTAAAATAAATGAATGTTAGCAGGCAATATTAACTAAATATGCAGGTTTAAAAATATATACTTGTGTATTGATTTTAAATAAGGCGTTGATGTTTATGGTTAGGTACATATTGGTGCAGCGACAGTGCTTTTTTTCACGAATGCATTTGTTAAATCACCCGTTTGGCGAAGTAGGCGTGAAGTGATTCAAAGAAATTAACAGACCCCGCATCGATTTATATGCAACGGAGGACAAGCTAGATAAACTAGTAATATCAACCATGTGTAGTTATCTAGTGATTATGATTGTTTTTTATAAGATACGTTTATTGCTTGCTAGCACCTTAACTTGGCTCCTTGCTGCACTCGCATAACAGGTAGTCAGCCTGCCACGCAGTCTCCTTGTGGAGTGCAATGTAATCGGCCATGATCGGTGTCCAAAAATGCTGATTACCGATTGTTATGAAAACTTGAAAATCGGCCGACCTCAAATCCAGGACCAATATACTAGACAATGTCAGAGGAAAGCCCCCAAAATTGTCATATTCCAGCCACCCTCATCAGACTTTTCTCTGCAATCGTTACTGGAGCACCAAGTCTAGGTCCAAAAGGCTCCTTAACAGCTTCTACCCCCAAGCTATAGGACTACTGAACAATTAATCAATGGCCATCAGACTATTTACATTGACCCCCCCCCCCCCCCCATTTGTTTAGTACACTGCTGCTTCTGTTTATTATTATTATTATTATTATTATTAGTCACTTCAGCCCTACCTACATGTACAAACTACCTCGACGAACCTGTATCCCTGCACATTGACTCAGTACCAGTACACCCTGTATATAGCCGTTCTGTTACTTTTTGTGGGGATAAAAATCTTAACTCTTTCTTGACATAATTGTTGTATTTGGAGCATGTGACAAAGTTTGATTTTGATTTGTCCTGTTGAAAAACAAACAAGTGATAGCCCCACTAAGGGCAAACCAGGTGGGATGGTGTATCGCTGCAGAATACAATACGGTGGTAGCCATGCTGGTTCAGTGTGATTGAATTCTAAATAAATCAGTGTCGCCAGCAAAGCACACCACCTCCATGCTTCACGGTGAGAACCACACATGCGGAGATCATCCGTTCAGCTAATCTGCGACTCACAAAGACAGTGGTTGGAACCAAAAATCTCAAATTTGGACTCAACAGACCAAAGGACACATTTCCACCGGTCTAATGTCTATTGCTCGTGTTTCTTCATCCAAGCAAGTCTTCTTATTGATTTCCTTTAGTAGTGGTTTCTTTGCAGCACTACGACCATGAAGGCCTGATTCACAGTCTCCTCTGAACAGTTGATGTCTGTTACTTGAACTTTGATGCATTTATTTGGGCTGCAATTTTAATTTACTTTTTTTCTTTTCTATTCCTCCCCAATTTCTTGGTATCCAATTGGTAGCTTAGTCTTGTCCTATCACTGCAACTCCCATACGGACTCGAGAGGCGAAGGTCGAGAGCTGTGCGTCCTCCGAAACACGACCCAGCCATGCCACACTGCTTCTTGACACAATGCCCGCTTAACCCGGAGGCCAGCCGCACCAATGTGTCGGGGGGAAAAAACGTACACCTGGTGACCGTGTCAGCGTGCATGCTCTGGCCCGCCACAGGAGTTGTTATAGGACAGGGACTACCCGGCCAGCCAAACCCTCCCCTAACCCAGATGACGCTGGGCCAATAGTGTGCCGCCCCATGGGTCTCCTGGACGTGGCCGTCCGAGACAGAGCCTGGACTCGAACCAGGATCTCTTGTGGCACAGCTAGCACTGCGATGTTGTGCCTTGGTGGACTGTAATTTCTGAGGCTGGTAACTCATGAACTTATCCTTTGCAGCAGAGGTAACTCTGGGTCTTCCTTCTGTATACCACCCTTACTTTGTCACAACACAACTGATTGGCTGAAACGCATTAAGAGCGCAAATGAATAAGGCACACCTGTTGATGTGTCCAAACTTTTGACTGGTACTGTATGTATTTTAAATGTCTGTCGAATGAATTAATGAGTTCCTTTGACTTGTCCTAGGTGCCATATCTGCTGCTTCTAACCTGGGCCCCCGGAAAGCCCCCCCACATGGATGATTCCTACAGCCCATACAGTATGATGGGTGGGTCTGAGTCTCCCACCTCCCCCCTGGTTCCCCCTGACAGCTGGGGCCAGGGACCAGGGAAGAGCCCCAAGGATCAGATCACCAATGGAACGAATATCAACTGGCCCCCAGGTTGGTAGAAAAGACCGACATTTCAATCAGATCAAACATTTCACACGTGATCCTGACACACGTTACTGATAGAGGACAAAGAAAAGAGATTTAAACTCTTCTAAACTGTTTTGATTTTAGAGAGAAAAGATTTAGAAAGTGAAAAAATCTGATTTAAATTGTTCCCCACAACATTAGTTGAGTTTAAAGGATAAATAACTATTTGTCCTCCATGTTGTCTCCTCAGAGTTCTGTCCTGGCGTGCCCTGGAAGGGCCTGCAGAACATTGACCCCGAGAACGACCCCAACATGACTCCAGGAAGCGTTCCCAGTGGCCCCACCATCAACACCAACATCCAGGACGTCAACCGCTACCTGCTCCGGGACCGCAGCGGAGGTGAGGATCAATCAGAGAGACTGGGTCTGTAGTTAGTTGGCTTTAAGATACAGACTGTATATGCTCATTAACAGAGCAGGTCTCTGCTGTTGATTCTCAAACAGGTGTTGACTTGTGTTACTTTATTGACAACTTTAAGCTTATATCCTATTCCTTTCCATGGCACTGAAGGGGCTACAGTACTACCTCACTTGTTGTGACCGTGTCATCCAGTAGCACAGGCCCTGTTGTATTTATACACCTTCTTTAAATCAAGTTGTACATGTTTCTTTCCCCACCACCCCCTCTGTCCATAACAATGGGCCACCACGGCTAGGCTCCTCCCCTCCTTCACCGCCTCAGAACGGTGCTCTGCCCCCTCCACGGACTGGCCAGTCAGTGGCTGCTACACTAGCTCTTTCAGTCTGTCCTCCCCGGATGAGGAGAGTGCAGGTACAGATCCCAGCCCCCTATGTGGACATGCTGACCCATGGTCCTCAAGCTTGACCACCCCCCCCCCACCCCCCCTAATTACCACCATAGCAACACACCTTTATCCTATTGTTTGTGTGTGGTCTGTGTTTGTTGAGTGTTACGGTAGATAGATCCTTCCTTTGCCTAATTTAATCCTACTACCAACTACCCAGTGCCGGTGTATCAAGTGCTCCCCGATGTGATTGCATTGTATTCCTCATGGAATGAAAAGTTTTGAGTGTTTGAATCAAGAAATGCTTTGAATGTTGTGGCCCTAGACCCCTATTCATAAATATGTGTTGACGTGACATTTTTGTTGCCGTTAAGCAACCCACTGAGAATTGCTACGAATACTTGAAAAATGTCCCCCTTTTTAAATGTCTGAGTGATCTGCATTCTCTTTTTACATTCATGTTTCCTGTAGTCCTCAATGCGTTCTCCATTATGACTCATATAAACCCATGAAGTCAAGAGGTTTCTTGTTGATGAACAACCTGTTAATAGGGGGCATCTTTTTAAAACTTTGCCCAAAGTTAGATTTCAAATAATCTGTCATAGTACATAGGCTTCATAGTGGGTCTCCATCTCTACAACAGGATCTCACAGGTTCTCCTCTTCTCTCTCGCTCTCAGGTAAGCTATCTGACATGAAGTCCGCCTGGTCCCCGGGGCCCATCTCCCACCCCTCCCAGGCCTCTCTATCCCACGAGCTGTGGAAGGTCCCCCAGGGGCCCCGTAACAACACAGCCCCTTCAAGGCCACCTCCCGGCCTCACCAACCCAGCCAAGCCCTCATCCACCTGGGGGGGAAACTCCCTGGGCCTGGCCCAAGGCTGGAGCAGCTCGTACACCTCAGGTGAGATGCCACAGTACAACTCCTCAGCCTGAAATATAGACCGACGGAGTTCCTCTGTAACAAGCCTGGAAAGACTTAAACCTGGTATTATACCTAGTAGAGGAAAATCAGTCATTTTGAGATGGATTGAAAACCATTGACTGTGGATTTGAGCTGACCTTACTTTGTGCTCTGTCAGCATCCTACCCAAACATAATGTTTTTGACACATTTGCCTAAAGAAGCATAGCACCACAAGCATGTAATGTTCCTAGGTGTGGTTGTTGTAGAGTGTGATTCTCCCCCGTGTTTTGTTTTGAGCTCCTCTCCTTGTCACTCGCTGTAGTAAGGTGGAGCAGTTACACACCCCGCTGTGGTTAGAGGCCCTTGTCATACTGAAGTCTTGCGGATTACAAGAGAAGACTTAAAGGACTGTTGTCATGGCTTCAAAGAGAACCTAAACTGTGTGTGACCTTATTTTGGCATGAGTCCTAAGGTCACACTGAGGTGGTGGTAGTAGTACAAGTGTAAAAGTGCTTACATGAGACGATGGAAATATGTTGTTAAAAAAAAATAACATGCATAGACAAGGACAACTTATGTACATACATACAAATATGTTGTCATCAATAGAAGACAAGTTATTGACCAAGAATGATTGATTTATATTTTGTAAGGACCTGAATATTGACTGATCATATTCCCCTCTCTGTTTCTCTCAGAGTGCACCACCTGGAGCACAGACAGCTCCAACAGGACCAGTAGCTGGCTGGTACTGAGGAACCTCACCCCCCAGATAGACGGCTCCACCCTGCGGACGCTGTGCATGCAGCACGGCCCCCTCATCACATTCCACCTCTTCCTGACCCAGGGAAACGCTGTGGTGCGATACAGCTCCAAGGAGGAGGCTGCCAAGGCCCAGAAGTCTCTGCACATGTAAGACTCCCGAACTTGAAGGGGAAAAAACCTGCATCACCATGTGGCCGGTGACACATTTTCTTCTTGAAAGTCCAATATCTTAAACTTGACTGCTGTCATGAAAAAGCATTGTGGGACTGTATCAACGGTGGACTAATGAAAAAAATACCAAAAGATTGAGTGGGTTTTCTTTCACCCATACTCTATGCTGTTTAGGGTAGTGATTTTCTCCGTCTGACCTAAAACGAAACACAAAATATTGTCTCAACTTCTAGGCTATACACATCTCACTGACAAATTGTCAAAGCCTATAAGGAAATACTTGTACTGTACTTCACCAGGTGTAAGAAAATCCATGTTGATACTGTAACACTTGTAAGTATGTGATGTATAACTGACTCCTGTCCTCTTAGGTGTGTGCTGGGGAACACCACCATCCTGGCAGAGTTTGCTGGGGAGGAGGAGGTGAACCGCTACTTTGCACAAGGCCAGCAGCAGCTCCCGCCCACCACCAGCTGGCAGCCCAACCCCGGCACCAATCAGACGCGCATGGGAGGAGGCGGAGGTTCGCAGCAGCACGCTATTGGCCATCACTGGAGCAGCGGCGGTGGAGGCCTGGGTGGAGGAGCCAAGACGGGCGGAGGCGGAGACCTCCTGTGGGGGGGCGTGCCCCAGTACTCCAGCCTGTGGGGGCCCCCTAGTAGCGATGACAGTCGCGGCGTCATCGGGAGCCCCAACCCCATTAACACGCTGTTGCCAGGCGACCTGCTGAGTGGAGAGTCCATGTAGGACAACACACTAACAAACCAACCATGAGGATGGATGTTTCAATGCTGGAACAGACAGTGGAAAAATAATAATAAATACACACAAAAAAATGACAATGAACAGGAGCAAAACCAAGCAAATCATGTGGCGATAATCAGTATCAACGGAACTGTGAATCGTGTACCGGAAGGCTGGGGGCGACGACACAAGACCCCTACACCCTTCGGTTTTTACGTTTTCTTCTTTTTAGTTGTCTTTTTAAAAGGGGATTTTGTTTTTAGTATTTGATAAATTGTTGGAAGCAAACAAAAATGAAATGTCAAAGACTCAATGAAGAGAGAACCGTTAAGTGTTTTTAAGTTTCCATGAATATCGCACATTCTGTGTGAAGTGTTTTTAAGGAGAAGCAATCGAAAAAGCTGCCATTTTGAATCTTTCCTTTACCCACAAAACTCCAAATTGATTTAAAAAAAATACCATTCCCAGCATGCCCGTGGCTAATGATGTGGTTCAAAGACCTTTTACTTATGTGATTTTTTTTTGTTTCCAAGCACTAATATTCGCCTTAAGTGCTCTACTGCGGCCCAGGTCCTCCTTCAATCTCAAGCCTTTTTCATTGTTTTGAAACTGAAGGAAAATTGTATGAGTTTAAAAGCTTGCACAGTTCCCATCCGAGCCAGTGAATGGATCAGAACGTGTGATCAACCAAGGTCGTATTCACAATGAATGAAACGGAAGCAAGCGGACCGAAACTGAGGCACTACCTGAACTTTGTCCAACAAGAAAAGCTTGTTTTCGCATGCTGTTGCAAAACATTTTGCCACGTGTGCACTAATCAATACGACCCCCCCCAAGTCACTCGGCAGTATGAGGCCTGTCAACACTGACCCAACCAATCATCAGTTAAAACCTTTTCCGTTTTTTCGTCATTCATTTGTTCTTAAAGGGATTTACACTGCTGTTTTTTGTTCTTTTTGTATATCTAGGCGCATTTTTATAATATCTATCGCAACATAAACTGAGATTATTACACATCGACCGACCTAGCTGCGTCTGTTTTGTGTGTGTACTTGAGTATATGTCTGATGGAACCTAATCATTCACGTCTGGGAATTCAGATTACCACTGCTCAGAACTACGACTTCAGCTATATTCACCTAACAGGACTTACAGGTGCTTCTTGTCAATTAACATCAGTTGATTCCGTTGTTGACCCCCTCGTCCCCATTATGGTCCACCAATTTCTGGAAACGACGACAAAAAAACGCTTCAACTTGATGTGACAGTTACATTGTGCAATATATACGCCACAGACCCTTCTTCCGTCCACACTCAAGTCAAAGCAGGAGCTGGTTTCTTTACATTTTTCGTTCTTGATTTGTATTGTCGTTGTTGATCAAAGCAAAGAACTTAAGAACTACAGAAACGTTACCTTTTCTCATTTTTGATTCCCACCAGGCCCCACTTCCTAAGAAACTGTTGCGTTAAGTCTTGCGGTGAGGAGGAGCGAGGATGGTGTTACTATTATAACTGTACGTTCAGAAACGGTCCCTGCAGCCCTGAAACTCCTCATTGAACTGGGGTACATGAGAAAGCCCTTCCTCTCCGCGTTGCCACACCGAACAGGGTGAATCCAGATGGGGGAGTCACTGGAGGGGCACAATACCAAATAAGAGGGGTTTCTCCTAATGCAGTAGATCTACTACGAGTGTTCCTTGTATTTGGTACTGTACAAAAATGTAAGAGAGACTAACCTTTTGTCTATATCAAAGGGTTTTATCATAGCACTTATGAAGAAAGCTAAACGCTTCAACTTGCAAACCAATAAATCAGACATGGAGCAGCAACTTTGAAAACTGAAAAAAAAGACAAAGAACTTGCTCTTTTTGTACTGTATCTATACTTGGAAATAACTTCTGGTATTTGTTTGTTCCTCTTTGGTCCAAGAACTTGTATGAACTTTGAAATGGTAGCAGGATGAGGAGAGAAAAAAAATGGAAATCTACTTTTATCTGATTTTTTTTTTTTTTTCTAAAGACATTTTCTTTTTACTATATCAAAGTGAATATCACTGTTACTCCAAAATGTTTAGCCTTTTTCTTGTCTGGAGATGCTAGACATGCAATGTTACCTGTCTCCGGCCAACGGTTGGTCGGAGTGGGGAGGGGGATGGTCACGGTCCACTGAGTGCCTCTCTGCTGTGGTGCCCATGGCGACGGTCGCTAGGCAAGGCTACCCCCCCACAGCAGCATTTCCTCCTGGGCTTGCACCAAGCTCTCTCATTGGACACCCTCAGCCCAGCAGGGAACCACGCTCCCTCCAAGACTGGCTAATCAGCACAGAGCTAGCTAACGACTGCGCCAGCAGCACTCGACCTTGTCTCAACCAACCCTCTTCATTTCCCCTAATCTTCTTTCACACAAAGATCACTTTAGCTGGAAGTCAAGAGACAGTCAAATTTCTGGAATTTTGCCAGTGTTTGATGCATTTTATTTAGTTTTCATTTGACGACGTGTATGTTTTGGTTTATTTTTGTCTACGTGCAGTGGTCTTTTCAAGGTGGCTGCTTGAAACTAGCCCTTTTCACTGTTCATATGCAGAAACACTTTGGTCAGAGGTGCCTCTGTATGTTCATCCTGTGTATTGAATGCAAACGAGGATCAATACTACAGCCAGTCATTGATTGTCTATTATTAGTTAGTATCTTAACTGATTGATTGATCATTGCTTTGTTTTGGACAGTATGCTGTAGTACTTCCAGGTAGTATCTCAAGATGTGTAAGTTAGACCAATAGGGTGTCTCAGATGGGTGAGTGTGTCCTGCCTGACCCTAGCTGCTCCACCTGGGTTCTGCCAGGGCTGTCCCCTCGCCCCCTCACACAGCTGCTACGCTACACCCTCCTCCAGTCCCCTCCAAAGCAACCATGGCCCTCCCCTTGACCAGACATAAAAAGCGACTCAGTTCTGTTTCTATGCAAAAGACTAGAGGCTGCGGACCCTTTACAGCCAACGTGCCAATCCTGCCCTAAAGATTGAGCACCGACTCGGAGCTAGAACCAACGACCTCCTGATGTATGTACCCTTCAGCACTTAGAACATGTCTGCTCTTGGTCCTTATAGCTGGGTTTAAACCACAACACTGTCGTATTCCAAACTTCCACCCTCTATGGGGAGTTAGTACCACTGGAGTGGAGGTATAGTAGGCCTCTCTTTACTGTGCTGAAGAAGACTGATCTCAGCTTGATCTCAGGGTAGGAGACGACGTTAAAAGATGCAGCTCTCTCTGTATGTATATCCTTTTGCTGTAGTGTAAGAGAGCCGAGTTCTACACTAACTAATGACAAGCTGTGCAGTAGTAGTACTATAGACTTGTATTGGCTGGATAATTGTTTTTTTGGGAATGGAATAGTAATGAATTCCCTTCCCAAATATGGGCCTACTGTAATGTTACAATGTAGAGGCCAATGTTATCCTATGTGCCAATACCAAAAAATATATAGATCTATAAAACTAGCCCATGTTATATGATCTGGAGAAAGAGCTCTTCTCTCTGGATGGAGGATCTTTGATAACCTTTGTGGTGGAGAATCTTTGATAATCTTTGTGATGGAGGCAGGGGGGCAGGAGGGATTAAACAGATGGGTGGGGGCAACACACCTCATCCTGAACTCCTGAGATAATATGGCTGTGTCTCAAATGGCACCCTGTTCACTCGGTAGTGCATTATATAGGGACATAGGGTGCCATTTAGGCATTCTTTGCTTTAGTGGGGAATGCCCCGTTGTTGAGGATAAAATCTTTACTGAGTTTGCGGGATCCAAGTATGCTACGGTGCACAGTCAGTTTGACGGGTAATCCCGGGTACATATTTTTTTTAAACCAAAAATGAAAATCTTTAATTTTAATGTCATTTTTAATATGAAGTTTGACACAAAATCTTTTAAAAAAACATATTTTTTTTTTAAGTACAAAAATCAATAATATCTATAATATGTTAACTAAAGCTCTGCACTTCTAGCTGAAATGTCTCCAGTCCTCTAGCTTCCAGAATGCAGGTTGGGGAGCCTTTTTGTGGATGCTATATTTTATCTTATTTGTTAGTGTTTCCGCCCAAAGCGGGCCCACAACTGTATATTTCCACAGACCCAGATGGCTTCGGGCCCACTGTATCAGCCCAGGTCGCTCGCCTCACTGTGTCTGCGGTGGGCAACGAGAGAGAGGGGGCGCATTTCAAAAAGGTACAAAAATTCTTAAAACTAAAATGGGGTAAGGCTACCTTTTGGGACTCTGAGGTGTCCTGCAGCACACTAGCAAAAATCACTATTGCCTGTTTCTGTAACTGCCTTGATCCAAACTCAGAGACCAATTAGCCGGGTGGGGGCCTCCAAACGTCCGCTCTGTGTGTGGTGCTGCACCAGCATTGAGGGGCACGCCGTGCACTCTCTACAGCTTAACTATAGATAGATAGATAGATTGTGTGTATATACACATATGGATATGTACGTATGGTGTGTGGTAGGTAGCACATCAACAGACACCTTGGATCTCAACCTCCTAAAACCTTTTGTTCCTTTTAGGTCTGGGTTCAATACAAACTGAAAATGAGCAATATTTATTCCCCTCTGGAAATAAGTGATCTGAAGGAAATGAAATGGGGTTAGGGGTTAAACTGGTACTTGATGGATCATGAGTAATGTCTTTCCTACCTGGAGTTGGATATGCATGTTCTGGATTTATGAACATATTACAGTAAGTACCTTGAAGTACTTGTACTGTATGTGAATTTGTCTAAACAACCCAACCTGAAATCACCTGTTTTTTAAATGTATACTTTCCCAGCAGAGAAAAATATCATTAAACATATCAACACAAAAATACACAAATACTTGAATCAAGGAGCGCCAATAACGTAATGTGAAGTCTTTTGTAAAAAAAAAAAAAAAAAAAAAAAATACACACAAAAAATAAAAGTCTGACTTGTACACTTCCAAGCTTTTTGAGGTCATCAGTTAAAAAAATATATATAAAAAATGATTTAAAAAATATTGGACAAAAAAAATGTGCAAAAATAATTTTGTGTGCTTGAAAGTCAAATGTATGTGTGCAAACGACTGTGTGCTTGGCAGGCTTAGGACTGCTGTCATGTTCCATTCAGTATGTTGTGTATTGACATTGTTGTCTGTCCTTTTATTCAGTTTATTTTTTTGCTTGTCAACTATATTTTGATAATGTCTATCTTCTAACATGGCACTGAGTGTCTTCTACCCCTCACTCAGCTAATCGTAGACAAACGAGACTAAGTACTGAGGGGAGAGGGTGATAATTCATGTGTAAATGTTTACTCAAGGACTTAATGGGGGAAAATAAGTTTTTGTTTTATCTGTAAAATGTTTATCTACCTTATAGTGGCTTTTTATTGTGGAATAATCCAAAACAAGGATTATCATTGAGTATTGCACCATTTTGTTCTGATTACATACAAATGTAATGAAAAAAAGACTACAAAAAAATGAACAATCTAAGATTTGTGGCCATAGATGGTAGGACTAGTAATCCCCATGTTAACTTCATGGAGAAATGGAAAGGGATAATGTGAGTTTGTTACAGGACTCATTTCAGAGGTGCCTATTTTTATTTTATTTTTTAATTATTATTTTTTGCAAAGCCACCTGTCGTTTACAAACATTTCATTTGTCTGAAGTTGAGGAAAATGAATTTTATAATGAAAATGTTGAAAAAGACAATTTCCATCTTCCATCAAATGAATATGAACATTAAACCAACTTTGCAAAATTAAGATTTATGCTACTTTCAGAACTCTGGGATTGATCAGTGTTGTCGTATTTCAATTTTTCTTTTTCTTTTTTTCTTTTATGTCGACAGACGTATGTATTGATTTATTTGAATTTTGTCTTGTAAAAAGGCAACGCAATCTGCTTACTATCTTGCACACTCGTAAAGATGTGGATCTTGTCTCGGGAAGGCCAGGATTTCCAGAGTTCAAACTCCACCATTTTTATTTACATTTGAGAGTTTTAAATTAGAATAACTTTGAGAAATCTAACTCCAAGCACTGAAAGTTAGGGATTTAAATAGAATATGAAATACCATTGATTCTAAAAATCCGTAGCGGTTACATATTTACCAAATAAATGACTGAAAATGAACTTTTTGAGAGAGAAAAAGTGGAGTGCTTTACATGTAAAATCGATGTAGAAATTGCTTTACATTGAAACAAAAATTATCAATGGTTTCATCCTGTAACGTTCAGGAGCATTGTGCATTACTCTTATGTCTCTGTTCCTGTGGCAGGTATTCAATGAGTTCAGAGATTCTAATGTCTAATAGATGGGTTTCAGGAGAAAGATGTGGAGGGGGGGAACTGGTTTTTAAAGGCTCATGATCTATGCACAAGTGGGAGGGAGAGTCCAGGCCTGCTTTTCTCTTGGGGCCCAGGACTGGTACTCTGGGGTTCAGGGTTTGATGTAGGGGTGTGTATTGTTGTGCTATGTTAGATTTTCTTCCCCCTCATCAGATTTATGGCAACTTTATTGCTTCACCATGCTGTGTAATCCTTAACCAATGAGCGCTTATCCTTCTGCTAAAGCACTGTGGGTTATACTGAGAAAAAGCCCATGATTTAAGGCAATCCGGTTTTTGTAAGGGGGAGGAGGTGGTAGATTACCATCACCTTTTTTATTTTAAAAAACGTTAAGGAGAAGTGTCTGTGCTGAGAAAGTTATGGCTTTTAATGTTTGTTTGTTTTCTCCTCATAGAATGTAATTGTTAACGATATGCACCGGAAAAAAACATGTTTCCATAAGTTATGGCGCTTCTTTCGGACTATATTAATAAATTGACATTTTTCTTGGCTGTTAAAAAGTGTCTTGTCAATTTTCTTGTGTAGTCTTCACTGTTTGATTTTTCATGTGGACATTTAGTTAATGCACCTCTAGAGACAAAGAAACCACAGCATTGACACAACCCCCAGAGAAAGCTAGTAACTAGATGTGGACGGATAAGGAAGCGACCTTTAGACAACTCACCCACACAATGAAGCCACGAGACTATTTATACACACCACTGATGAATCCACTTAACTTTACACTTGAGAAGCACCGCTTGTTAAAATTGAGTTTTTATTTTTTTACTTCTATTTTAGCTAGACGCTCATTAACAGATGTATACGCACACGACGCAGTCAGGGACTAATACGCTTGACTACACCGCTCGCGTTGCAAAATAAATGTAGAAATCTGTTATTCAATTACTGCTCGCGTGCGTCAACGAGCGTCTGCGTTGCCAAAGGCTAAAATAGAACTTTCTGGCACAGATCACGCTGCAAGTCCTGTCTCTCCCATCTCATTGGCTTATAGAAGCGGGTACCCACGTTCCATCTTCAAAGATGAAAAAGCCTGGAGGGAGGAGAGATGACTAGAAATGATTCGGTTGACCGTTGTGTGGATTAATTGGCGGAGTAGAGGACCTTGTGCATTTCAAGGAAAATAACCTAATGTTTATTCGATCCAGCTGCTACAGTAAGTACTATAGCAAGATGCAATGCTAACAATACTTGTTCCACCACACTTTCTCAAATTTTCCAAATGCAGGTTATTTTTGGGTTACAGCTCCTGAAATAAGTTTCATCACCTTCTCGCTATCGTTCAGGGGATGTGCTGCTGTAACTGGCAAACTGCATTTGGACCCTACTACTGTCTCTCCAGAGCGCGGCATTCTGTTGTCATGGGAACGATTGGATGAGCCGCGCATCACTCGTTTGCTTAACTTTTCTCATCTGATCTACACGATTCACGTAGGTCACCTATTTTATAGATTCAAAACGGCGAATTTCGCCATAAGGTGACGACTAGTTGCATCCCTGAAATTGTTTTTGTAAGTCCTGGTATAATGGGATGGCCACGATTCTTGTCTGTTTCCAGCACTGATCCAGCAGAAATATTAAGCCAATCTCCATGATTGTCAATAACAGTTCCCTGTGGACTGGACAGTGAGGAAAGGGCATGGATACATGTAAATGTCAAAATAATACAACACTAATCAAGACAAGTATTACACTTTGTTTATAAAAAAAAAATGGAATACCATTCCTTTAAAAAAGCAAAAGCTACAACATTCAGCTGCCAGCATCTACATCAAATACAAAACATCCTTGATTAAAACTCCACAACAGCATTTACAGTACAACAAACTAAGTTAGGTGGAAGAAGGTGGATGCTGGTTGTCCAAATTGAAAGTTGTGAATAAGTTGTAGTTATAGTTCAGACTCCAGTTTATAAATGAATAGTTAAACACAGTGTTGGTGAGATTGGGCCAACCTCATTCCTCACATCTCCCCAACAGTTTCAGATACTAGCGGTACCCCTTCAGGCCTCTCATAGTGGTTTTCCTGTCGAGACCTCAGGGGGGGGGTGTCATAGGCGGAAGCATCCTTTTCCTCCAGATGAAAGGGGGGCCTCGGGTGGTAAGAGGGGGACACTTTTCCATTCCGGTTGGGGGGCCGCACCCCGACCATCTCCTCGTAGATGGAGACCTGGTGGGGCTGCGGTTTGACACGGTCGCCTCGGGTCTTACCCTGACAACAGTGGACAGAAGCCAATCAGAGAAGGCAGCAGGTGAAAACAACTAGTGAAACTAGTATCTTTCCTGTGTGAAATTCTGTGAATAGTAAGAGGATGGCTACGTTGATTCAAAGTGGCATCCTTCCTCAATTTGATGTGTTTGACAAATCACTGGTACATTGTCATACCGGTCAGAAATCAGTGTTATGGTACTGCCACATTTGTCACTTGAGGAATACAGTAGCTACCAAATGAGTAAGTATCTAAAAACATTACAATATCATGTCTCCCCAGTCTACAACCATAGAGGTTACAGGTGTGGCTGTAAAAGGTTAGAGTGTGGCTTTATAAACTCAGAGCGAATAATGGTTTATGATTTCAAGAAAATGTATGAGAATTTTGCAGAATGTGAGGTTGTAATTTATGACCTGAAAGCAGCAAAAAACTGGAGTGGCTACCATTTCTATAAATAATATTCTGTGTGTCAATCGTTTTGTCCATAGTGAGTAGGTTACAGTCCCACTCACATAATGAGCCACTCCCAGGGCCATAACGAAGATGAGTAGCAGCCCCACAGTAGCAGAAAGGGCATAGAGCAGTGGAGCGTAACTCGCACAGCTACACCTAACATCTGGAGAAACAACAAAATCCAATATGTGGTGTCAGACTTTAAAGCCTTTCACAGAATGTCAACTCACTACAGGAATTAAAAATACATTGACAACCCTTCAGATGCTGTGTATGATAAACATTAAATGAATTACTAATAGAACATTGTCTGTTTGATAATTGTTACCTGGGTTACTGAATTGGCTACAAGAGTTAATAAACAATACAGCGTCATAGAAACAGTTTCCACAGATACTGGACATTTTCTGGCATGAATTTACAGTTTAAAAAGGGAGAGTTTGGGATTTTGGCAGATTAACTTGTGGATACCATTTTATGTCTGTGTGCAGTTTGAATCATTGCGCTAACTCCTAGCTAGTATTGTCTCGCGAAACTACTGCCAACTTCCCTCATACTAGACGCAGACAAAAATATCCATGAGTTTATCTGACTCTGGGGAAGTAGAAGACCCACCTTGCACAGATACAAAGTATACGTGTCTCCCTAGCCTGGCACTGTTGTCGGGCCTGCCGGGGAGCAGCAGCTCACAGCTGTAAAAGGCACTCTCTTCCGGCTGCATCTTTAGCAGGGTGAGGTTGTAGGCCAGGCCGTCCAGCCCCGTGCCCAGGTGAAGCCTTTCTTCTGGGGGGAACGAGGCGGAGGAAAAGGGACGCTTTGAGTGGAACAGCACCTCCACTGGAGCCCGGCCCCACCGCCTCTTCAGGCATACCCCTTCCATGGCCGAGGGGGAACCGTGGGGGGCGAGGCAGGGCAGAACAGCTGACCCCCCGGCGCACGTCTCTATTAGGCCCACATCCATCTTGCTGTCTGGGGCATCTTCTCCACATGGGAAACAAACACTATAACTGTCTATGAGGTTGTGGGAGATGAGTCTATTGCTATAGCCAGGGCTATTCTAAAGGAGGAAGCTGTGGCAGGATGCATAACATGAACAGTGTGGCTCAGCTATGGCATCTGGAGTAATTAACAAAAAAGGGGGAAACTGGCAGACTACTGTGACTGACACATGATGTCAACAACTCCAGTCGCAGCAAGAAACATTAATTAAATCAATGGAGGAATGCATAAAGAATTACTCACCAGCATCGACAACGTACAGAAATAACTCCATCTTGCTTGGAATCTTTTGATCGAAGCTGGAGGAATCGGGGAAGACAAACTCACAGTAGTAGATGTCTGTGTCTGTTCCCTTCAGCTGGCTGAGGGTCACGTTAACCCGGTGAGTACTCGGGTCTCCGGTGACATGGATGCGCTCTTTGACGTCAGGGTGAAACACAGGGTTTTGTTCAGTATACATGAACAGGACCTCTCTGTTGGGCTGCAGCCACTTTCGTTTCAGGTAGAACCCAATGGGCTTCGAGGCACTGAACTCAGAGATACAGTAGAACTCTGTAGAGTCACCCTGCGTTCTCTCCAGGAATTCCATATCACAGAACACTAAGAGGCAACATATAGGAAAGTAATACAAAGTTAGCTCCCCGTTCTTATTTTACTTTTATTTAACTAGGCAAGTCCGTTAAGAACAAATTCTTTGGTGGTGATCATAAGGGAATCCCATTGTACTGACAGCATAGTTTAGTTCTCCCTAGCCTGGTCAAGAAAGCACCTGCATAATGATCAACGTAATGATTTTGGAACAGTTGCAGGGCTCTGGTTAGACTACACCAAACAAGTGCTGTTTTGATAGGCATTAAAACTACTCCCTAATAAAGTCATCCAAAACATGCATTGGCAACAAACAAAAAATTAACACAGGTTGATGGCACCTTAATTGGAGAGGACAGGCACGTGTTAATGAGTGGAACGGTATCAAATATATCAAACCTGTGGTTTCCAAGTGTTTGATGCCATTCCATCCACGCCAGCCGTTATGAGCCGTCCTCCCTTCAGCAGCCTCCTGTGGCCAACAGTTCCCAATAAACTAAACCCACCGAAAGTTACAAAAACACAACTTACCCAACACAGTACATGTCATGAGCAGCAGCCAAACACCTGTCAGATGAAAAGTCATGACTTCCCTTGTTCTTATATGATGCTATCACACTGAGCAGCATGCAGTGAGCCTCAGACATAAGTGGAGTAGTAAACTAGAATTATTGAGTGTGGTTCACTGACTTGGGGGGGGGTCTCAGCCAGATGAGGGGAAATTGGTGACTAGTTACAGGAAGTTCCAATATGCTCAACCCCAAAACGTAACACTAAAAGAGGAAGAGAGGTTTCTAAATGACTATCACTAGTGTCACAGCAAATAGCCATGCCCACCATTACTACAACATAGATCTGCAAAGATGAGATGGTTCTGCAAAATACTGAAGCCAGACAAAGTGTGTTGACCTTATACTAAGAGTATAAAAATAGAGTTCTTAGCCATTGATAAAGCTGCAAAAATCAGTCAATTTCAGCCAAATACTGCGACTAAGAATATATTTAGGTATCAACCAAACTTCAAAGTAACTAAATGTGTTGAAGGTTTATAACATGTTGAAAAAAGGAACAACATACTACAAGACTAACTGTGCACTGTAATGTCGTGGGAGATATTGGAAACAGTTATTTTGAGAAAGTCAAGTTCACTACCCAACAAGACCATCTAGTGGTCCTCTTACAAAGATGCTTCAGATGTGTCCTGTTCCTGATATTAAATGGGTTTTTAAACAAGAGGCTTGAAAAAAAAAAGACACTGAAAATTGTACAGTATATACATACACATGATTTATTATACAGTGAGTGTTGATTACAAAACATTTGAGTTCTTATATTAGGATACATGTATGCACATCAGCAAGGGGAGAGCAACTGTGATACTGCCTACATGGTCGTGTGAAATAACATGTCCATTTGCTTTATGTGAAATGTATAGTTAATGAACAAACGGGCCAATGTTCCCTTTAAAAGGGATGTATGTTGACAATTTTTTATAAGTGGGGAGAATTCAATTATAAGGGTGAAGCTAATCCTAGTAACAGCTTTATGGAGTATTGTGGAGTAACAGTATTAATGACAGCAGCATATCCGAGACAGTTGAGCATTGTTTGCGAAAGTTGGAAGACGAGTTCGGACTCTTGTTGAGAACGACATCTAACAGGTCAAATACTATAATCCATAATTATTAATAATCTATTCATCTGTAAACAATGATCATAACTTGGGGAAAACTTTTTTTCCATATTGTTTGGGAGTGTTTTCAAATGAACTTGTCAATCATTATTTTATAACTGCCATCGTCAGCAAGTGCCTTCCAAAAGTATTCACCCCCTTGACTTTGTACTTTGTGTTCCAGCCTGAATTTAAAAATGGATTCAATTGAGATTGTGTGGTATTGTCACTGGCTTGCAAAATGTCAGTGGATTTTTATTTATTTTTTTAACTTTATACTTAAATGGAAAGCTGAAACGTCTTGAAACAAAGTATTCAACCCCTTTGTTATGGCAAGCCTAAATAAATCCTGGAGTAAAAATTTTGCTTAAGTCACAATATAAATTGTATAGACTCACTGTGTGCATTAATAGTGCTTAACATGATTTGAATAACTACCTCATTCATGTACCCCACACATACAGATAAAAGGTTCCCGAGCCGAGCAGTGAATTTCAAAACAGATTCACCACAAAGACCAGGGAGGTTTTCAAATGCCTCGCAAAGGGTATCTATTGGCAGGTGGGTCAAATTAAAATCAAAAGCAGACATTGAATATCCCTTTGAGCGTGGTGAAGTTATAATACTTTGGATGGTATATCAATACACCCAGTCACTACAAAGATACAGGCATCCTTCCTTACTCAGTTTGCCGGAGAGGAAACCGTTCAGGGATTTCATGAGGCCAATAAAACGTTTGAGTTTAATGGTTGTGATAGAAAACTGATGACTGATAAACATTTTTACACCATAACACTAACCTAAATGACAGCGTGAACAGGAAGACTAAAGCATTTTTATTTTTTTTAAATGTGGCAAAGAAATCAACTTTATGTCCTGAATACAAAGCATTATGTTTGGGGCAAATCCAACACAACACGTCAATGACTACCCCTCGTCATATTTTCAAGCATGGTGGTGGTGGTGGCTGCATCATGTTATGGGTATGCTAGTCTTCGGCAAGGACACGGCAGTTTAGGATAAAAAAGAAACAGAATAGAGCTAAGCACATGAAAACACCCAAAGGAAAACCTGGTTCAGCCTGCTTTCCAAGACACTGAGAGACAAATGTACCTTTCAGCAAGACAACAACCGAAAACACAGGTCAAATATATACAGGAGTTGCTTACCAAGAAGACATTGAAAGTTCCTGAATGGCCTAGTTAAGATTTGACTTACAAATCGGTTTGAAGACTTCAAGACTTGAAAATGGCTGTCTTGCAATGATCAACAACCAAATTGACAGAGCTTGAAGAATTAAAGATTGCACACCTGGATTGTATTATATTTGTGCAAAGCTCAGACTTACCCAGAAAGACTCATTTGTAATGGCTTCCAAAGGTGATTCTAACATATTGACTCAAGGGTTGAATACTTATGTATGAGATATGCATTTTATTTTCAAACGTGATTTCACTGTAATTATGGGGTATTGTGGGTAGATCTGTGAGAATCTATTTAATCCATTTTGAATTCAGGCTGTAACAAGGGGTATGAATACTTTCAAAGCTGATGTGAAATCCTACTTACCAAATGAGTGGGATAAAAATGTGTCCAGTTTCCACCGAACAGCCCCCTTCACCACCAGACAGAAAGAGGCAACAATGGCACACCACAGCATTCAACATTCATTACATTTGTATGCAACCAAATGGTGTCACAAATCTTGAGCAAGTACTTTAGAATAACTCTACAATACATACAAATCTTGGAAAAACACCCAAAATGCATGATTTCAGATTCAATAACTCGTTACTACTAAAACGGTACATCCGGTGCAAGATACAGCCACACTATGGTAAGGGAATGGGTACTTACAGATATAACTGACCTGTTTCGCAAGAAATCTGTGTTTTAGGCTGAAAAGCAGATAAGGACATTACCATCAAAATAGACATGGGCTTAAAAGTATAAAAGTAATGGTTTTTCGATTTTAATATGCTATGCAGTGTTTCCCCTAGTATTTCTTTCCAACAGCGGTGGCAAAGTTAGCATGTGGGGGTAGTGAGCATGGCAAATGGCACATTTTAGAGGCCCTCCTCAGCCAGAGAAACTGCAGCTGTTCTAAAACAAGTTTACTGCAATTCTACACATTTTGCCATGAATATTTTAGTTTTAAAGCTAATTTCCTGCAATTCTACACATTTTGCCATGGCTTATGCATTGTTCTTAATTTATCTTAAACGACTCAAAATCAAAGGGGGACCTATGTCATGACATTTTGGAATTTTAGATACTCCCGTCTAGTTATATTGGCGATTTCTAGTTCAAAAAACATATCGCTCCATTATTGTTTCTATATTCCTGGTTTTAGTCATTAAAAAAAATATTTTGGCAGTGGTGGCCATGGTTTAGCAGCGGCGTTGTGCTGCTGCTAAATGCATATAGGGGAAACACTGATGCACCATAGTGAACGAACACCAAATAAGGACCTCTGACTTGAAAAGCTAGACAACCGGAGGACATGAGTAGGTGGTCTAGGAAAAATACACCTGACATCAAGTAAAACGGTATATTTATCATCAACCACTCACACAAACACACAGCATAGAGCACTTGCATGCAAATGTTAGTGAACCTAAGGTGAGGAAGATAAACTAATTCAGGGTGCAGGTATTAAATGACTGGATTACTATTAAAGAAGGTCTAGGCTATAAACGTATCTGCATCAATACAATTTGTATATTAAAACATGTTTTTTTTTAAAACAGACCTAGAAAGTTGACATCCTATTATTTGAGCAATATTTCATAAATACAACATTTATGTACAAACCTTCATGATGAAGGTACTAACCTTCATGGTACAAACCTTCATGAAGCCTCATCCCCAGCCACGGGTCAGGAAGAAAACAGTGTTGGATTTTAAGTGAGTTTTATTACAACATAGATTGTTTAAAACAGTACAGAGAATAAATCCACACAAGTTACCCTTTTGATCATGGAATAAACCTGAAATAAGAATGAAGCTAGAGACTGATAGATAATAATCCATAGATCTGGTGGTAAACTCCTAAACAGTTGGAATCATCATCATCATCATAAAGGAGGACCCTCACCAACCATATGGTTGGGGACAGGGCGTCCAACAACACACAAAGTGTGCTGTGAGGGCCTCGTCACCGACTTACTCTACACAACAGAAAATCATATATTTACAGGAAACTTGCCTTTTTGTAAGGGGGGGGGGGGCGGTACGATCATGTTACTCCAGCAGCGAGCAGTCAAAATAATATGAACCATATTTAACACACTTCACTTCTACAAACCTGAGTGAAACATGAGAAGAAAAACACCATACATGTATCAAATCTGCACAACGACAAAGTTGTCATTATCAACAAGTTGTTTTGTGTGTTTTGTTGTTTCTATGTTTTTTCCCCCATTAAAGATGTCATGTTAAATGTCCGTGTGCTGCGTATATATTTTTTTTTTTCATCAATACTTTTCTTCACCATCACTGGTTGGTCTTACTGCTCATTGGCTTGGGCTAGTTTTAAAAAGCACAAGGTGAGAAAAGGTTTAACCACCAAACCTAGTGAGGTGCCAGGTCGTTGCGACTTCTTCAGTATCGTCCCGCAGGAGACATGACGGGGGGCCTCATGCCCATGGGAGGCCCTCCTTGGTATCCCATCGGAGGGCCCTGCCCATACGGAGGCATCCCGCCCTGCATGTAGCCAGGCATGCCCTGGGGGGGACCACCATACTGACCTGGAGGGAGGAGGAAGTATATTGAAACATCACAGTCAATGCAAGCAAATGCAAAAAAAAAAAAACATGTTTTGACTGGTATGATACTTGGGTCTTTAGTGCCATCAAAGGCTACAAGTTTCTGGTCTAGTGATGCCATAATGTCTCCTACCGTGCATGGGGTGCCTCATGCCAGGCTGCTGGGGGGGCATGCCCTGCTGTGGGGGCATCATGCCGCCCACGGCCGCCACCGGAGGGGCAGACATGTGGACCTGCCCCTGCCTGGGCACGTTACGCTGGTACCGTGGCAACTGAGCCCGTCGCTCCTCCTGTTACCGGGCAGACAGACACAGAGAGGATTCTTAGACAGGACGCAACACTAGCCTATCCCTTTCAGTGCAACGGCAATGACAAATCACACAACTAACTCAATTATATTAGATTTGACTAATTTGCTTTAAACTAATATTACAAGTATCAAAACAGATAAATGTACTTTCTCATTCATTACTTACTGTTTAAGGGCAAAACGCAAAGCAGGAGCAACTTACCAGTGAGATATCCTCATCAGGGTGGATCAACTTACTGGTTGCACTCATGGTGGTGAGGGTGGCTGGCTTACTGGTCACTGTGGCTGGGGGCTTGGCCACAGTGTTACTAGGGGGGTTGGAGGAGGAGGCAGAGGACTGGGTGTAGGCGGGGAATGTTGCTTTGGGAGGGTCAGAGGAGGTGGAGGGCGCGTTGTGGGGCACAGCTCCAGAGGCACTCTGCTGGGCCTGGGAGACAGGAAGGAAAAGGCACCATCAGATGGGTGAGAAACTCCTCATAATCACACACAATACAATGCTCTCCTCTCATAGGAATCAGTTATTTAGACATTTGACCTATTGATTCCTTAGAAGTGCATTCTAAACAGAATTTGTCCCATGATTCACAACAAGATTGGTTGATTCCTCAGATTTTTATAAGCAGAGTGCACTGTACATCTAACGCTGAACCGATTAGCACTTTAAATGACTGGAAAATATCAGGATTCCACAGGTGGTTATATTCATATAAAATTGCAGTTTGAAAAAGTGATTGAAACATCAGTTCAGCTGAAACACGCAAGAAAAACTTGTCATATCACATATTTTTCATATCACATATTGCTGACGAGCATTGCATTGTGCGAAATACCATCTGAGGAAATCATGCTAACAAGTCAGGGGAAGGGAAAAATTACTAAAATGCAAGCTGTGCTTAAACAAAACACATTTAAATCACCAATCCAGTGCTAAGAATACTAAGGCAGGCCACACACAGGCATGCAGCAAGTCCTCCTAAGGGAAAGCCGACCGGCAGCTCATCCTTTTGGTGGAGCGATTCATAAAAATGCATAAGGAATGACAAAAAGCCTGCTGAATATGTTAACTTATGTGTATGTCAGAACACAGACATTTTGTAGCATTCCCAACCAAATCAAGCGGATATGCTGCATGCCACAAGCGTCTATGGGACATGGGAGTGAAAGAGTCCTGCCTACTTGTGGAGTGTTAGAGAACAGAGGCTTAGAGGCAGCAGACTGAGAGTCTGCAGTGCTACTGGGAGAGGCTGTGATGGTGTTTGGAACATGAGAGCCCATCTGCAGCATAAAGAAGAGAGGCAGAGTGTGAACAACACTAGCAGGACCTAGAGTGAATACCAGCAGCTCTAGAGAAGAAATCGAGAAGAGGGCAGTTTGATAATGAGCTATAGTTGACTATTGTTCCGTACTATTGATGCATTACCGATACAACTTTGCTATTGCGGCGCCATATTAGGCTTGGACGGTATACCATATATATACCGGGGTATTTGGAAATAGCCACAGGGTGGTTTTTCAATATCATTGAAATTATTTATTTGGAGATTGCATAAATGTGAATATTTGTTGCTACATCCTAAGTAAATATCTACAGTCAACTTGTGCAATATATTAAGAGACAATGATTGAGTATTTCATTTCACCTGTCAGAATTTTTTATTATGAAGCTTACCGCTAGTACCCAGTCACATGGTTTGTTTGCAAGCACACAATAACGGGATCAGAGCCTTGTGAGTCACTCATCGTTGTGCAGCACACGCCAGGTGATCAGGTTACAGTATGGAATTCACAACTAAACGTTCACCAGCTAGATGTTTTATAACTTAAGTAAACTTTTAAGTAAAATGTGCTAAATGCTCTGTAGCTGTACATTTGGTTTGCTAATTTAGTAGCTAGTTAGCTATCTAACTAAGTGGTTAGCTTCTTACAAAATTAATTATACTGCTGGTAACAGCAGAAAACCCCCTCCTGGATCAAGAGCCTTGCCGTCTATTAATTGTGTTGAGCATGCACCAAACTGTAGCATATCTAAGTTACTTCTATAACTTTGTGAACTGGGATGTCTCTCCTGAAAACAGTTTAGGTCAGAGGCTGTCTAAATGTTCACGATGTGCTTTTTAGCATTCTATGGGATTTGACATGTACTTGTTAGCATTGCTAACCTTTGAATTACAAAAGCTCAGCTGGGGGTTTGAAAATAGTGCCCCTTGTGTTCAGTGCCGCTATTACCAAATATATCGATATGGCACAAGGTCGGTATGACAATCTGGATACCGCCCAAGCCTACTCCCCATCATGAATGATGATGATACTCTGATAGTATGCATGTGCCTGAGATGAGCGCACCAGTACAACCATCTTACTACAGAGGAAATCCTCTTGGTGAATTATTCAATGGACACCATTTAAAATGAAGGTAAACCAATGAGACAGGTATGACAAGCTACAGCTCCATCCCACCTCGCCTCTAGGCAAGGTGACCCACCTGTACTGCGCTGGGGAACAGGGGCTTGCTGACGGCAGCAGGGGCTGCTGCGGCGGGCCTGGGCATCCCCGCCGGGGTGGGGGCCTGGGCCATGTGGGGAATACCAGGACGGTGACCCATGTGAGGTGGCATTCCTATAGACAAGACATCAGGTCTCAATATCAAATCACAGTTCTTTCTCAAGGAGTTAGGGGAGCAGATGGTTTCTAGGTCATGATAGAATGGAGTGAACATGATTTTGTGCTACTAGAGCCAGGATGATAAACCGAAAATGATCGACATCGACCACTTATCGTGGGCATTTTGCTGATATCGTTCATTACAATAAATAACCTATAGGGCCCTTCTAGAGAAATGTGATGTTTCAGCAAACTTTTGTTTCATATAGGTGATTGATAACCGAACAATCGATAGCGACAACATTCAAAGTAGTAGTATTTTTTACGGGTAATATTAAAACAACGGTGGTGCACATTCATGTTTCAAGCTTATCATTAAATAGATTTGTCCATGTCGCCCAGCTCTATGCACCATTCTATTCTTGTGAAATTGTCAACTTGCTCACTCACAAGCCTCATATAGAAGAATAGTCCTAGATCAGAGGTGAGAGGGCCACGGTGCTGTATCCCCTGTCAATGCCAGACCACCCCACTGAGTACAGAGTGACTGGAGTAAGGGAGGGGAAGAGGAGTACCTCCTAGGGCAGTGCTTACCTGGCGGCATACCGGGCATCCCTTGCATCATTGGAGGCATCATCCCTCCCATCCCATGCATCATGCTGTATGGAGATCGAACCAACAGGTGTGAGTTACAATCTGAATGATCAAATCTAACTGTCTGAAGCTTTAATAATAAGTCAGATTCTGCAACGATGGAGCAGTTCGGGGCGACATTTAACTCCTGCAAAGAGTGAGCAAACGCATTGAGAGAGGAAAATGTCGCCCACTGAGTAGTTCGAGTTAGTACTCACCCTGGAGGCATTCCGTGCATACCAGGGGGCATCCCATGCATCATGGGCGGGACACCGTGACCTGGCATCATAGGGGGCATTCCTGCATTGGGAAGAAAAGGGAAAGAACTAGATTTTAAACACACCAGGTATAGCTTATCATCCATTATATGGTGATGAAGGGAATGTATTTTTTTTCCAGTTTGTGGTTTGTTCAGAATGGGCACGATTCATTCACAATTCAGAGCAGTTGAACATTTTTGCCAATCATCATTACTTGATGCAAATGTCTTACTGGCAGAACAGAGCAATCGTATGGCCATTCAGCCCATGTTCTACCTGAGTAAGCTCCTGGTGGCATGCCTGGAGCCCTGGCCCCGGGGGGGATGCTGGGCTGGGCCATGGGAGGGACGTAGCTAGCCTGGGGCTGGGCAGCAGGCATCTGCTGCTGAACGAACGAAGGGCCTGGAGCATCATCATCGTCGTCATCCTCGTCAGAGTCGTCCTGATTCTGCTTCTTCTTCTGGCTCTCTGAACACAAGGGGGTATTTTAGCCACACAATATTTGTTCTGGCTGTAGATTTCTATGGTCTAACCCCCTCCCCCATTTACAAATGCAGGAAATGTTAACACTAACTAACCCTGCTTTTGTTCCAATGTCCGTCTCCTCTCCTGCATATCCTTCTCTGGAATTCCTTCCATGCCATAGATTTCCAACTCTATGTCTACCCTTCCTGGTATAGCGTTGGGGACCCCGTCGATGGTCTCTTTGTGAACCTGAAACACACACGGCCCACAACATCAATGATTTATATCACAAATAAAAGGTATGACAACACAGATGAATGAATTACCAACATGTTGTTAATGTGAATACCAACCTGCATACAGTGAATTGCCAGCCCTGGACCAGTGTACAACTTCTTGTGACATATATGGCACTTAAAATGTTTGGCCTTTTGGTGTTGGATGAGGATCTTTTCATCATCGAAATCTCGATTACAATACCTTCAAGTTGTGAACTAAGGAAATGTCAGTATAAACTAAACGTCAGCAAGCTAGCTAGTTGGTTTCAGTTAATTCAATCGATGGTGCCTGCTCCCTGCTATTAACGTTACTCCTTTATTTGAACGTAAGGTATAGTTAATCTTTGAACACAACGTCTGACCACCATCTATGACAGACAATGTATGCCGAGTCAGCGTCAAACTGGATAGTTGTAGATAGCTACATAATGTATACAATAAGTTACTTTGCTAACAAATAAACCCGCTAGCTAGTTAGCGAACATACCTAGATTTCCAGTATAAATGTTCGACAATATACACCATTTAGGTTAACTTAGTTGAGATAAAACTGAAAGAGAATGTTGTAAACTTAAATTGCCACAACAATATTACAAACATACGACAAAGTATCAAAAGTCCGAACGGGTCTTGTGAGGCCTACAGTATCTTAGTAGCTACCTTGCTAAGCACTCGAGCCCTCACTTCCCTTTCATGATTTGCGTTTGGTCTATTCCCCAAACCAAAGGATACCAGCACCATGGCTTCATCTGCTTCTTCTTCTTTCGCCCCATCTTTCAGATAGTACTTGGAAAGCTAACGTAGAATAACAAACACTGAAATTCGTTCTTATTATGCCTTAAACATTAGCGACATGCTGTGTGACAACGCCGAAAATGGCGCTTCTTCAAGTGGAGGAAGTGGATTATGAAATGCACCCACAATGCTGTGCTGATGGAACACGTGCACTAAACAAAAGTGATTTAAATTCGTCTTTCCAGCATTTTGACGAAGTTGTACATTTTGGGGGATTTGATCCGATATAATCGGAATTTAATAATCACACCACATTTTCATATTATTGTATGTTTTTCTGCTCATTTCGCGTCATTTCAATGTATTCTGTTCAGGTTATAATAACTGTAATGTCCACATGGGCGCGACATTGCACCATACTATTGTGTGGTGATGAAGGCGTCAATGCTGAAATCAATTCAAATGTAGATCTATGTAGTCATTGACTGAGACCTGCTGACTGATATCGTGACTTGAATAAATGCGAACATATTGAGTTGCGGGCCTATCCGTCCTTATTATAGAACAACAACAATTAAGCAATAAGACATGGGGGGGGGGGGGGGGTGGTATATGGCCAATATACCAGCACTAAGGACTTTTCTTACGCGGAGTGCCTGATACAGCCGATTAGGCGTGGTATGTTGGCCATATAGCACAACCCCCCCGATGTGCCTTATTGCTATTATAAACTGGTTACTAACGTAATTAGAGAAGTAAAAATACATGTTTTGTCATACCCGTGTTATACAGTCTGATATACCACGGCTATCAGACAATCAGCATTCAGGCTCGAATCACCCAGTTTATAATACTGAAAAAGCACCAACTTGCAATGCATGCCATGCATTATGATATGGATGTTCAATTTCATTTGATTAAATAAAATGTTCTATAAAAATGTATTAGATCAGTACATAGACTCAATAGGGCCTATATTGTGAGTCCCCCAGCCCAGTGCCTTGCATATAAGCCAGACTAATTTGAATAACTGAAAATAACTATACCCAAAGCTGTGCTCAGCAGTCTGAGCAGAAAGGAAACAATAAATCTACTTCAGGCAATGTCCATCTTCACCCTCCCTCCCTTCTCTTTCTCTCCCTCCCCCTCCCTCCCTCCCTTTCTCTCTTTCTCTCCCCTCCCTCCCATTCTCTCTCCTAGGTAAATGATTAATTTGGAAAATGGGATATTTATGCAAGTGAGTAAACACAACAGAAGCCAATTTCAGGGCTCCTAATGAATGTTAAATTGTATAAATTGGGAGCTGCTGTTGATTCCCATAGGCAGTGACTCGACTGAAGAGAGACCACAGTGGCAGGCCTCCCTTCTCTGAATGAATTAGGGCCGACTCTTGTACTCAAGCATTTATTTTATTTGTATATATTTTATTTTACTTTTATTTATTTATTTTACAATAAACAAAAACACACATTAACGAAAACAATAGACAACTTAACCTTCTACATACATTTCCACAAATATGAATGATATCCCACTTGCTCAGACCCACATGTTCCCACCATATCCACACCCAATGTTGCTTCTAATGCTTGTAAGACTTCAAATTGTTTTATGTTGTTTCTGTCTGTAGCCAGATTTTAAAATACATATTTAAATAATAAGGCATGTAATTTCGTTCATTATGTTCCAACACTCAATCAATATCAGTCATTTTTAAGTCTTGGTTCCAATAGTTTCTATATGTTTTTAATAGATTGTCAGTTGAATAAGCTTTCTGCAAGGTTTTGTACATCTGGCCTATCCAATGGTGACCCATCATTTTCAGCTAATGTTATTTTTGCATTAATACGTGTCACATATTAGTTTGCAAACAAAGTAAATAAAATGAAATAAATAATTGAGTTAATAAAGCCACATACAAACTTTTTTTTTGCTTTCTTGAGTAAGGCAGCTCCAAAATGCAGGTGTTTCAGCCTAATTCAGTACTTTCTGTGGTGATGGGGCAGCCAGCGGAAAATACAGAGGGTAAGAGTTTGTAATGTTCTCTAGTTGCGCAGTGATTGGCTCAGTGTTCTGTCACTCATGGGGAGCTCGAAAACTCAAGCCCCTTGGGGTGCTGCCATATAGTTACATTAGAAGTGCTCATCCAAGAAGACTCAAGGTCTTTGGCCACAGATAAAATGACCTCAAATCCCGTTATATCTACAGTAGCTTTAATTGGACTGATCATGTCAACATCATACTTTCATAATCTTAGCGAGCAGTCATAATCATGAATCAAGATGACAATCTACTGGCAAATCCTTTTTAATCCTTGTCATATGAAGAGAAATAATGAAGAGAAATTATAGATAAAACGTATCGGTGCACATCGGCCATTGGACCTAAACATTACACAACAAGTTGGAAATCGCAAATTCAGCAATGAGTGGTTTGGAAGGAATCAGTGGCTAACTGCAAGCATTGCAAAGCAATCACTAGCCTGCTATTCAGGGGTGGCTGTGTTGTCCCAAGTCTGGGTTTAAGGATCTTTTTTTCCAAGTTTAAAATGATAAACATTCAACATTGGCCGTGCTGTCAATCCAGCATAATTTCTGTCGCGCTCAAAACAACTGTTAACTTGTAATTGGGAAATCTCACCAGTGAGTTCAATTCAACTGGGAAAACAGGAAAAAACGAGCTCCGACTGGGAATATACTTTTTGAACGGTCATCCAACTCGGAATTGTAAATCGGGAACTCTGGCCTTTTTCTAGAGCTACAACCTGAAGATCACTGACGTCATCATCATTCAACCATTCAACCTTGTATTGAAAGCACCATAAATCCAGAGAATGCCAGAGAATGCCCACAAAGGACCGCCGCCCCACCTTCCTGTTCAAGTGAGCACAGCACAACAAGGTAAGTCCAAAAAATGTCTTGTATGCTGCTGCATAAATTATGTAATATTCCAGGGAGATATGTATACTGTAGCTAAGAAAGTAATACTAAGTGTATGTTGTATAATAAACTGTTAGTAGCCCATGTGCCACACCCTAATAATTTGGTCTATTTTTCCCTCAATTCATTTCACCTAACGTTACAGTTTTGACTTGGTGTACAGGGAGAACATTGTAAGAACGGCCCATGTTCTGAATTCTGTCGCTGTATATTTCAAAAGTGCTGAACAAATAGTTATATTGACTACGTCCGTCCTAGCTCGCTCATTAATGTCTTCATCGACATTATGGATTGCCTCTTATCCGCTTGTCGTCCCCTTATGCCATTGTTTCTACATCTCAATTGTCAGTAGAAACCACATTTGTTTAAGCAAGTCAGCTCTATCAGCTATGTTTTTTTAAAGACAGTAAATGAGGCTGAATTAACGGTTTGGATGCCAGACAAGGCTCCGCTGATAGCCAGGTGTAGCAGTGGTAAAGTGTTGGGACTGCTGTTGGGACTTTGCTTTTGGGACAGTTTTACAGTGCATTCGGAAAGTATTCAGATCCTTTGACTTTTTCCACATTTTTTTACGTTACAGCCTTACTCTAAAATTAATTTTTTTTTAAATTCCCTCATCAATCTACACACAATTCCCCATAACGACAAAGTGAAAAATGTTTTTTATAAATTGTTGCAAATGTATTAAAAAATATAAACTGAAATTCCTTATTTACATAAGTATTCAGACTCTTTGCTATGAGACTCAAAATTGAGCTTAGGTCAATCATGTTTCCATTGATCATCCTTGAGATGTTTCTATAACTTGATTGGAGTCCACCTGTGGTAAATTCAATTGATTGGACATGATTTTTGAGAAGCACAAACCTGTCTAAGGTCCCACAGTTGACAGTGCATGTCAGAGCAAAAGCCAAGCCATGAGGTCGAAGGAATTGTCCACAGAGCTCTGAGACAGGATTGTGTCGAGGCACAGATCTGGGGAAGGGTACCAAAACAATTCTGCAGAATTGGATGTCCCCAAGAACACAGTGGCCTGCACCATTCTTAAATGGAAGAAGTTTGGAACCACCAAGACTCTTCCTAGAGCTGGCCACCTGGCCAAGCTTAGCAATCGGTGGAGAAGGGCCTTGGTCAGGAAGGTGATAAAGAACCCAATGGTCACTCTGACAGAGCTCCAGAGTTCCTCTGTAGAGATGGGAGAATCTTCCAGAAGGACATCCATCTCTGCAGCACTCCACCAATCAGTACTTTATGGTAGAGTGGCCAGACAGAAGCCACTCCTCAGTAAATTACACATGACAGCCCGCTTGGAGTTTGCAAAAAGGCACCTAAAGACTCTCAGACCATGAGAAACAAGATTCTCTGGTGTGATGAAACCAAGATTGAACTCTTTGGCCTGAATGACTAGCGTCACGTCTGGAAGAAACCTTGCACCATCCCTACCGTGAAGCATGGTGGTGGCTGCATCATGCTGTGGGGATGTTTTTCAGTGGCAGGGGCTGGGAGATTAGTCAGGTTCACCTTCCATCAGGACAACGACCCTAAGCAACCAGCCAAGACAACGCAGGAGTGGCTTTGGGACAAGTCACTGAATGTCCTTGAGTGGCCTAGCCAGAGACCGGACTTGAACTCGATCGAACATCTCTGGAGGGACCTGAAAATAGCTGTGCAGTGATGCTCCCCATCCATCTTGACAGAGCTTGAGAGGATCTGCAGAGAATAATAGGAGAAACTCCCCAAATACAGGTGCGCCAAGCTTGTAGCCTCAAACTCAAGAAGACTCAAGGCTGTAATCGCTGCCAAAAGTGCTTCAACAAAGTACTGAGTAAAGAGTCTGAATACTTATGTAAATGTGATTTTCAGTTTTTTACTACATTTGTAAAAATGTCTAAAAACCTGTTTTTGCTTTGTCATTACGGGGTATCGTGTGTATATTGGCAACGGGAAAAAACAATTTAATTTGTTTTAGAATAAGGCTGTAACATAACAAAATGTGGAAAAAGTCAAGGGGTTTGAATACTTTCCAAATGCACTGTATGTAGGCCCTAACAGTTTGTGGGCACCATTTGTCACCTTTATAGTGCAATTAATGTATTGGTTAGGGTTGTGTTGTGTCGAGGCTTTGCTGGACATCCAATTCTTTTTTTGCCCCACCAAGACTGACATTCTAAAATTGCTACTGGACCTATCTATCATATGAGTATCTGTTTCTGACTCAAGTAGAATTCCCTCAACGTTGCTCTGATGTCCAAAAGCTCTTAGGTCAACATTTTATTGCATATATTTGAAAATGTCTTCATTGTTCTGTCCAAAATGACTTTCTAATTCTGCCATGAAAAAGTTGCACTTTCTATTCGCATGTCATTTACGATTTCTATGTCTTCAGTTTTCCATGTGAGCCAATTCATCGGTCAATTCTGAAAAGCTGTCCACGGATTGGTCCATAAGGGTGTGCTTTCAGGAAGTGATAGTGGTTCTTGTAGAATGCGTTTCATTTTCTCCCATGTTGTTATAGACATGTGAAAAGATTCTGGGGATAAACATTTAGTGCATTTAACAATATGTCGCAAGTAAAAGCCTCGGGTGGCGAGTTGATACAATTCCAAATCTGGAAGTTCAAATCAAATCAAATGTTACTGGCCACCTACACATGGTTAGCAGATGTTAATGCGAGTGCAGCGAAATGCTTGTGCTTCTAGTTCCGACAGTAATATCTAACAAGTAATGTAACAAAATTACAACGACTACCTTATACACATAAATGTAAAGGGATGAATAAGAATATGTACATATAATTATATGGATGAGCAATGGCCTTGCGGCATAGGCAAGAGTCAGTGCATGGTATAGAATACAGTATATACATAAGAGATGAGTAATGTAGGATATGTAAACATGATTAAAGTGGCGTTATTTAAAGTAACTAGTGATACCTTTATTAAATACATTTATTACATTTCTTAAAGTGGTCAGAGATTTGAGTCTGTATTTTGGCAGCAGCCACTCAATGTTAGTATTGGCTGTTTAACAGGCGGCTGGCCTTGAGATAGGAGCTGTTTTTCAGTCTCTCGATCCCAGCTTTAATGCACCTGTACTGACCTTGCCTTCTGGATGATGGCGGGGTGAACAGGCAGAGGCTCAGTTGGTTGTTGTCCTTGATGATCTTTTTGGCATTCCTGTGGTTTAGGTGTCCTGGAGGGCAGGAAGTTTGCCCCCGGTGATGTGTTGTGCAGACCGCACTATCCTCTGGAGAGTCTTGCGGTTGTGGGCGGAGCAGTTGCCATACCAGGTGGTGATACAGCCCGACAGGATGCTCTCGATTGTGCATTTGTAAAAGTTTGTGAGTGTTTTAGGTGACGAGCCAAATTTCTTCAGCCTTCTGAGGTTGGAAAGGCACTGTTGCGCCTTCTTCACCATGCTGTCTGTGTGGGTGGACCATTTCAGTTTGTCCGTGATGTGTACGCCGAGGAACTTAAAACTTTCCACCTTCTCCACTACTGTCCCGTCAATGACGTTGAGTGAGAGGTTATTCTCCTGACACCACACTCCGAGGGCCCTCACCTCCTCCCTGGAGAGGGCTGAGAATGCACCCTTGTGGGGCCCCAGTGTTGAGGATCAGCGGGTGGAGATGCTGTTTCCTATCCTCACCACCTGGGGGGCAGGACGTCAGAAAGTCCAGGACCCAATTGCACAGGGTGCGGTTGAGTTTGGAGGTGGTAAATGCTGAGCTGTAGTCGATGAACAGCATTCTTATATAGGTATTCCTCTTGTCCAGATGGGCTAGGGCAGTGTGCAGTGTGATGGCGATTGCATAGTCTGTGGACCTATTGGGGCGGTAAGCAAATTGGAGTGGGTCTGGGGTATCAGGTAGGGTGGAGGTGATATGATCCTTGACTCATCTCTCAAAGCACTTCATAATGACATAAGTGAGTGCTACAGGGCGATAGTCATTTAGTTGTTACCTTAGACTTTTTGGGAACAGGAACAATGGTGGCCATCTTGAAGCATGTGGGCACAGCAGACTGGGATATGGATTGATTGAACATGTCCGTAAACACACCAGCCAGCTGGTCTGCGCATGCTCTGAGGGCGCAGCATGTGATGCCGTCTGGGCCGGCAGTCTTGCGAGGGTTAACAGGTTTAAATGTTTTACTCATGTTGACCATGGTGAAGGAGAGCTCACAGGCTTTGGTAGCGGGCCGTATCAGTGGCATTGTATTGTCCTCAAAGCGAGCAAAGAAGTTGTTTAATTTGTCTGGGAGCAGGACGTTGATGTCCGCGATGGGGCTGGTTTTCTTTTTGTAATCCGTGATTGACAGTAGACCCTGCCACATACGTCTCACGTTTGAGCTGTTGAATTGCGACTCTACTTTGTCTCTAACCACCCTTAGACTTAGGGAAATATAAACCTTCCCTATTTATTCTCTGAGTTTTATTTGTCCATATAAAGTCTGTTATGGCCAAGTATACGAAGAATGTCTCCTGTGGGGTAATTAGTGTTACCGAAAACAAATACAAAAACTTTGAGAGCCTTGCCATTCTAGAGGTTTATTCTACCTTTAAGATTCATGGGGAGATTGATCATTTTAATTAGATCCGCTTTCAACTTGTTAAGTAATGAGATAAAGAAAAAATACATAAAGATAACTTTGTTTTAACCTACTACGTATCCTAAGTTTTTCATATTTTTTGTGGTCCACTTAACAGATTGCTGTAGATCATGAGTTGTTCTTTTTATTTTTCCTATTGCCATTATTTCAGTTTTTAGAGTATTCCCCCCCAAAAAATGTAACAAAGGAGACATCAAACTCAATATTATTCAGGTATATCAGGAGATCGTCAGCAAATAAGTTTCGTATATATTCATGTTTAGCAATACTGATACCTGTTACGTTTGGGTCCTGTCCAATTATTTCTGCAATCGGATCATTTGCCAGTGCAAACAGGAGGGGGGAGAGAGGACATCCCTGTCTTGTGACCTTTTCTAAAGCAATTTCTTCAGATAATGTATTATGTGTATATTCTTGCTTTATTTATATAATATTTTTATGAAATGTATTATTTCAGTTGGAAAGTTGAATGTTTACAACGTTTTGAATAGAAAACACCACTCAAGACGGTCGGTCGAAAGCCTTTTCCACATCCCCAAACACCATTTGGAAAGTTAATCCGGTTTTGTGACTAAACCAGCTTTGGTCCGAGGAGGTCTTTTCGCACAACAGCCCCGACCACAGAGAAAGACTGGTGTGTGTGTGTGTCTGGACAATAGGATGTTTGGAGCGAGGCAAAACACAATTGGGTTTGTTTAGATATCTTCACAACGCTGAGGCCTTTTCTCTATTGGTCCCTTGTTGTCTCCATGGTTTGTCTATGTGAAAGAGACCTTAGTCTATTCTAGACAATCAGTTTGCTGAACAGTAAAGTAAAACAAAAAGGCATTGAATGATAATGGTCTTTCAAAACACATGTGCAGGTTGAATCATAAATAACACCAAGAGGTCAGAATACGTTTCATTATAAAAACAGTTGAATGTATTCCAGTATTTAGTATTTACATATCAAATCTACAAAAATGTGCACTTGTTAAAATATTGTCAGTTACCACTATGTTCCGTATCATAGACCTTATAATATACAACTAACAAATGTTAAATACACAGGATAATTTACACATCACATTGTAGACCAATTCAAGAATCAACAACCGGCTATTGTATGTTAAAATATTAATTTGTTAATAATTACAGTCTTTTATTTATTTTGTGTGAAGCGGCATAACGTGAGGTTAATATAAAGTACACGCTTGAGCTCGCCTTGGTACCAGTCTGTTCCTGGTACCATGTCAACTCCATGTCACTCTTTGTCATGCCAAACATCTGTGGCTTGACAATGACAGCAATGGAGTTGGTAAGAGCACAAACAGATCTGGGACCAGGCTAATTTGAGCCTTGGCTGGTTGAGATGCGACAAGTTCTCCTGTTGAAGCAAACACAGCATCCAATACAACATGACTTCGCTTTCTCCTTAAGGGCATTGACAGTAGAGTACTAACTGAAGGCTAACTCTGGAGAGAGGAACCTATTCACACGTAGAACCATTTCCACAGTCTGTAACGGAGTTAAATATTGAATACCTATCACTAAGTCTGTACTAGAGGGAGAATGCTGATGTTCAACTCAACCTCAACTCATCGCAGAAGGCAACATATTCCCCTATTAATAAAACAGTACATGTTCTCTGTAGTGCTCTGTCTTTTGTACGCTATTGGTTAAGGGACAGTTTTGGCAACAGTCAGGAACACAGAGGGCTTGATCATCACATATATCTTTGTTTCAACCTCCATTTCCATTTGCACATGACAAAATAATGTAAGTCAGTGTAACCCGGATGATACTGTGCACACCTCCAATACTGTCCACTCTTGCAAACGGCGCACACGCACACACACACACACACACACACACACACCAAAGGCAACAACAAAAACGTAGGCCAATTCTCCCTGCAAATATCTAGCTTGAGTACCGATCTCTTTCTGCTTTAGCCATTTGTCTTGCCAGACAGATTGTGAAAGGCAACAATGTAGCATCGTTGAATGTATAAACAGTCAGGTAACCAAAGAAAGATCAGGAAGTTGGAACAAAACCATATCACGTCAGATGCACTCAGTACAGTGTAACATGTCAACAGTGGAACATTTCATAGCTTCAGTCCAGACTTACAGATAACAGTACTATAGTATGACAGATCGAAGACATGTGTATCATAACAATCTCCAACGCTATGAAATTGTCCTTCATTGAAGCTAGCTGTCATAATAACCTCTTTCTTACAGCTATAGGCACCATTGGGTTTAAGAGGAGATGCTGCCATAGTCTGTTCCATACGGTACTCTAAAATGAAGATACAAATTCTGAAGTCTTGGACCTAGATAGTTATGTTCCATTGGATCTGAGGTACGTAGTTGGCCCTCTCAGTTTGCCCTCACAGGCTGGGGGAGGTCACGGCGTGGGGGGGAGCCTGACGTCCAGCAGGTTGTAGGCGAAGACGTTCCAGAAGACAGCACAGAGGACAAAGAGGAAGTAGACGGAGAAGAAGATCCAGAATAGAGACTGCTCTTGGAGACGCTGCTCGTAGTTCTGGAGGACTACAACCCCCAGGGTGAGCCCCACCATCACACCCCCCAGGTGGGCCACAAAGCTGGGGTTGGGGCAAGGCGGGAAGGCCGGCGGGTAGAACCGCAGCCACACGGCACGGCCGAACTCCACACTCACTGACGAGGGGGGAAAGAGAAGTGTTACCATAATGCTCTTTATAGTCCTGTTTCCATAGTGATATTGTCATTTTTAGTTTATTGTAAATACTGCTGTGTTTATCTCTTACAAATCACGGTAACTTGTCGAATTGTAAGCGTATGCTTATACTAAAGTGAAAAATAAGACGTTGGATATGTACTATAAAGGTTGAGACCACAACAAACCCGTCCTCATCGCTCACATTAATCTTCCATGAGTGGGTATGTTCTTTCTAAGCTTCTATTGCTAGCTACAGGGCCCTTCCCGTCTCCTAACCTACATCCAGCACGGTATTAACTAGGTCAAGAGCAAGGTTTTGTAACAGTACACAAGACCGGAGGTCCCTCTGACGACTTTGTTTTTTAATGATCAAAATAAACCGTGTGCTGGTTTTGGTTACCTGCAGGCTGTGGCTAGTCACACAGTGGTGTAGGGACTGACTGGGGTATCTCAGATATGATTTGAATATAGAGAAACTTCAGAGTTTAGACAGACTTACTGCAGACCAGAGCCATGGCCATCCGGAACAGCTTAAACTGACATTTCATACCCGACCAGTTCTGGGGAGAGAGGAGCAGAGTGAGTTGATGAAAAGGAGTGAGTGAGTGAGTGAGTGAGTGAGTGAGTGAGTGAGTGAGTGAGTGAGTGAGTGAGTGAGTGAGAGAGAGAGAGAGAGAGCAAGATAAAGGGTTTATGATTCAGGCCAGGAGTTTCCCCATGTTAGATGGACCTGAGTTTGTCCCTGACCATGTAACCTGACCAGGAAAAACTCCTGGCCCTATTAATAATGATCCACGACACTAAGCCTCTTTCATTACCTTCATAAGATAGTAATGTCAGACACCTACATCCAAAGACACCTACATCCAAAGACACCTACATCCAAAGCGACTTACAGAACTGTAAACATTCAGAGTGACACATAGACTACAACAATAACATATCTTTCCCCTTCCATGATAGCTTTCAGAGTCAACACAGATATCATGTGATGACCCTTGATCGTCTCCCCTTTCTTGCTGTTGTAGTAAATCAAATTTGTCTGAGAGGAGGAAGGACCACTGAGGATTGTAAAGTGCCCACCGGTGTAAATATTTGATGACAGGGACCATCCAATCATATAGACAGCAGTATGGCCTTATCGGCCCCTACTTCTAAGGTTATGACTTTGTAGGGTAGTATGCATGGATTGAATCAATCAGAGCACAGCTAAGGTCAAAGGTGAATTTACATGCAGCCTCAGAATGGGAGAAAATCAAGTTATATGACAATTATCTAATTACACTCTAACACTACACAGTGCACACACACTCACATGCAACATACACACGCACATTCCACACTTTCAACACTAGATAGTCGACACACCTTTCCACTCTTTGTAAATGGGAAAGATGAAAGGCAGGAATGTATGGAATCCATAGACTGACAGAGCACCTGCTGGGCCCCAGAATGCCCTGCTTTGATGCCACTTGATGTATGTCTGAGCATGATAGTCATCTCATGACAAGAGGGCTGCTCCTGCTCTGGCTGACACACACACACACACACACACACACACACACACACACACACACACACACACACACACACACCATGACGACGTTGGCCAGGTGTGCTGAGACCAGGGCGTAGACTCCTCCAGACGACCCCACCACCGGAGCAGTCATATCAGTGACAGACACGGCCAGGGAGCCTGCCAGGGTCAGAGGTCAGAGGTTAGAATCAATCAAATAATCAATCAACTTCATATTCACTGGATCAAGAGCAAATTCATATTGAATATGTAAATACATATCCATCGCTATAATGTATCTCAGAGCAGCTTCGAATAATGATAATTGATTCAATGAGCAGCTTCAAATAAATAGCATTCCCAGGTAGAAACAGTAGATACTGTATATGAACGCAGTCACTCCTGATGTTTTTTGTCGTTGTATTGAAGCACAAACAGAGGCTTACATTAGTCAATGAGTCCCCATTGACCATTTTAAGGATAATACGTATCAACACAGTCTGTTAGGAGATTCTTGGTGTTACACTGAATGGAGCCTACCACTGGTACCATGGTGGCACCTATTCACCCGCATTCACAGGAGAGTCAACCAGGCATTGACAGGAGTGAATATGGGGCAAGTGAAAGATTGAATTCCCAGTGAAAATTGGTGTAATTACGCCCAGAGCAACAGACACGCCCAGAGCAACAGACACGCCCAGAGCAACAGACACGCCCAGAGCAACAGACACGCCCAGAGCAACAGACACGCCCAGAGCAACAGAGAACTGCTTGTGATCTCCACTGTGTGTGTGCGCGTGTGTGTAGGTATGGCTGCTGTCATGAAGAGTCTGCTCTGTGGGAGCTTCATTATAGTAGACCCCTTTCCTGCAGTCAAATTACCTCATAGGTGGAATGTTATTCATATTTTTCATAATTAATCAACGTTATTTAAAAAAAAATCACGTCGAAAATCCGGTGTTTCTATTTCAAAGGGTTTTGTTATATTTCAGTCTTCTGGGATGTATATGAAGTGTAATACTGGGATGCAACTCAACATGTAATACAATCAACTCTATATCTGACATGGTACAGGTGTCCTCTTTTAAACCCACAACTATGTGTGTGAGGTGGATACTTTTGTTTCAAACTAGATTTGTTTAAGACTTACCAAGAAACACTCTGTGTGACCCTGATTTAGCCCACTGCAGTAAAAGGTTAAATCACCATACGATAACAAGTCATCACAATCAGGCTGCTATTACTGGAAGGAAAAAAGCCAGGGGTGAGCCCAGCCACACCCCCCCCCCCACACACACACACACCCACACACACACACACACACACACACACACACACACACACACACACACACACACACACACACACACACAGTGGTGGAAAAAGTACCACATTGTCATACTTGAGTAAAAGTAAAAGTCACCAAGTAAAATATTACATGAGTAAAAGTCTAAAATGATTGTTTTAAATATACTAAAGTATCAGAAGTCAAAATCATTTCACATTCCTTATACTAAGCAAACACCATTTTTTTGTTTTTGTATTTTACAGACAGCCAGGAACACACTCCAACACTCAGGCCATCATTTACAGATGAAGCATGTGTTTAGTGAGTCTGCCAGATCAGGCAGTAGGGATGACCAGGGATGTTCTCTTGATAAGTGTGTGAATTGGACCATTTTCCTGTCCTGATAAGCTTTCAAAATATAACAAGTACTTTTGTGTGTCAGGGAAAATGTATGGAGTAAGAAGTACATCATTTTCTTTCGGAATGTAGTGAAGTAAAAGTGGTAAAAAATATAAATAGTAAAGTACACCACTGCATATGCGAGGTCATGCAAATACATATCACACACACACACACACACCATCTCTTAGAAGTTTAACAGTACAAAACATCATCAATTAACTAGAAAAGTATGAATATACTGTATTATCTGAAATACCTGAACTAGCTGTGTAGTAGTTAGTGCTCTTCCTGAAGTAGGCTGTTACCAGGTGTCATTTAGATCAAAGCAGAGGAGGTGTGTGTAATTAAAATGTATTTAAGCATCAAATCACTGAATGGAGATCTAAGCAGATGATTACATGTTTCCTGAGCCACACACACACACACACACACACACACACACACACACACACACACAGTAACACATACACACACACACAGAGATAGCAAGAAATATAGAAATACACACAAAAAGGAGAGACACATACACACACACACACGCACCTGTTAGACAACACACACCGCCCTGGTTCCTCTGCTCAAGGTGTGTGTGTGTCGACAGATGGGAAGACCATTATTACCACTATTATCTCTGATAATATTATTGTTTTATCACCGTGACAACCCCCACACCCACTAAAGGACTTCCTTCCCTTTGTAGTCTCTCTGGAGGCCCTCTGGGTCAGTTGTTGGGTGAGAAACTGACGTGTCATCTATCTTGTTTGTTGGTTAAACTTCCAAACTAGGACACCAAACTAGGAATCCTGCTGCCAATGAGGGAATACTAAGTTTGGCCACATTAACTACACAGCATCAGTGCTACTCATCATCAGAGACCGGTAGAGAGTCACTGACTGTCCTTTAAAACTTCAGAGTCATCTTATAATTATCACAGATACTGAAAGTGGTAATTGAGTGTTTCTCTCTCTCTCTGTGTGTGTGTGTGTGTGTGTGTGTGTGTGTGTGTGTGTGTGTGTGTGTGTGTGTGTGTGTAATCCCCAAAAGTAGTAAAACAAGAGGACATTTGGACGGCCCCACGAGGACAAAAACTATTTTAGGCTTAGGGGTTAGGTTTAGGGTTACAAATAGGGTAGGGTAGGAATTAGTGTAACGGTTAGGAGTTAGGGTTAGGGGTTAAGAAAAATAGGATTTTGAATGGAAGTCAATTTTAGGCCCTCACAAGGATAGTAAAACATATGATGTGTGTTTTTGTTGTTTGTGCCTGCGTTCAAACAAGAGTCTCTCTAAGTGACTATTTGCATTGCCCCCCCTTCTACACTGCTGCTACTCTGTTATTATCTATGCATAGTCACTTTAATAACTCTACCTACATATACATATTACCTCAATTACCTCGACTAACCGGTGCCCCCGCACATTGACTCTGTACCAGCACCCCCTGTATACCCCCTGTCTCGCTATTGTTATTTTACTGATGCTCTTTAATTATGTTACTTTAATTTATTATTTTTGTAGGTATTTTTCTTAAAACTGCATTGTTGGTTAAGGGCTTGTAAGTAAGTATTTCACGGTAAGGTCTACTACACCCTGTTGTATTCGGCGCATGTGACAAATAACATTTGATTTGATTTGTATTACAGTCTTAAAAATCCATATTGAGTATTGACCTCTCACTGGACACCTGAGTCCCTTTTGACCTCTGACCCTGAGCCTGTTGATACAGCTGAGCACTCCTCTCCACCATAACATTTATCCAGACAAAACAACACAGAAGACAAACTCCCTACACACACACACAAACACACACCTCCTTCCAGTGGGTCGATATCTAATTAACCAGCAGGTTCCCGTGGGGACAGTGGCCCTCTCAGTACCACCATTATCTGTGTTATCTGGGGGGCACCACAGCTGGGACCAAAAGGATTCTGTGTACGCACCTGTCTTCATACACAACCAGATATAAAGCCTCATACATATATACAGTATTTATCTCCACAAACACACATGCCTATGTAAAACAAACACACACACACACTGAATGGGTCTCCCTAGTGGTGCAGCGGTCTAAGGCAGTGCATCACAGTGCTAGAGGCGTCACTGCAGACCCTGATTCGATCCCGGGCTGTATCACAACCGGCCGTGATCGGGAGTCCCAGAGGGCGGCGCACAATTGGCCCAGCGTCGTCCGAGTTAGGCTGTCATTGTAAATAACCATTTGTTCTTAATTGACTTGCCTAGTTAAAAAAAGGTACACAATTACACACTGCTGGCAATCCCTTAACCTGCCCTTCTACAGCTTCTTCCCACCCCCCCCACAGGGCTGTTATATCCTTGCTAAATATCCCCACACGTCTCCCAAACATCAACAATCTTCATCCAAGTATTTCCACTCCGAATGTTTCCTGAGCATTTAGTTTCCAGAGGGCAGCAGGCAGAAATCCCTGATAATGTTTGTTTGGCTCTAGAGGTAGTTTAAACTAAAGCTGGATTATCGCTCCACTCCTCATGTACACTGCATGATGAACACGCAGTGTAGAACATACCCCATAGTCATATGTTAATCTAGTGAGCACTGAGCTATACTGAGCCAAGTCGTGCTGGGCCAGGGGAGAGAGGGGAGAGAGGAGGGAGAGGGAGAGAGGGGAGCCCTGGGCGCTCAAATGACATTAGCAGCTAATGTCACAAGGAAGCTAGCAATGACATTTGCCTTCAAAGCCTCTTCCTCTCTCTGATGCATAGCATCCCAGTAGGCTTGGTCCTCTTCCTCTCTCTGATACATAGCATCCCAGTAGGCTTGGTCCTCTTCCTCTCTCTGATGCATAGCATCCCAGTAGGCTTGGTCCTCTTCCTCTCTCTGATGCATAGCATCCCAGTAGACTTGGTCCTCTTCCTCTCTCTGATGCATAGCATCCCAGTAGGCTTGGTCCTCTTCCTCTCTCTGATGCATAGCATCCCAATAGGCTTGGTCCTCTTCCTCTCTCTGATGCATAGCATCCCAGTAGGCTTGGTCCTCTTCCTCTCTCTGATGCATAGCATCCCAGTAGACTTGGTCCTCTTCCTCTCTCTGATACATAGCATCCCAGTAGGCTTGGTCCTCTTCCTCTCTCTGATGCATAGCATCCCAGTAGGCTTGGTCCTCTTCCTCTCTCTGATACATAGCATCCCAGTAGGCTTGGTCCTCTTCCTCTCTCTGATGCATAGCATCCCAGTAGGCTTGGTCCTCTTCCTCTCTCTGATGCATAGCATCCCAGTAGGCTTGGTCCTCTTCCTCTCTCTGATGCATAGCATCCCAGTAGACTTGGTCCTCTTCCTCTCTCTGATGCATAGCATCCCAGTAGGCTTGGTCCTCTTCCTCTCTCTGATGCATAGCATCCCAGTAGACTTGGTCCTCTTCCTCTCTCTGATGCATAGCATCCCAGTAGGCTTGGTCCTCTTCCTCTCTCTGATACATAGCATCCCAGTAGGCTTGGTCCTCTTCCTCTCTCTGATGCATAGCATCCCAGTAGGCTTGGTCCTCTTCCTCTCTCTGATGCATAGCATCCCAATAGACTTGGTCCTCTTCCTCTCTCTGATGCATAGCATCCCACTAGGCTTGGTCCTCTTCCTCTCACTGATGCATAGCATCCCAGTAGGCTTGGTCCTCTTCCTCTCTCTGATGCATAGCATCCCAGTAGACTTGGTCCTCTTCCTCTCTCTGATACATAGCATCCCAGTAGGCTTGGTCCTCTTCCTCTCTCTGATGCATAGCATCCCACTAGGCTTGGTCCTCTTCCTCTCTCTGATGCATAGCATCCCAGTAGGCTTGGTCCTCTTCCTCTCTCTGATGCATAGCATCCCAGTAGACTTGGTCCTCTTCCTCTCTCTGATACATAGCATCCCAGTAGACTTGGTCCCTTTGCTCGCTCTCTCAATATTCATGGGCCTCCTATTGAACATGGACAAGTCTCGCTCTCTCTCCCCTTCTCTCTCTCTCTCTCTCCCTTACCTCCCTCCCCCATTTTCTCTCTCTCTGGAGTGTGTTTCGAGATGATCCCCTTCCACTTCTCTCTGTTGTTCTGGACCAGTGGGGGAACAACAAGAAAGCCTGTCAGAACACAAGCCCATCTGTCCCAGACATGTGTTTTCTGAATGACTGTTCTCCAAACACAATGGGGTGAAACCTGACAGCAGGGGGCTGAATATGTGTGTATGTGTGTGTGCGCGCACCTGTGCCCTGTGTGTGTGTGTGTGTCCATCCGTCAGTCTGTGTGTGTACCCTAGTCCAGTACTCACCTGCCAGTACGCCACACACGTAGACCAGTCCTATCCTCAGCGCTCCATGGACCATCTCAAGAGGGACTCCCACCAGCAGCTGCATGGCCATGTTCAGACCCAGGTGTTCTATCCTGCTGGGTCACGGCATACAGCCGTCAGTTCGACAGGACACATCCACCGTCATACACAGTTCATGGTCATATTTATCTATTTGATCCGTAGAGCAATGTTTCTAACCTGGAAGTAGGAGGCCTGATCCAGGATCAGGTCCCCCCCCCCCGTTCATGTAATCTCCTGATCCAAGATGAGCACTCCTACTCTGAGACGGTCCATGTATACTTGTTTAAAGCCTCTATATGTTGGATGCCTGTATAGCTCTCAGCATCTGTTTGTAGGGGAGTAAGTGACATACAGTAATTGAATCTATGTCAGAATACTCTCTAACCCCCTGTAACCTCTCTCTCAATGAGCACCAGTCTAAACACCAGTCTAAATTCATTATCATTCAATTAGGCCAACCCAATAGTCGTAAGAAAGTGATGGATGGAGGGATGGCAATGTGTTGCTGAAAGATAATCGTGCCCACAGAGCATATAAGACATTCAACATATATTGATTATCCAGTGAACATACTGTAATAGTCTCCCCTGGGGGGGGGGGCACACACACACTTACAGTAGCTCTAGGGAGCAGCTCATACCGCCATTATCAGCAACAACACATGACTAAGAGCCAATGGTGACTGTGGATAATAAGCTTCTGGAGGGAAAGGAGTGAGCATCTATAGGCTTTACTACAACATCAGAACTAGGCCAACTGTATTGCAGCAGTGGTTTTGGCTCTAGTGCCAGTGCATCAACATTCTGGGAACACACCAATGTCTCAGTATTGATCCAGCATTTTGCTTGGCTCCTGCTGCCATGTGCTGGCAGTTGACACATTTGATGCGTCATCTTTGGCTGAGATTTTACCTTTGTCCTCTCAGTCCAACGATGGTGCTGGATCCCTACCAGGCTTTTACAGTGTCCCTCCTCTCCTCTCCTCTCTCTATCTATCTATCTGACCGGCTGTGTAGTGATCTGTCTGACTGTGATAAGTCCGACATATTACACCTCTCCACAATGTAATCCCTTCACTGGGTCAACAACACTGCTGATCCCTTCCAATTGACAACAACACAAACAGAATGCACATATCAGCCCACAAACAGCACAGGACAACACTCGACTAAACCTACAGCTATTTTTTTAGTAATTGTTTTAGGCGGTCTTGGACAACTTTAGTAGATTACCCTTGACAAAGACATTTCCCAGCCACTTGAAACGCATCTCTGTTTTATCACGTTTTGGCTGCTTAACTCATGTTTTCATCAACGTAAAAGCAGGAATTGACTTATTTTCCCGCCTTTAAGCTGGCATTGAGTGTACTGTAACAGTAGCTCAGTGAAAACAGCGTTGGGTTCTTTGTTTTCCTTTGTGGTCGTCTAGACAATGACAGTGATCCATGTATTTGTCTGTGCCATTGTTAAGAGACAACGGGATGTCTTCTCATAGGAACGTGTGTGTGTGTGTGTGTGTGTGTGTGTGTGTGCGTAGAAGCATCCCCCTGGGACTGGTTAGCACTGGAAAAATGAATAGTCCTTTTAATCTCCAGTGGAACGTCCTTGTGAATTTGGACAGGGCCTTGCTTCTCCACAAGCCAATCAATATCGCCCTTGTCTCATTGTCAACTAGAATGATTCTCTCGTTCTCTCACTACACCAAGAGGGCACTTGTACGCTTCAACAAAACAACTCGTAGATTTGAGTCCGTTGGGGTGTTTTTTTCTAGGGATACCTCCACTGTAGGGTTAGAAATCAATGTGTTCATAATATCTGAGGCTGAAACACACTGGGGGTTTTTGGCCTGGTTTTGTCATGCTATCGTTGCTATGGGATAAATGGGATGGGTAAAGTATGTCCACTAAGCTGGGAGAGAGAGGGAGAGAGAGAGAGAACTCAGAGAACAGTGTTTTGGATTCTGCTGTGGCACCCACACGTGTCAGTGCTGAGTACAGGCCCTGTGGGCATGAAGGACACATGCGTGGATTGTGTGTGTGTGTGTGTGTGTGTGTGTGTAGCAGTCACAACACTGAACAACCTCTCCTGCACACACTGCTGATAGAGAGCCAGAGCTTTGGGACATTAGATAGTTGGTTAAATTCCCAGCAGCCTCCGCCTCTCTCAGAGGTGTGTGTGTTTAGTGATGAATGACTTGCCTCGACCATGTGCTCTCACTGAGGAAGCACATGTGGTGTGTGTGGGAGCAATCATTTGGAAAGGTGACAGCTGATACACACACACATCCAGGAATAGATTGAGAAACACTGCTCTATAGAGCCATAGAGTAGATATGACAATGTATATACAGTATACGGTGCGTTTAGAAAGTATTCAGACCCCTTGGCTTTTTCCCCATTTTGTTACGTTACAGCCCGATTCTAAAACGGATTCAATTGTTTTTCCTCCCTCGTTAATCTACACACAATACCGCATAATGAAAGTAAAGTAAGGTAAAGTATTCAGACCATTTGCTGTGAGACTCGAAATTGAACTCAGATGTGTCCTTTTTCCATTGATCATATTTGAAATGTTTCTACAAGTTGATTGCAGTCCACCTGTGGTAAATTCAATTGATTGGACATGATATGAAAAGGCACACACTTGTCTATATAAGGTCCCACAGTTGACAGTGGATGTCAGAGCAAAACCCAAGCCATGAGGTCGAAGGAATTGTCCACAGAGCTCTGAGACAGGATTGTGTCGAGGCACATATCTGGGGAAGGTTACCAAAACATTTCTGCAGCATTGGAGGTCCCCAAGAACACAGTGGTCTCCATTTTTAAATGGAAGAAGTTTGGAACCACCAAGACTCTTCCTAGAGCTGGCCACCTGGCCAAACTGAGCAATAGGGGTAGAAGGGCCTTGGTCAGGAAGGTGACAAAGAACCCGATGGTCACTGACAGAATTCCAGAGTTCCACTGTGGAGATGGGAGAACCTTCCAGAAGGACAACAATCTCTGCAGCCCTCTACCAATCAGGCCTTTATGGTATAGTGGCCAGACAGAAGCCACTCCTCAGTAAATGGCACATGACAGCCCGCTTGGAGTTTGCCAAAAAGGCACCTAAAGGACTCTCAGACCATGGGAAAAAAAGACTCTGGTCTGATCCATCCAAGATTGAACTTTTTGGCCTGAATGCCAAGCGTCACATCTGGAGGAAACCTGGCACCATCCCTACTGTGAAGCATGGTGGTGGCAGAATCATGCTGTAAGGATGTTTTTCAGAGGCACAAACTGGGAGATGGGAGGGGAATTTATTGTAGAGTTTTACAAGATCTAGCCTGGGTACTAGCCTAAGAGATACGTTTTAGTTTTCACAGAGGTATTTAGGCTGTCTCCATGAAGAATGTAGAGTTTCACAGTAGTCTAGACTGATTTCAAAGGCTTATCTCGATGGAGAGTTGACGCCAAGGGCAAAAGATAAATGATACTGTTGCTATCTCCCAGTCCTACCAAATTAGAAGAAAAGAAAGACAAACAAAAGTTGAACGATAAGGTTCTCTTTGTTATCAAAACCAATGCTTTACAGCCTCAAACCCTCAGAGATGCTTGAAGAACCTAAGCACATCCTAACTTTACACTTCAGTTGAATATTCACTTAGTCTCCGATTGACATTTATGCATGACAAAGGGAAATTTGACTGAAGTAGAATTTACGATGTACCCCTTCATGAGCAGGTTCGAGGGAAAGATGAGCAGAGTAAAGTACAGAGAGATCCTTGATGAAAACCTGCTCCAGAGAGCTCAGGACCTCAGACTGGGGTGAAGGTTCACCTTCCAACAGGAGAACAGCCCTAAGAACACAGCCAAGACAACGCCGCAGTGGCTTCGGGACAAGTCTCTGAATGTCCTTGAGTGGCCCAGCCAGAGCCCGGATTTGAACCCGATCGAACATCTCTGGAGAGACCTGAAAATAGCTGGGCAGCGACGCTCCCCATTCAACCTGACAGAGCTTGAGAAGATCTGCAGAGAAGAATGGGAGAAACTACCCAAATACAGGTGTGCCAAGCTTTCAGCGTCATACCCAAGAAGACTCGAGGCTGTAATCGCTGCCAAAAATGCTTCAACAAAGTACTGAGTAAAGGGTCTGAATACTTATGTAAATGTGATATCAGTTTTTTAAATGTTTAATACATTTGCAAAAAGTCAAGAGGTCTGAATACTTTCCGAATGCTATGTAGGACTGTATATGACTGTGACACGCACATCCAGGACTTTATGGACACACGTTACAGAGTTTAGGATTTGAGGAGGGCCAGAGGCAGACTGAGACCAGAAATCGGCCCTAGCATTTCAAACACACTGGACAAATTTATTTTCGCTTGAGGCCCCTCATCATTATCCAGATAATGATCATTTTGTGCAAAAACCAAAGTTAGACAGGCACACTGGGCTAAAAACGGACCAGCCCATCTGACATTCGCCCCAAAATGCCAGATGGCCAGTCCGCCCCTGGGGAGGGCTGATCAGACTGTCCCAATATTCATACTTAGCATTAGCATGCATGGCCAATACATGACCATATACTAAGTAGCATGCAAGTGTGTATATTGGGACAGTCTGATCAGCCCTCCCGGCTAGGTACCCACCCTGCGTGCATGAAGGCATAGCTGAGGTATCTCCAGGCCTGAATCCGTAGCTGGGGGTGGTAGGGCAGTGGGCTCCTCAGGAAGTAGGGACTGGACACCTGCAACACCCAGCGGTCCAACTGCAGGCCATAGTACATGAACACTGCCACCTAGAGGACGGGTGAGGAATTTATTGTAGAGGAATATACGATCTAGCCTGGGTACGAGCCTAAGAGATACGTTTTAGTTTTCACAGAGATATTTAGGCTGTCTCCATGAATAATGTAGAGTTTCACAGTAGTCTAGACTGATTTCAAAGGCTTATCTCGGATGGAGAGTTGACGCCAAGGGCAAAAGATAAACGATACTGTTGTCTCCCAGTCCTACCACGTTAGAAGAAAAGAAAGACAAACAAAAGTTGAACGATAAGGTTCTCTTTGTTATCAAAACCAATGCTTTACAGCCTCAAACCCTCAGAGATGCTTGAAGAACCTAAGCACATCCTAACTTTACACTTCAGTTGAATATTCACTTAGTCTCCGATTGACATTCATGCATGACAAAGGGACATTTGACTGAGTAGAATTTAGGATTTATCCCTCCATGAGCGGAACCTTACCTCAGCGATGGTGATCGCCAGGATGAGCCAGGGTGGTGGGCAGCAGGTGTAGCTGTCGAAGTACCACTTCCTGTCGATCTCCCGGGGCAGGGTCTCATAGGCGATGTGCCTCACCAGCCTCTGGGACAGACCCAGACCCACCTCCTCCCCCAGGGCCCCGGCACCCTTCAACTGACGACCCCCCTGGAGGATGGCCCGCCGGAAGCTGTTGCTGCGCTTGTTGGACATCTAGCAGGGAGAGGGGAGGGGGGAGGGAGAGAGAGAGAAGTACGGAGAGATTTATGGAGAGGGAGGGATGAGAGAAGAAGAGAGAGAGAGAGATAGAGAGAGTGAGAGCGAGAGAGTGCAGATGTCAGTCAAAATACGTCATCAGCTACCCAATGTCCATCAGCAGGTCAGGGTTCAGGGACAGTCAGTCCATTCAGTGAGACTTTCATTGCAATAAGTGATTTTGATTTAGTTATCTTATGTGAGCGATAGAAATTTCATAGAAACATGGCCATAAAATAAGTGTTTATTTTCAATTCGCTGAAATTCCAACCTTACAGGTCTTGTAACTATTGCTGGCTTCCCTACAACACCTCAGTATGTCGTCATAGATCCCCTAAGTCGTGAGCCCCCCCCATCCTTCATCCCACTGTGACAGCAACCACGCTGCCATATCCTCCCACCTCGCCCCAGCAACAGAATGCCTCCTTTATCACCTAGCAACCGCTGAGCTCTTCTCCTCGTCCCAAGTACTGGCGGCAGCTGCCTGACAACGTTGCCCTTCTACCGAGATTAGCAATTGTCATAGTCCTCCTATGGAACATGGAATGTGGACAAGTCCCCCTCTCTCTCTCTCTCTCTCGCATTCTCTCATTCCTCTCCCTCTCATTCCCCTCTCTCTTGCTCTCTCTCATTCCCACATCTCTCTGTCTCTCCGATTCTAAAAGTAGTTGACAATCGCACCATTCTTCAATCTATAATGAGCATTCGAATTGAACAGATCTCCAATTATGTGAGTCTTGATTGCAGTCAAGAGACCATGTGGGATTCTTGATGACTGTAGGTTACCATGGCCACTCCCAGCCCAAAGCCAAACAGAGAATGGGATCAAACGGTACCAAACACACACATTATGCCCCACACACACACACACACACACACACAGACACACACACCTCTCTAGATTACCCCACATGGCCCAAATCCATAAAGACACAGTCTTCTTTCTTCCTGCAGTGCAGGGGTTATTCTTCTCCTCTTTTCTCTTCTTTTCAATCAAAAGAGAGAGAAAGGGAGTGACGTTCTATCTATTCACCCACAGCGAAGAAGAGAGCAGGGTAGAGAGAGATTGGTATTCATCCAACAAGGACTGTGGGACCAGGGACAATCTACTGCTGTACTGGGAGATGCTGTACTGGGAGATGCTGTCAGGGAGATGAGCGAGAGGGAGAGAGAGAGGAGAGGGGTAGGGAGAGAGACAGAAGGGGCAGGGAGATAAAGAGAGTTGAGATAGATAAGAGAGAGAGAAGGAAAAGTAGAAAGAGAAAAGAGAGAGCTAGGCAATACCTTCCAATCACGCTGACAGCTTTCTGGAATAGGCAGCTGAGCAAAGTAAAGTTGGACCTGCAAATAAACCCCAGCAAGCCTGTCTGTCTCCCACTTCTTCTCCTCCTCCTCTCTCTCTCTCTCTAACCTATCCTTCCCTCACCCTGCTTGGCCTCTGTTTCCAATGAATGTGAAAGCAATGGGGGGTGAGGAGCAGTTTTTGTGGGTAACAATAGCAGCCACGCCCCCTCTCCCCCCAACACACACACAACTTGAGTACATGCTCCTCATTCCTCTCTGTCCCACTTCCAGGTCCTCGCCCTGACCTTTGGCCTGTCACATGACCTGGACCGACCAATCAAAGATCCCCTTTCACAAGTTCCCACAGGCCCATTCTCAGCCCACTGTACAAGACAATGGACAGCTTTAAAGGAAGCGGAGAAGACAAAAGAGAGAATAGGAGAAAGGGAAAGTGAGAGGGGAGAGTTGGGGAACCTGCACAAACCCACTGACCACAACTTTACACATTTCCAAGCAACTGATTATTTCTCCAGATGACTTCACCGTCCGTGGTCAAGAGTTCACGTGAAACACAACAGGAGCTAGACGACGCGTGAAAGTGCAACTTTAAACCAAGCTGTGTTGTCTTGTCTAATAGTGTGGAATGTCCATGGAGACCTGGGTGAGTAGAAGGATGATGGTGGTCATAAGACCACTTCCTCTCCACTGTACGTCTCAACATGACCAATCGGTGCGGCAGGGTAGCCTAGTGGTTAGAGCGTTGGACTAGTAACTGGAAGGTTGCAAGTTCAAATCCCCGAGCTGACAAGGTACAAATCTGTCGTTCTGCCCTTGAACAGGCAGTTAACCCACTGTTCCTAGGCCGTCATTGAAAATAAGAATTTGTTCTTAACTGACCTGCCTAGTTAAATAAAGGTAAAATAAAAATCGGTGTACAGTATAATCAATGTTATGCTTATACAAATCACTATTATCAGTTTCTATGGTAACAGGAAGTGACTCGGGACTCTCACCAGATTGACAAAGTCCTGGTAGCAGATCTTTCCGTCCGCGTTGCCGTCAGCGAGGGCCAATAGAACCTCCAGCTTGTGAGGGTCCAGCTCCGAGCCGTGGTCCGCCAGCAGGTCTCTGAACCGCTCTGTACTGATGAAGCCTGAACTCTCTGAGTCGAACTGGAGCACACAGGGAGAGGCGTATGGTTAGAAGCTCCGTAGATAAACACAGAGACAAGGACATAGACACATGCAGGCAGATTGACACGCAAACGCACACACACGAGACTTGACAGATGTAGTCAAACAAAAAGCACATTTACAAAGACACAATGCACATACACACAAGCCTTATCGCATAGAGACACACAAAGGCTGTTATCTCAAGTGAATTCTAAATTAAGTCAGTATATAATCTCACAGTACAGCCTTGTACTGAACATTCAACACTGACAACAACAAAAAAACAAGCCAAAAAGATATAAAATAACATTTTATTCGTAGTTTGAGCTACTTTGTAAAGAATTTAAATGAGCCTGAAAAGCTCATCTAACCAACGGCCATTTTGTTCCGTTTATTATTTTCATGAATCACATTCAGTAGCTGAGGAAAGAGCCAATATCCACACTTTAAAAGAAGTTAGCTAGCGTTGTGCGTTTCATTTTAATGTCAAGTGTACTGAAACGTTTCGATGCACTTGAAATAAAGTCTGACTATTTGACCAATTACATCCTGGTCGTCTAAATCATGGCCTTTCTCCTACTACCCACGAAGCACTTCCAAGGGTCACAAGTCCTTGGCTCCACCCACACGACAGTCTCTCACATTCAGCAGAAGCAAGTGCCAGACATCCCACACAAGGAATTCTTCACTCTCACTCCTCAGTGCTTTCTCTCTCACTGGAGTCAAGACTCCATCATCTCCTTCAAATAGGCATTCTCTTTTTCTCACGCCAAATGTTCTATGAGCAAACGTTCTTACGCGTGACCTCAGTCCTCTCTGCTATGAGTGACAGCGATTCCAACGGAACGTAAACCGAATTGAATGGAGCCACTTTAGACTCGTCTGTTCAACGGACTGTAAAATGGCCTAGGCCTCTTTCTATTCCTGGATGTGCTTGTGTTTGATTTGAATGTCAGGTTGTTTGTGAATAGGGTCAGAATACAGCTGTCACGCATATAGTGTGTGTGTGTGTGTGTGTGAGACAGACAGACTAAATGAGCAGTGAATCTAATTCCATCGCCCTGAGCAAAGCCTCAGTTTGTTTGCCTTCTCCATGTGCCACGTTTGGCAGGCAGCACAACGGAAGACAGGCAGAGGCCATAGAAATAACATCACAGGCCATTGACTTGAATGGGGATTCTCCTTCTACTTATTAGACAACCCAGTACATCACTGGGGCCGAGCTCCCTGCCATCCAGGACCTCTATAGTAGGCGGTGTCAGAGGAAGGCTCAACAAATTGCCAGAGACTCCAGCCACCCGAGTCATAAACTGTTCCCTCTGCTACCGTCCGGCAAACGGTACCAGAACATCGGCTCTTGGACCAAGAGACATCTTTTACCCCCAAGGCATTAGACTGATAAATAGTCAATTAATGGTACCTGAACTATCTGCACTGACCCTACGCACACTCACTAGACTTTATATACACACCATATACCCACTCACTAGACTTTATATACACACCATATACACACTCAGACTTTATATACACACCATATACACACTCACTAGACTTTATATACACACCATATACCCACTCACTAGACTTTATATACACACCATATACCCACTCACTAGACTTTATATACACACACTCACTAGACTTTATATACACACCATATACACACTCACTAGACTTTATATACACACCATATACCCACTCACTAGACTTTATATACACACCATATACCCACTCACTAGACTTTATATACACACACTCACTAGACTTTATATACACACCATATACACTCACTAGACTTTATATACACACCATATACCCACTCACTAGACTTTATATACACACCATATACCCACTCACTAGACTTTATACACACACCATATACCCACTCACTAGACTTTATATACACACACTCACTAGACTTTATATACACACCATATACACACACTCACTAGACTTTATATACACACCATATACACACACTCACTAGACTTTATATACACACCATATACACACACTCACTAGACTTTATATACACACCATATACCCACTCACTAGACTTTATTTACACACCATATACACACTCACTAGACTTTATTTACACACCATATACACACTCACTAGACTTTATATACACACCATATACACACACACTAGACTTTATATACACACCATATACACACTCACTAGACTTTATATACACACCATATACCCACTCACTAGACTTTATATACACACCATATACACACACTCACTAGACTTTATATACACACCATATACACACACTCACTAGACTTTATATACACACTCACTAGCTTTATATACACACTCACTAGACTTTATATACACACCATATACACACACACTCACACTACAATGTCACTCCCGCACAAATCCCTCACACATTCAAACAACATACGCACACACACATCCATATTGACACAATACAAACATACACGCTGTACATACACAAGCACACACTTTTACACTCATCATTTGCTGCTGCCACTCTGTTCTTTGTTTTACTCTTATTATTATCTATCCTGATGCCTAGTCACTTTACCCTGCCTTCATGTACATATCTACCTCAAATACCTTATTATTATCTATCCTGATGCCTAATCACTTTACCCTGCCTTCATGTACATATCTACCTCAAATACCTTATTATTATCTATCCTGATGCCTAATCACTTTACCCTGCCTTCATGTACATATCTACCTCAAATACCTTATTATTATCTATCCTGATGCCTAATCACTTTACCCTGCCTTCATGTACATATCTACCTCAAATACCTTATTATTATCTATCCTGATGCCTAGTCACTTTACCCTGCCTTCATGTACACATCTACCTCAAATACCTTATTATTATCTATCCTGATGCCTAGTCACTTTACCCTGCCTTCATGTATATATCTACCTCAACTACCTTATTATTATCTATCCTGATGCCTAGTCACTTTACCCTGTCTTCATGTACACATCTACCTCAAATACCTCGTACCTCTGCACATTGATCTGGTACTGGTACTCCCTGTATATAGCTACATTCCTGTGTACTTCATTTTATTTGACAATTACATATCTAAACTCTGCATCGTTGGGAAAGGTTTCGTAAGCAAGCAATTCACTGTACACCAGTTGTACTCGGGGGGGGGGGGGCATGTGATACATACAAAGGGATTTGATTTGATCATATTCCTATGGCAATAGAATGACAGGTGGGGGTAAAGGGATGTCCCATTCTTCTCTCCAGTAAAACAACAGCGATGACAGTTGACTCTCAGAGTCCTTTTTTAATGGTGATCCCAAAAGTCACCGCTTAAAAGATGCGGCAATGCGTTTGGAGCATTTTGGTGAAATGATCATTGATAACTATAAACGACTGCGTCGGTGCTAAATAAACACGTTGAAATCAGCCACGTTGACTCGATCTTGATCAAATATCCTTATACTGGGAAAACAAGGTCAGGCATCAGGATTAGGTGATACAACCTCAACCTCCAAGTTTCTCTCTCTCACACACACACACACACCTCCCTGAGAGGGAAAGTGAACCAAACTGACCTTCTCCTGCAGGATGTCTTCCAATTTCTGCAGGGGACATCTTGTCATGTCTCTGGTTTGTGTAATCCCAGAACCCAGAACCATATCTCACGTGTGTTTGCCAGTTAATAGTGTCACAAGAGACTACGGTCTGTGTGTCTAGTCCAGTCCCACTGCTCTCTGTCTGTATCTACCAGACTGTCTGGTCCAGAATGGGAGCTTGTTTACCCCTCTGACGGATTACAGTCCCATACTGAACCCCCACCCCCTAAACCCCCTGTTCTCACCCCCTACAATACAACCCAGCCCCATTTTAGCCTACTTTCAGACCCCAGACCCCCACCTCTCTTAGACACACACTCCTACAACTCTCTCTCAAACTGATACTAATACACACACCATCTCACACATGCCTACACACTGTCACTAAGACCCACACATACACATTCCCACACACCAGCTCCACATCCAGCCCTTCATACTCCAGTTCACACTCTGCAGTCAACAGGCTCACTGGCATGAAGGGACGAGTGTGATGTGGGGAACCCCTCCTTAACAATGAGGGCCTAACGGAAATTTCATGCATGGTTTACCCAATCCCTTTCCCCCAAGAAGACCCTGTTTCCCCTCGTCCTTCTGAGGGCTTCACATAAGACATAGGAAAGACACATTAGAATACGGGAACAGCACTGATGATGACATAGACACATTAGAATACGGGAACAGCACTGATGATGACATAGACACATTAGAATACGGGAACAGCACTGAAGATGACAGACACATTAGAATATGGGAACAGCACTGATGATGACAGACACATTAGAATATGGGAACAGAACTGATGATGACAGACACATTAGAATACGGGAACAGAACTGATGTTGACAGACACATTAGAATACGGGAACAGCACTGATGATGACAGACACATTAGAATACGGGAACAGAACTGATGATGACAGACACATTAGAATATGGGAACAGAACTGATGATGACAGACACATTAGAATACGGGAACAGCACTGATGATGACAGACACATTAGAATACGGGAACAGCACTGATGATGACAGACACATTAGAATACGGGAACAGCACTGATGATGACAGATACATTAGAATACGGGAACAGCACTGATGATGACAGATACATTAGAATACGGGAACAGCACTGATGACGACAGATACATTAGAATACGGGAACAGCACTGATGATGACAGATACATTAGAATACGGGAACAGAACTGATGATGACAGACACATTAGAATACGGGAACAGCACTGATGACGACAGACAGATTAGAATACAGGAACAGCACTGATGATGACAGATACATTAGAATACGGGAACAGAACTGATGATGACAGACATATTAGAATACGGGAACAGCACTGATGACGACAGACAGATTAGAATACGGGAACAGCACTGATGACGACAGACAGATTAGAATACAGGAACAGCACTGATGATGACAGATACATTAGAATACGGGAACAGCACTGATGATGACAGACACATTAGAATACGGGAACAGCACTGATGATGACAGATACATTAGAATACGGGAACAGCACTGATGATGACAGACAGATTAGAATACGGGAACAGCACTGATGATGAAATAGACGCTAAAACGTGTGTTCTTTTTTGTTTAGCACTTCTTGCACTTTGCGCTGGTACATACGGAATTACACCCAGGCTCCTTGGGTTTTCATCTTTACGGTTTGAGTGTGAGTACCTGCTCAACTCTATCACCGTGGCATACACACACAGGGACATATTATGTTGTGCTGTCCATATTCAAATGTCAATCTCCACACAAAATGTAATATAAGCTAAACCAGGACTTGCTACTGATTCCTCCTGACCATGGGGGTTGTTTTGGGCATAATAAAGGGGTTTGGGGTGTGAGACAAACCCAACAGATTGTTTCCCCCGACCAATGATAGTATTATGCAGACAAAGGCCTTTATTTGATACATACACACGCACGAGGGAACACATCCAGTAATCCTGCCAGTTGGGCTACTCCATAGCCTAGCTTCAAGGGCTGAGGAGAGGAGAGGAAAGTAGAGGAGATGAGAGGAGACGGCAGAAGAGGAGGGGGGGGAAGGGAAGGCAAGAGAGGAGAGAAGAGAAGATTGGGGACAACACTAGGCTGGGCCTTCAGACTCATTTTCAGAATGCTGCATATTAAGAAGCTTGAGGCAGCAGCCATGGAGAGTTTAGGGAGTCCACCAAGCCTAACAGCCCACAGGAACTGTCTGAAATATCATTGGTTCAAGTCTGATTTGGAGCAACATTTTTCCCTCTGTATGAGCCGACCACAAGGTCTTTCCCCCAACTTATTTAGATCTAACATCTTTCTAATATTAATCAAAACAGATAAATCCATCCAGCACGTGGGAAATGTGATTCTGTTAGCCCTCCAGCCACCTTAATAAACAGTAGATTGTTCAAGCAGCTACAGACACGGAGTGATTGTAAACCAGTCAACCCTGATATAACAACCACATCCCTTATCCCCAACCTCACCCCGAGGAAGCTGCTCCACTCATCTAGTGACCTCTGACCTGAACTAACATGGGTCACTGTCCAACAGGCCCCCTGCCCTGCGCTGAGACAAACCCGTGAGGCATTTTCTGGAACAGTGACCACCACCTCAAAGGAGAGCGGTTAACTGGAGTGTAGGATAATGTTGGGTAATGATGTAGGATAATGACGTTCAATAGGAAAAGACAACTGACAACTCAGTTTTGTGCTCCTGGTTGCTCTCAAATTGGTATTTAGGCAAAAACAAAACATCTTAAATGTCTGGTGTCTCCCTGAAGCACGACACCTGTGGGTGGATGTCCTACTCAAATGGTTCAAATTCATAACGTCCTGAACCATGGAAAAACTACCATGGACCAAAATCTATATTGCGATAAATTGGCTGAATTGACGCGATAACGTTGAGTAGAACGATAAGTTTATAACAATGTGCACCACAGTTTATTTGACTATCCTTTAAACTACTGCTACTGGCTTGATGACTGTAGCCATCAATTGTCCCATAAACAAATCACCCATAATAGCAAACTATCTTATCATAATCATAACTTATCGTAATGATCTGTATGTTCGGTAATTCCCGGTTTATCGTCCCCGATCTATGTCCATCACAAAAACACCGGAATAAGTTCACAATTCTACATAGTCTATTCAGGGAAGTTGAATAACGACAGTAGTACTTTATAGTTTCACCTACAACGATGTTATCAACAACAAATAGAGACGTCTCATTCCCATTCCTTTTACCACATACAGGTTGCTGTGGTAACATGCATGACTTGGCCGATCGGCACAGCAACATGCGTGATAACATGCGTGACCTGACCAACCGACCGTGCAATAACACGCATTACCCTGAGAGCAGGGGTTCACAATTCACAGAACTGCGGTGTTACGGCACTAAATGTCCTGCCATAGAGATGCCAAAAGTCTGCTGAGGAGCTGAGGGAGGCCATTAGTGAATCTATGTTCCCTTTGGGGGCTTCCTGTACTCTGATGGGTGAGAACCTTTAACCGGTGATTAGGCCAGCTGTTAGCTCAACAACCGGCAAAGTCTAAATGTCTTCTCTATCCAGCTTTACAAAAGCTGAAGAAGCATATGATCTACGTTCTATTCTCGAGGAGGGTTCTACCCTATCCTATGGGCTTCAACTTAATGACACCGTCTACAGTAGCTACATGAAACGACAAGAGATCGGAATGCTTTATGTGACTCTCGATCGGCCTCCCCAGCTCTATCACTCAAGGCATGCAATTATTATACTGCCGTAGGATACCACCCAACACCTACACAGTAAGGTCATACAGAATTACAAACGCATGAACTTATAGGGAATATATTTATCTGTAGGCCCTTAGTCTCCATAATGGTACCCTATTCCTTATGTAGTGCACTACATTTGACAGGAGCCCTATAGGTCGTGGTCAAAAGTCAGGGGCGGATTGGCCATCTGGGGCCTCAAGGGAACAAAATGGGCCGGTTTGTTGCCAGGGACAATTTATGCATCCCAGTCCACCCCTGTCAAAAGTAGTGCACTATATAGGGAATATGGTGCCGTTTGAGACACAGCCTAGAAGTGTCAGCTGCAGTGGGCCATTAATACACATGTTCATTATGCCATAGATCAACAGTGAGCTACTCATCATGATAGATGAAGAACTGGTGAGGGGCAGGCAGCTGAATATGCTGCAGGGTCATGGGACTGGGAGCCACACACACACGAACAAACGAGTTCACACACACACACACACACACACACACACACACACACACACACACACACACACACACACACACACACACACACACACACACACACACACACACACACACACACACACACACACACACACACACACAAACAAATGAGTTCACACACACACACACACACAAACAAACGAGTTCATGCACAAACACAAACAAACGAGTTCACACACACACAAACAAACGAGTTCACACACACACACACAAACGAGTTCACACAAACGAGTTCACGCAAACACACAAACGAGTTCACACACACACACACACACAAACAAACAAGTTCACACACACACACACACACACACACACGAGTTCACACACACAAGCAAACGAGTTCACGCACAAACACACAAATGAGTTCACACACACACACAAACACAAACAAACGAGTTCACACACACACACAAACGAGTTCACGCAAACACACAAACGAGTTCACGCAAACGAGTTGACGCAAACACACAAACGAGTTCAAGCACACACAAACGAGTTCACGCACACACACAAACGAGTTCACGCACACACACAAACGAGTTCACGCACACACACAAACGAGTTCACGCACACACACAAACGAGTTCACGCACACACACGAGTTCACGCACAGACACGAGTTCACGCACACACACACACACACAAGTTCACGCACACACACAAGTTCACACACAAACACACACACACACAAGTTCACGCACACACACGAGTTCACGCGCACACACGAGTTCATGCGCACACACACACACACACACACACGAGTTCACGCATACACACACAAACGAGTTCACGCACACACACACACACGAGTTCATGCACACACACGAGTTCATGCACGCACACGAGTTCATGCACGCACACGAGTTCATGCACGCACACGAGTTCATGCACACACACGAGTTCACGTACACACACACACACACACACACACACACACACACACACGAGTTCACGCACACACACACAAACACAAACAAACGAGTTCACACACACACACAAACAAACGAGTTCACACACACACACAAACGAGTTCACGCACAAACACACACACACACACGAGTTCACGCACACACACACACACACACGAGTTCACGCACACGCGCACACACACACACACACGAGTTCACGCACACACACGCACACACACGAGTTCACGCGCACACACACACGAGTTCACGCGCACACACACACACACACACGAGTTCACGCGCACACACACACACACACACACACACAAGAGTTCACGCACACACAAGAGTTCACGCACACACAAGAGTTCACGCACACACAAGAGTTCACGCACACACACACACACGAGTTCACGCAAACACACACACACACGAGTTCACGCACACACACACACACACACAAGTTCACGCACACACACGAGTTCATGCACACACACGAGTTCATGCACACACACGAGTTCATGCACACACACACACACACACACACAAAAGTTCACGCACACACACACACGCACACACACACAAGTTCACGCACACACACACACACACAAGTTCACGCACACACACACACACACGAGTTCACGCACACACACACACACGAGTTCACGCACACACACACACACGAGTTCACGCACACACACACACAAACACACACGAGTTCACACACACACACACAAGAGTTCACGCACACACACAAGAGTTCACGCACACACACACAAACAAACGAGTTCACGCACACACAGAGTTCATGCACACACACACACACACACACACGAGTTCACACACACACACACAAGTTCACGCACACACACAAGTTCACGCACACAGGAGTTCACGCACACAGGAGTTCTTGGCCATGTTCTGTTATAATCTCTACCCGGCACAGCCAGAAGAGGACTGGCCACCCCACATAGCCTGGTTCCTCTCTAGGTTTCTTCCTAGGTTTTGGCTTTTCTAGGGAGTTTTTCCTAGCCACCGTGCTTCTACACCTGCATTGATTGCTGTTTGGGGTTTTAGGCTGGGTTTCTGTACAGCACTTTGAGATATCAGCTGATGTACGAAGGGCTATATAAATAAATTTGATTTGATTTGATTTGAGTTCACGCACACAGGAGTTCACGCACACACGAGTTCACGCACACACGAGTTCACGCACACACGAGTTCACGCACACACGAGTTCACGCACACACGAGTTCACACACACAAGAGTTCACACACACAAGAGTTCACACACACACACACAAGAGTTCACACACACACACACACACACACACACACACACACACACACACACACACACACACACACACACACACACACACACACACGAGTTCACACACACACACACACACACACACACACACGAGTTCACGCACACAGACACACGAGTTCAAGCACACAGACACACACGAGTTCACGCACACACACAAGAGTTCACGCACACACACAAGAGTTCACGCACACACACACACAAATGAGTTCATGCACACACACACACACACGAGTTCGCACACACACGAGTTCGCACACACACACAAGTTCACACACACACGAGTTCGCACACACACGAGTTCGCACACACACACAAGTTCACGCACACACGAGTTCACGCACACACGAGTTCACGCACACACGAGTTCACGCACACACGAGTTCACGCACACACGAGTTCACGCACACACGAGTTCACGCACACGAGTTCACGCACACACGAGTTCACACACACACACACACGAGTTCACACACACACACACACACACACACGAGTTCACACACACACACACGAGTTCACACACACACACGAGTTCACACACGAGTTCACACACACGAGTTCACACACACGAGTTCACACACACAAGTTCACGCACACACAAACGAGTTCACGCACACACACACACGAGTTAACGCACACACACACACGAGTTCACGCACACACACACACACACACACACACAAGTTCACGCACACACACAAGAGTTTGCGCACACACACACACACACACATGAATTCATGCACACACACGAGTTCACGCACACACACACACACACAAGTTCACGCACACACACAAGAGTTTGCGCACACACACACACACACACATGAATTCATGCACACACACGAGTTCATGCACACACACACACACACACACGAGTTCACGCACACACACACACACACACACACACACACGAGTTCACGCACACACACACACACACACGAGTTCACGCACACACACACGAGTTCACGCACACACACACACGCAAGTTCACGCACACACACGAGTTCATGCACACACACACACACACGAGTTCACGCACGCACACACACACACACACACACACACACACACGAGTTCACGCACACACACACAAACAAACGAGTTCACACACACACAAACACAAACAAACGAGTTCACACACACACACAAACAAACGAGTCCACAAACACACACACACACAAACAAACGAGTTTACAAACACACACAAACACAAACAAACGAGTTCACACACAAACACACACAAACGAGTTCACACACACACATAAACGAGTTCACGCACACACACACACACACACACGAGTTCACGCACACGCACACACACACACACACACACACACGAGTTCACGCACACGCACACACACACACACGAGTTCACGCACACGCACACACACACACACGAGTTCACGCACACACACACACGAGTTCACGCACACACACACACACGCGTTCACACACACACACACACGAGTTCAAGCACACACACACACACACACACGAGTTCACGCACACACACAAACAAACGAGTTCACACACACACACAAACGAGTTCACACACACACACACAAACGAGTTCACACACACACACAAACGAGTTCACACACACACACAAACGAGTTCACACACACACAAACAAGTTCACACACACACAAACAAGTTCACACACACACACACAAAGGTAGAGTGCTCCCTTGACATGATCCAATTTGCTGGTCTAATTAAAAGCTACTAGACTGGTGGGGGAGAAGCTTGTTTCTCTCTCTGCTAATTACAGAGCAACACTTGGAAGGACAGGAGTGTCTCCGGGCTGTTATTCTCTCTCTCTCACACACACACACACACACACACACCCATGCATGCATTCACACACACACACACACACACACACACACACACACACACACACACACACACACACACACACCCATGCATGCATTCACACACACACACCCACACGCACACACACATGCATTCACACGCACTCACACACACACACGCATGCAGTCACACACACACGCATTCACACACACACGCATTCACACACACACATTCACTCACACGCACTCACACACACACGCACTCACACACACACGCACTCACATACACACGCACTCACACACACACATGCATTCACACACATTCACGCACACACACACACACACACGTATTCACACATGCTCACACACACACACGTATTCACACATGCATTCACACACACCACACACATTCACACACACACACACATTCACACACACATTCACACACACACTCTCATTCACACACACACACGCATTCACACACACGCATTCACACGCACACACACACACACACACACACACACACACACACACACACACACACACACACACACACACACACACACACACACCATCTCTCCTGGTAAGGGATGTGATTGTAATGATCGCTTTCTCCAGTCATGGAGACTGATAGGATCTGACTCCCTGAGGGAGATGGAGAGGAGTGTGTAGGTTCCAACAGCACTATTCACTTGGCTACATTTACTATTAGATCACTCACGGAGACACACACACACGGAGTGAGTGATTTAAGTGAGCGGCAGATGTACACTGAACAAAAATATAAATGCAACATGAAGTGTTGGTCCCATGTTTTATGAGCTGAAATTAAAGATCCCAGAAATGCTCCTTACGTAGGAAAAAGCTTCTCTCAAATTTCGTGAACAAATTTGTTTACATCGCTGTTAGTGAGCATTTCTCCTTCATCAAGATAATCCATCCACCTGACAGGTGTGGCATATCAAGAAGCTGATTAAACAGAATGATCATTACACAGGTGCACCTTGTGCTGGGGACAATAACAGGCCATTCTAAAATATGCCGTTTTGAAATACAACACAATGCCACAAATGTCTCAAGTTGAGGGAGAGTGCAATTGGCATGCTGACCGCAGGAATATCCACCAGAGCAGTCGCCAGAGAATGTATTGTTAATATCTCTACCATAAGCCTCCTCCAACGATGCTTTAGAGTATGTCCAACCGGCCTCACAACCGCAGACCACAGTAAATGTACTGATTTCCTTATATGAACTTGTAACTCACAAAAATCTTTGAAATTGTTGCACGTTGCGCTTATATTTTTGTTTGGTATATAGTTCTCTTAGGCCCATACACCACTGTTAGGGGTTTGACTCTGTAGGTTGGGGTGTTAAAGGGGTCAGCTGACAGCTGGGAAATGGGACGATCCTGTGACTCAAAGGTTTTCGGGAAAGATGAAAAGGGATGGTGTGAGGCAGGGGGTAGGGTGGTCCATGACTAAAGAGGGGGGTGGGGAGGGGGCTTCAAGCCCCATATTCTACGTCTCTTCACACATGCACGCACACGCCCACAAACATACACACTCAGACACACACACTGTGGCTCTACTGCCATTCGAATGCTAATTCAGGGTTTCTAAGTGTGACCTTGACACCAGCAAGGGGCCCTTCCTGTGTGATATCTGCCTAATCCGAGTCTCTCTCTCTCTCTCACAGACACAGACACACACACACACAGACACACACACACACACACACACACACACACACAAACATTGCAATCTACAGCTGAGGCAACACTAACACTAGATTTCATCACTACTCCCATTGGCTGGCTGTACAACACCACGAGTTAATCTGTACCTCCAAAGACCAGTGAGAAATCTGGCGCTTACTCTCTCCTCGTTGTCGTTGAGGAGACTAGTTCAGCTCGAGTGCAGACAGCAGCTTGCAAGTGGGCTGGGAAGGGGACAAAGGGGGCGTGGCTAGGACCTGACAGCCAGGGTTGAAGGGTCATGGCTGTGACTGGCAACTGGGTCCAGAGAGTCACCCCAGACAGTCCTACAGACAAGATTGGGTGACACCAAAAAAAATGGAAGGTCGTCTTGCTGTCAATGGGAACATGTGTGTCAATGTGTCCCATCTTGCACTAATATCTGACTCTAATCCCTCCACCGTAGGTGTGATCCAAACCATAAGACCACGTAAAGATGTCTCATCCAAACCACAAGACCACGTAAAGATGTCTCATCCAAACCACAAGACCACGTAAAGATGTCTCATCCAAACCACAAGACCACGTAAAGATGTCTCATCCAAACCACAAGACCACGTAAAGATGTCTCATCCAAACCACAAGACCACGTAAAGATGTCTCATCCAAACCACAAGACCACGTAAAGATGTCTCATCCAAACCATAAGACAACAGAAAGAAAATGTTTTCTTCAGTCAGACTGGGTGGTATGAATGGAACGTAGAGGCTATTATGGTCTGTGGAAAGCTGGGCAGTTTGTAAGAACTTGACTCTGTGTTCACCAGACCAGATCTGACAAACTTCACACTCCAAGTTAAGTCGACGTAGCAAAAGGTTGTGTTTTGACAGCTGCTGGCTGTCTCAGACACTGATGGGGTACAAGAACGTGTGTCAGGCACGATTTCGACATAGGGAGTCAATTCTGCAGAACAGAACAGTGCTTTTCATATCTCAAGGAGAGGAGCTTTCCAAGCACCATACAATAGGAAATGAGGGGAGTGTTGTTTTTTTCAGTGTGTGTGTGTGTGTGTGTGTGTGTGTGTGTGTGTGTGTGTGTGTGTGTGTGTGTGTGTGTGTGTGTGTGTGTGTGTGTGTGCACGCATGCTATTTGTTGTAATGCACCAACTTTCAAAGTTGCACAGTTCAAAGCTAAAAGCTCCATTCAAGCTCATTTGCGGGATAGATTCACATCGATTCACTGTTGGTATCAACAAATGGAGCTTGGCAGAAGCAATATATCAGTCTAATAATTTGGTCCAATCCGCGCCAATGTATTAACATCTCATCCAATCAGTGCCAATCAGTGCTAACATTAGTATTTTAATCAATAAGCGCCGATATGTTATTACTTCATCCAATCAGAAGGCAGTATATTTGTCTTGCATCCAATCAGCACCAATATATCAGTATTACCATCAGCGCAGCTGCTGATGATTGAGTAGCAGAATGAGGTGGATCTAGGAGAAGGATATCGTCTCCAGACTGTCAATTACCCAGACATCATCTCTCCCGTCGCCAAACGTCTCGGCGGAAAGGTCAGAGTCTGGCTCAAATGGAGCCCTGTTAGCCATGCGTGTCACGACCAGGCTCGCGAACTTCCTACCCCACGGTGACTTGAGCGATGACTAAATGGTTCGACAGGACACTAATAGCCTTTCAAATGCCATGCCAATGTCCGATAACGCAAGTCCACACTCACGAAGAGACTGTGGTAATCCATAGAGGACAGGAGGGAAGGTCTGTCTGTGTGTCTGTGAGGAGGTTCACTCGTTAAAAGAAGGGAGGGAGAGTGAGAAGAGGTAAAAATAGATGAGGTGATAAATGACTGTGTCTCGATGTGAGTCGTATTATCCTCCTGTGTACAACGCTGTATCCACCTTAGTGAGCTAGTTAAGATGAGGCCTGAGCCCACAGATCCCTGATGACAGGTCAGAGAGTTTACGGCGGCACGCTGACATCTACAATGACTAAAGTAAGAACTTAGTTTTTTGAGGTAAGTATATGCTTTTCCTTTAGGGAAGGAGAATGTTCTTTCATAAAAGAGATGTAGACAATATGCAACTATTTCAGTCCAAGTATAAAGCAACGTGTGGAAACCACAGCAATGCTACTTAAGACTTTCTCATACTGCAGATGGGAGGTTAAACAAAGCAATGCTACTTAAGACTTTCTCATACTGCAGATGGGAGGTTAAACAAAGCAATGCTACTTAAGACTTTCTCATACTGCAGATGGGAGGTTAAACAAAGCAATGCTACTTAAGACTTTCTCATACTGCAGATGGGAGGTTAAACAAAGATATGGGAAAGACAAGAGTCCATTCTCTCACCCGGACAGCATGAAAAACCCACCATCCAAACATCCCATCCACCAACCCTTTCCAAGATCCCCACCTAGCCCCCACCCACCCCCTCCATTCTAAAACACCTCATGATTTCTACTAAGGGTGTACACTCTTGGAAAAAAGGTGTTATCTAGAACCTTAAAAAGGTTGTTCGGTTGTCCCCATAACAGAGCCTTTTAAACAGACCTTTTGGTTCCAGGTAGAACTCTTTTGGGTTCCATGTAAAAAAAAAAAAAAAACTTTCCACAGAGGGTTCTACCTGGAACCAAAAAGGGTCCTCACATGAGGACAGCTGAAGAACCCTCTTGGAACCCTTTTTTCTAAGAGTGTAGCCTACATATTTAACGAGTGGTTACTCTCCTCCTGTACCTTTTCTCTTCCACATCAAAGGAAAGTGGTTTTGGGTCAACTCTCCTTCTGCCATAATCATCTCTTCACACAATGAGCGGGAAAATAACAAAGTTAAAGTGCCCACCCTTCAGCACTTTTCTGTCTTTGACTGGGGTTCTGGGGTACAATGGAATAATTGTCAAGAGAAAAAAGGAAAAAGAGAGCGAGAGCGAGAGGAAAGGACAGTGTGTGTGGGAGAAAAGGATTTTCTGTCTAATGAACATGGGTTAATTTAATGGAAGAGGACTGTGTCTAGGACCTGTCGTGTAGGAAACGTCAGGTCAAACTGTGTTAGCACACCAGGTGGAAGAAAACGGAGTAAAACATGGAGGAACCACATGGGGTTGTTTTGCTACGATGTGCTTTAATGAACACGACCTAGGAGAAGGATACAGTGTCTGACAGTATAGTCCACCAATCTCCTTCCCCCTTCAGTATTCTATCCATTCCTACCGGCCCCTGATGAAAGGAGGAGAGACAGACAGACAGACAGACAGACAGTCCCCTGCTACAAACACACAGCATCATGAGCTTCTTTATTGCCTGGCTGGATGGGAAGTGAATAGAGATAGATTAGCCTGGCCTGGTGATTGCTTTCTCTCTCCAGGTGAACTCGTTCACTCTCCTCCCTCTTTCATCTGAATCTCTTTAAAAGCACAAAAAAAGGCTGATAGGATTCATAACTCTGCATACAGTCCAATTTACTGGCTGAAATGGTTTTTCAGACCATGAACCTGTGATCTTTCTCTTTCCTCTCAGAGCTGTACAAGGGTAGTACATCGGTTGATTAGCTTGGTCCTCGATCTGTTTGTGTCGTTATGCCTAATGACCATATATTAGTTGGCAAGACCGCAGAAACAGATCTTGGATCAGACTAGAGGTTTTTGGGTAGTCCTGTTTTGGGTTATGCTGCTAGCGGAGGGGGTGAGTGACGTGCCTTTCTGTCTGGGGTAATGGATGCTGGCTGGGTGTGTGTCACCTCGCCCAGTTGGTCTTTTATCAGTGGTCTGTCTGTGTGTGTGTGTGTGTGTGTGTGTGTGTGTGTGTGTGTGAGTGTGTGTGTCGGACTGACAGCATTTTAGGGTCTCTCATTCATCAGATCACTCTCATCAGGCTCCAGGCTTGCCGCCACAAATTAGCACAGCCTGTCGCACCCCGCCACCCGAAGTGTGTAACCTAGCAACACTGCCATGTTACTTGAACATGTGATAACTTCACCCTGAGGGACAGATCACAGCCAGGTACAGGTCCCTCCCTGTGGAGAGAGGTTAAGAATGTCAGAGTCTCTGGTATTACACTACTCTCTGGCTGTTACGTAGCCTAGCGGTTAAGAGCGTTGGGCCAGTAACCGAAAGGTCGCTGATTCGAACCCCCAAGTAAACTAGGTGGGGGAAAATGCCGATGTGCCCTTGAACAAGGCACTTAACCCTAATTGCTCCTGTACGTCGCTCTGGATGAGAGCATCTGCTTAATGAATAACATTAAAATGTCAAATGTAATGTCCCTGAAACACTCCCACATCTTGATTGGTCTTCCTCTAACCCTGAACCACACTCATATCACACCTATAGCTGAACAAGTCATGCCCTCTGATCCAATCACATCATCGCCAGGCTGTAATCATCCAGTGTCGCTGGGTCGTCAACCGACACAAGCAGGGATTTAACAGCGTTAATAGGCCTCATCAACAAGTAGAAAATGACTTCATCTGTTCAGTATGTGATCCATCCACTATTTCCAACCAGCAACCCCAACCTGTACATCTAAAAGGCAGCCAAGATTTATTACTGGGAGTGAGACGACATTTCGCCCACTCCTTGTCCTCCTCCTCCTCCTCCTCCTCTCAAAACCCTGACTGCACCAAGACTTAATTACCGTCTTATTGCACTGAGACATGTCCCTGGTTCAATTACGGGGGCTGAGGCCTTAAACAATACACATACATATACACAGAGGCACACACACACACCATAAGGGCTGCAGGCTTAGTGTAAAATGGAGTACAGTAGTATAAAAAGGCTTAGACAGATGCTGCTCTGTAGCAACAACACAAAACAAAGAGGCTGGGGGCTGAAATGTAACAAACTCCTGCCTGGCTGTTAGCTGGGCGCTAGAGACCGGTGTGTGTGTGTGTGTCTAAAAATTGGGGTACCACAGAGGGGGAACAGAGAGAAAGGAGGGTTCCTGTCGTAACAGGGATTAACACAGCAGACAGCTGGGTGAGTGGTCCTCCGCAGGTTCCCTAGCATGTGGGCAAATTCACAGTTTACCCCCCAGTCGCCTGAGTCTGAAAGGAGTGTGTGGAATATGCACACACATACACGTGATGACTGATTCACACACACACACACACAAACAAATACGCATACATGCCAGGAGACACAAACTCAGTCTTGGTGAAACACACACACACACATACAAAAGAAAAGTTGTGGAAGAAGAAAGAGAGGGTGATGGAGAGTCCATGTTGTTCAGACACAGGGCATGAGCAGGTCAGCACAGAGACAAAGACAGGAGGCCATAAAACTCTTCAGACACAGGGCATGGGCAGGTCAGCACAGAGATAAAGACAGGAGGCCATAAAACTCTTCAGACACAGGGCATGGGCAGGTCAGCACAGAGATAAAGACAGGAGGCCATAAAACTCTTCAGACAAATCTCCACATAACATTGGGGTGAGAAACCCTCATTACCAGCAGGCCAAGCCCTCATTTACAGCAACCACCGTCAGAGGCCATTTGGAGGCCATTCCGAGAACGAGGGAACAAAAAGAGGGAGCAACATTTCTTTTTGGAGCCTTGTCTGTCTGTTTTTCTCTCTATTCAGTACTACTTTCTCGGGGGCGCCCTCAACTGACCCCTTTTTATGAGGAGGCGGCGGCTCCATTCACCATAGAGATTTATGGTCTTTAATGGGGAAATGGACCCGGCCCGGGGCTGCCCTCAGGGGGGCCTGATTTAAATTCTACAAAAATGTAGGAGAAGGTTTGGAATTGGGATTGGGGGGATGGAGGTGGAGATCGGGGTGGGTGGGGTGGGGTCCTCTGTCTGACATTTTCAAAGGTTGCCATCTGGGCAGGGAGTGGGAGCCTTCAACTGTCCGTCAGCATCTCAAGCAACACTGTCCCCCCTGGATAAAGCCGCAGCGGAGGAGAAAGGGAAAACAACATCAACTGGGGGAAACAGATGCCGTCTATCACAGCCCTGGTGGTGGTGACTGCTTGTCCACCTGGGGCTTTTTCTCCACCCATAACAATAAGCCAGTCTCCTGATCTGTGGTGGCCTGGTTGAGAGCCCTGCTGCGGTGTGGATCACCCTCTATTTCATAATCCTATTACCATAATCCCAAAAGGTCAGGGAGCGCAGAGCACTTTCTTCTTCTCTCTCCCACCAGAACGCCTCTCCTTTAAAAGGTAAAAGGGAGCAAAACTTTGGCCCAGAGGTTTAAAGAAACTTCCAGAAAGGCAACTTAAAGGGTAGAAAAGTTGGAGTATGCTAATGGTTCTAACCTCCATGGGGCTCAGCAGAGTTATGACCTATAGACAACCACCAGAACGGCTGAAGGTCTCCACAGCTAGCCTGCCAAAGGTCACTGTGGGCTATAGCAGCATGAGGTTCAACCCCTTAGCCTCTCATATTGAGACCCAGGAATTTCATAAAAGTCCAAGATAAATGATGATCTTCGTGACTGGTTTCATTTTCTCACAGATACATTGGGAAGAAGCTGAGGATAAAATGAGAAGATGAGTCCCACAACCCTGAAATGAAAGACGGCCTTGTGCCCAAACTTTCAATCGAGGACATATATCTATCTGTCAGGCTTTTCCCACAAAAAACACTTTTCTATTATGTAAAAGGCAAGAGCACAATGTCCAAGCAACTCATAAGGCATCCCTTCATCTGTAGCGTTGGTGTGAAAGATCCTCTTGGCAGACACATTCTCCTCAAAACGTCATAATAAAACTGTCACGGTAGACCTAAAATATTCAAACTATCATAGAAGCGAAGACCACAAAACGTTATATCAGACCTCATATTCAAACTCATATTGACACTTTCAAGGCAACTCCTTGACAGCAACCTTGATGAGACATTCCAGTTCTTATTATGTGACAACGTCCCAAATTGCACTCTTTTCCATAAAGTGTTGTATTTTTGACCATGGTCCATAGAACTCTGTCCAAATAAAGTGCACTATGTACATACTTCGGTGCCTCTGTGGTAAAGCTAGTAAACCAGGAAGGAATCCACAGTTCCCAGGCTCTCAGATGCTTCCAATTACACACTTACCAGGATGACAGCCTTCAGAAACAAGATTCTCTGGTCTGATGAAACCAAGATTGAACTCTTTGGCCCGAATGCCAAGAGTCACGTCCGGAGGAAACCTGGCACCATCCCTACGGTGAAGCATGGTGGTGGCAGCATCATACTGTGGGGATGTTTTTAAGAGGCAGGGAGACTAGTCAGGATCGAGGGAAAGATGAACGGAGCAAAGTATAGAGAGATCCTTGATGCCCCAGAGCGCTCAGGACCTCAGACTGAGGTGAAGGTTCACCTTCCAACAGGACAATAACCCTAAGCACACAGCCAAGACAACGCAGGACTGGCTTTGGAACAAGTCTCTGAATGTCCTTGAGTGGCCCAGCCAGAGCCCGGACTTGAACCTGGTCGAACATCTCTGGAGAGACCTGGAAATAGCTGTGCAGCAACACTCCCCATCCAACCTGACAGAGCTTGAGAGGATCTGCAGAGAAGAATGGGAGAAACTCCCCAAATACAGGTGTGTCAAACTTGTAGCTTCATACCCAAGAAGACTCAAGGCTGTAATCTCTGCCAAAGGTGCTTCAACAAAGTACTGAGTAAAGGATCTGAATATTTATGTAAATATGATTTCTTTTTTTTTTATTCAAAAAAATGTCTGAACATCTGTTTTGGATTTGTCATCATGGTGTATTGTGTGTAGATTGATGAGGGAAGAAAACAATTTAATCAATTTTAGAATAAGTCTGTAACGTAACAAAATCTGGAAAAAGTCAAGGGGTCTGAATACTACATTTATGAACACAAACAAAATCGTCATGGAAACGTATTCCAGTAGGTGTACGGAGCAAGAAGGCAGCAACTGCCGTGTCAGAGGTCAGGGTTAATATGAATAAAACATGACCTCATAGAAAGACAACAGATGTGGTCAGTGATCTGCCTACAACTCAGGCTGAACAATGAAAATACTTTCAAGATATTTTTATCAGTTACACTCAGTGAGCAGTTAATGCCCTTTCGTTAGATAGGCCAGTGTAGAACTCCAGCACGCAACGGTGCATGACCTCTGTACCATTAGCGACACCTTTCAGTCAAACCATGAGTCCCTGTGACAGACGAGCGCTCTGTCCAGGGGGTGTAGTTGTACATCAAGCTGCCTCACGCTAACAGAACGCTTCCACACCATAACACTGGAGTTGTGAATACTAAGCAATTCCTGTTGGTGGCTCGTTCACATCAGTGATGCGATGTGTAGAGAGAGAGGGGGGGGGGAGAGAGAAGAGAGGCACAGAGAGAGATCGAGACAGAGAGATGTAAGAGGAGACGGCCCGGCGGTCCAAGTGAAAGCTAAGCACTGTCTGTCGATCACCTTGGGCATGTACTCAGCCGACGAGGTGACCATGACGATGACAAAACAAGAGGGGACCGCGAGGGTTTCCCAGAATAACAGACCTGAGACCTCCACAATGCTCCAAGACTTTGAAGAGAATTCGAAAGAGAGAAAAGTCAATTCTGCTGTCAGTTGCCACTTTTCTACCAAGGTGAATGAACTGCGCATCAAGCTGAGATATAAAGATATTCAGACAGCAACTCTTGGTAGGACAATGGAAGTTCAGTTAAAGGAGAGAAATAAACATGAGTAAGTATAGAATACGTTATTCTATTCTAAAAACTAGTGTTCTATTACTATTAACTTCTCATGCTATATCTTTAGCTCCCCAGCAGATTAAAATGCTTCCTAAATGGCACCCTAATCCCTATATAGTGCACTACTTTTGGTCAGGGTCCATTGGTGGTAATGCACTATGTAAGGAATAGGGTGCCATTTGATAACAGTTTCTTCGCTCCCATATGAAGAGTGAGGAGTTAGGGGACAGAAAAACTGCATTGGTTGCAATGAGAAAACGGATCTCTGCAATTATCACATAGGCTACATTGTAAGATGGCGCCGGAGGGTAGTTTGCTGATGACACAACAGTGGTAGGCCTGATCACCGACAATGATGAGTCAGCCTATATGGAGGAGGTCAGAGACCTGACTGTGTGGTGCAAGAACAACAACCATTCCCTCAACGTGATCAAGACAAAGGAGATGATTGTGGACTACAGGAAAAGGAGGACCGAGCACACCCCCATTCTCATCGACATGGCTGTAGTGGAGCAGGTTGAGAGCTTCAAGTACCTTGGCGTCCACATCACCAAACAACTAACATGGTCCAAGCATACCAAGACAGTTGTGAAGAGGGCACAGGAGACTGAAAAGATTTGGCATGGGTCCTCAGTTCCTCAAAAGGTTTTACAGCTGCACCATCGAGAGCATCCTGACAGATTGCATCACTGACTGGTATGGCAACTTCTCTGCCTCCGACCGCAAGGCACGACAGAGGTAGTGCGTACGGCCTAGTACACCGGGGCCAAGCTTTCTGCCATCCAGGACCTCTATACCAGGCGGTGTCAGAGGAAGGCCCTAAAAATTGTCAACGACTCCTGCAACCCTAGTCATAGGCTGTTCTCTCTGCTACCGCCAAGAAGCTTCTAAACAGCTTCTAACCCCAAGCCATAAGACTCCTGAACAGCTAATCAAATGGCTACACAGAGTATTTGCATTGCCCTCCCCCACACTGCTGCTACTCTCTGTTATTATCTATGCATAGCCACTTTAATAACTCTACCTACATGTACATAATTACCTCAATACCGGTGCCACCGCACATTGACTCTGTACAGGTACCCCTGTACCAGTACCCCCATCTGTTTTGTCACCAAAGCCCCATATACTACCCACCACTGCGACCTGTATGCTCTCGTTGGCTGGCCCTCGCTACATATTCGTCGCCAAACCCACTGGCTCCAGGTCATCTATAAGTCTTTGCTTGGTAAAGTAAAGCCCCGCCTTATCTCAGCTCACTGATCACCATAGCAACACCCGCCAGTAGCACGCACTCCAGCAGGTATATTTCACTGGTCATCCCCAAAGCCAACAGCTTCTTTGGCCACATTTCCTTCCAGTTCTCTGCTGCCAATGACTGGAAAGAATTGCAAAAATCACCAAAGCTGGAGAATTATATCTCCCTCACTAACTTTAAGCATCAGCTGTCAGAGCAGCTTACCGATCACTGCACCTGTACACAGCCCATCTGTAAATAGCCCACCAATCTACCTCATCCCCATAGTTATTTTTTTGCTCTTTTGCACCCCAGTATCTCTACTTGAACATTATCATCTGCACAGCTATAACTCCAGTGTTAATGCTAATTGTAATTATTTCGCCACTATGGTCTATTTATTGCCTTACCTCCCTAATCTTACTACATTTGCACACACTATATATACATTTTTCTATTGTGATATTGACTGTACGTTTGTTTATCCCATGTGTAACACTGTTGTAAATTTTGTCGCACTGCTTTGCTTTATCTTGGCTAGGTCGCAATTGTAAATGAGAACTTGTTCTCAACTGGCCTACCTGGTTAAATAAAGGTGAAATAAGAAATAAATAAAATATAGCCCCGCTATTGCTATTTACTGCTGCTCTTTAATTATTTGCTAGTCTTCTCTCTTACTTATTCTTTAAGGTATTTCTTAAAACTGCATTGTTGGTTAAGGGCTTGTAAGTAAGCATTTCACTCTAAAGTCTACACATGTTGTATCCTGTGCATGTGACAAATAACATTTGATTTGTTGTGTCAGCCAAAGCAGGAAATAGTGCTACCGAGGTAGAATACGGAAGATACAGACCAAGTGTGAGTCTCAGTCTAGGAGTGTTGAAAAAGGGTCAGTTTAGCCTTTTAGAGTGAGTTTGTGGGTGGGAGGAAAATGTTTGTGAGTGGGAGGAAAAGGTTTGTGGGTGGAAGGAAAAGGTTTGTGGGTGGAAGGAAAAGGTTTGTGGGTGGGAGGAAAAGGTTTGTGGGTGGAAGGAAAAGTTGCGGCAGGAAACGCCATTACCTTTGAATCAACTGCCACTCGTTTTATTTCATCTAAACCGTAAACTGTCCTCACTTCAACACTAGTGTCTAGGGAGACGATACACACCGTGAGGTGTTTTAAAGCGGACTGCTTCCTGGCCTGGTGAACACAAGGGAAGTATTCAGTTACACTGGTTTGAGGTTTAAATTAAAGGCATACACACAGAGTCAAACACACACACAGGTTTAGTGATTAAATGCATAATGCTGCATCGTCAATGTTACACATTAACCAGTCAGAGAGAGAAACATCTGTAGAGGTTTTGTCTGCAGCCTCTGTTTATCCGTGTAGTCAATGTACCATCTGTCTCAATAAGGACGCAATTGTTCTACCGAGGGAGAAGAGTTTGATATTGGAAGATGTTGAGTTGTACACGCGGCACTAATGGGAAATGCTTGAGGATGGGAGACTGTTCACACACATATACTCAAATCTGTCCACCACATGGATGGGTAAACACACGGTTTATTGTTGCAGAGTCAACAGTCCACCTGCATTGCTTTGGTGTTGAACCAGTAGGGTTTGTGGTGCAGGAATGTGTCACAGACAGACCCTCCGTGTGTGTGTTGATTCACTAGGCCAGTGGGCACCAAGGCATTCTTAGTTGATCACCTAACATTTCTGTAAAAACCAACAACGATAAAGCCTTGCCAAAGACAGTACAGTATGAAGATAGGCTAAAACTGCTTCTCCAAAAGAAATCCCAGATCACACTTGTAGTCAAGCTGCAGAAACACGTTGTTGGGTTTAATGGTAATCTAGTGCCAAACTGCACATCCGCAAGCCATCCAATCAAAGGCACTCCTTCGATATAAAGTAGTTGTTATTTAAAAAAAATAATAATAATATTTTTTTACCCCAAATTTTGAGCTATCCAATTGGTAGTTACAGTCTTGTCACATCGTTGCAACTCACGTACGGACTCGGGAGAGGCAAAGGTCGAGAGCCATGCGTCCTCGAAAACACGACCCTGCCAAGCCACACTGCTTCTTGACACACTGCTCGCTTAACCTGGAAGCCAGCTGCACCAATGTGTTGGAGGAAACACCGTCCAACTGGCGACTGTGTCAGCGTGCATGCTCCCGGCCCGCCAGTTCCTAGAGCGCGATGGGACAAGGACATCCCAGCCGGCCAAACCCTCCCCTAACCCGGATGACGCTGAGCCAATTGTGCGCCGCCTCATGGGTCTCCCGATCGTGGCCGGCTGCGACACAGCCCGGGCTCGAACCCAAATCTGTAGTGATGCCTCTAGCACTGCTGAGCCACTCAGGAGGCCCTAAGTTGTTTTTGACAAAAATAAAGTGGTGTCAGTTGTTCAGTTTCACGAAGTTGGAGCAATAACATGTTCAAAGACATTGGCGTGAATCTAGGTTGAGCATTTAGATTATGAGAATATTAACAACGAAGGAAGAATTTTTCACTTCTCTCATTGACTTCTCAAACCCCGGCCTGGTCTGCTTAGTCTGCTTCTCAAACATTCCCGGAAGTCTAGTGATGTTGCGTCTCTGGGTTTAGAAACTCTTTGGCCTTCCGTTCCTATATTTTCTTTTTATTATACAAAGTGGCACTCTTGGCAGTAGGTGCACTCGTTTCAGCAGTCTTAATACCGAGATGGCAAAGTGTTCCCATTTTGAACCATTTCATTTTTCTGAAGGTAGAGCTCCGCCTACCCAGCAGGCCCAGAGAGCAAATCACGTGCACTTATAGGCCTAGCGCTGGCCAATCAGATAACTGCAGACACAGTGATCTGAGCTTCCTCGAGCCATAGACTAAAAAGAAGCCTCAAGCCACAGCGAAGTTGATACTGTGAAGTTGATATTTCTAAACTTTTAAAACCATCACTAGAGAGAGACTGTCAACGAATACAGCAAAGAGCTGCTGTTTTTATGAGTATGTTCATGTTTAAGTTGTTATTCAGCAGTCAACACTTTGTTCAACACTTTTAAAAGCCATGAAATGCACGTTGTCCCTACTTCCACTAGCGCTACAACCAGCACTACAGCTGCAATGAATGAGTAGCAAAGTGTTTCCATAAGCTTACGTTGTTATTATTAGCAGCTTCCTGTTTGACTTTTTTAATATCAATGAATATTTCACTTTCTCTGGTCATCGGAGTAACAACGTTGGTGCATGAGGCAGAAATAATGCAGTGCGACTTGAGTTTCGCCATCAACGGAAGACTGTGTCCCCAGAGGGAGGGAGTGGGACGGTGAGTCGGGTGAGAGGCTGCCTCACCACTGCGCCCTCCCTCCCTTCAGACTAACCATCAGATGCAGGTCATCAGTCCAGTAAAAAAAAAAAAAGGAAATGATTAGGCTCACCAGCTGTACCTCATAAGTAAAACAACAAATATATTACCAGTGTGGTCATATTGCTAAACTGTTGTAATATCATTTCTAAACGGTCTGAGAAGAACAACATTGGCAGGAAGTGGCGGTTCTAGCTTGTATGCCTCCCTGGGCGACCCCCCTCCAAAAGCACCATGACACCAGTCATTTTTATTCCGACATTTGTAACAACACAAATAATCATAACATTTAAAACTATATAAATATACAATTACATACAAAAATAAGTCTCATAAATATAATAAAGTAGTAACAAAGACAAATAGAAACCAATTGTAGTATATAAAAACAAATAAAAAAAGAAATTGATTTATTACACTATTACCCTATTGCTAACATAAAACACACAAATAAACTAAATTGCACAAATCCTATATCACACAGATACACAAATAGAATAACACACTTATAAAGAAGAGAACTTGATTATTACACTATGGCACTTCAAACAAGAAACACACAAACTAAATTGCACAGCTGCCATCTAAACCCTGACCTTTCTTGCCTTCCTTGATGCAAAGTCATCAATTACATCATCATAAGAAATCAGCCCAGCAATTGCATGGGCAATACTGATGACAACAAGTCCACTAAGGCGTTCCTGTCACATGGTGGACCTTTGAAAAGCTTCTCTCCGCTTCAGCTACGGTCACTGGATGAGGAAGACAAATTCTGAGAGCAGTCCACAAATGTATATACATTTCTGAGAGCTCCCTTTCATGTATCATTATAAGCAGCTCAAGCAGGTTCATGGTCTTCGATGGCAAGTCAGGAAAGTTCTTCAGTTCCTGTGCAATCTCTCTGCCATCCAAGTCTGAGTGTTCTTTATAGTGCAGCGTCATACCTCACATTGTTCTGTCAGCTCCTCATTTGAGAGACTTTGGAAGGTTGACAGCACATTTTCCAATGTGGAAAATCTTTCCCGAAGGGCTGAGGTTGCAGCATCAACAACGACATTGAAAAATGTCACCTCCAGCTTCTTCAGGGCATCACTCAGAGATTCATCAAATGATTCGTATGAAAAGTGCCACTTTGTGGAACTCAGCCTTCTTTTGATGTAGAACGGCCTCTACATGCAAATATCCTTGGCTGGCATTTGTGCGGTCAAAGCCTGTTGCCCTGTAGTTGCTGAGACCTCGCTCGGTCTTTCTGAGAAGACTGATTGCAACATCCACATGCATACTGGGAGACTTCATCAGCTTGCTCACATGCTGGATCTGGCTCAAGATGTCGTACCACACCACTGTACAGATGCTGAAGTGCTATGATCCCACCTCCTCTGACAAGGACCTCAATCTTTATCACAAGGTCTTCGGTTTGATCCTTCTCTCACTGCTGCTGCCTGATACCTCAGTGGCAAGATACTCTTAACTTGACTCGAGTCCACATCTTCAAAGTGACGTCCACGTATTTTTTTCAGGATGGCCCATCTCTGTGTGGAGGCTGAGAACAAGGTGTACAGTTTATGTAAGATGCCAAAGTAACCTGTGGCATCGACAGAACATTTAGCAGCATCAGCCACAACCAGGTTCAATGTGGGAGCCTCACATGGCTCAAAAAGAGCTCTTGGGATTCATTTCCAGGAGTCTGGCATGGACACCTTTGTTTTTGCCTCTCATGTTGGCCCCGTTATCATGAGACTGTCCGCTGCAGTCCTTAAAATGAATTTTTAGCTCCTCTAATCTTTTGAGAATCAGGGATGCCAAATGTTGGCCCGTGGACTCCTCTGCCTCCAAAACCCCCATCAAATGTTCCTTTATGTGGGGCTCCTCCTTCAGTGACACAATTCTAATCACAACTGACAACTGTTCAGTGTGGCTGAGGTGCAATCTAGAATGATAGAGAATCATTTTGCCAGCTTGATGTCACTCAACGTTATTGCAATGACCTTGCTGCTCAACGAATCAATGAGTTCATTCTGTATTTGGTTGCCAAGGTAGCTGGTGGTGTGACTCAAGGTCCCTTTTTGGACACGGATCAAATCATGACTATATCAAATTGTGCCATCAATCCAACCTCTTTGAGGAAATTTCCATTTGATGGAGAGTAGTGTTTCTGTGTGTCTCCTTAGTGGCAGATTTCTAATTGCCAGAGACGACACAATAGCAGTCAGACGTGTCAACACCTCTCAGCCTCCATAAGTGCTATCTCGTCATTATCAATTGTTTCCCCTTTTGTGAGTCTCATCGCCAGTTCTTGCCATGTTTTCATGCAGTTTTGTTGTTCTGGACTGATACCGTATGAAGTCAGCAAAGAACTTGCATGTTTCCAGTCTGTCAGTCCCGAGTTTGCTAAATTAATTTTCTTCTTAGAAAAGAGTTTGCAGCAGAAGCAGAAGAGGCTGTTGTTTCTTTCAGAATACACCAACAAACTACTAGGGATTATTTCATCACTCACCAAGGTCTTCCTGAAATACTGGTGGTGGCAACTTCTTCCATCACTCTCATTCCTTGGGAAAACAAAGTCAGGTGGTACCTCACTTGGTCCTCTGCAAACTAGTTGTGTCTGAATTGTGTCAGTCAGAACTGAAGGCCAGTCAGCAGGGTCTGTGTCACGACTTCCAGCGAAGGTGGCTCCCCTGCCTGTTCGGGCGGCGCTCGGCGGTCTACTAGCTGACACCCATCCCCTTTTCCTTTTCTGTTTGTTATGTCTTATTGGTTGCACCCGTTTCTTATTTGAGTTTTGGTTCAGGACTATTTAGGCCCGTCTGCTTTTGTGGGGGCTTGTTTCCTGTTAGTCTAGGTTGGTTACGTGTTGTGTTCCCTGTCTGTTTGTGCCCAGTTTTGGGTTGGACACTTTTGTCTTCGCCTTGGTTTTGGCATTAATTGTGGATACCGCAATAAAGTTCGGTTTCCCCCATTTTCCTCTGCTCTCTGCGCTTGACTCCGCCCCCACCACTCCTGGCTGCGTGACACATCCTCAGCAGAAGGATTTGGTGGGGATGCTGCTACAGGCATTTCTAATGGAGAGCACATGGGCATTAGTTTACACATGTTATTCACAGCATTTCTAGTGATGGAACATCCCACATAGATACCCAGTAATAATAAAATCCTTGTTACCTACAATATGTAAACTTAGAACTTTGCAAAAGGGAAATTATTTATTTTGTTTATGTTATGCAGGGATGCACACACACACACACACACACACACACACACACACACACACACACACACACACGTGCCCGTGTGCCACAAACACACCTGAAGAATCCTGCTGGGGAGAAGTGGAAGCAAATGGGTCTTCATCTTCATCCTCAGGCTCAGACAACATTTGTGAAGACAACTGTGTGGCTGAGGAGGTCGATGGCTCCTCATCCTGAGGCTCCGAGATCATTTCTGAAGAGGCCTGTGTGGCTGAGGAGAAGAATGGCTCCTCATCCTGGCCAGTGCCAGAGGTGCTCCAAAGTATTTCACAAGTGCCCCTGAATTTGCATTAAAATACAGTATACAAATGCAACAAAATGTCTGCGAAACCACAGTATATATTCACAATATTATGAATGATGTGGTTTATTTGGTAGCAATTCGCAGTGTGACTGATTTTACTAATTGCATTAGTACTGTACAAAGTTAGAGGTTCGCTATTTGATAGATTCCCCTGCTCCAACTACCTCGGGCTTCCAGTGGGGAGACCTGAGGTCAACCTATCCCCGCCCCCCTCCCCAACTCGTACTTCTGAGGGGGAGACCTCCCAGGCAGTAGCCTGCCTAGCTCACAAACTAGAATCAGGGCGCCCACTCCGACAAGGTTATTTGACCCACAGTCCCACACGGTGACATATCATCATTGACGTGCAAATGTGCGATAGAAAATAAAAATAAAATTTGTGCGGGCACCCCGTGCAGTGCCTGGCAAGATGCCGCACTGGTCGGCTGCCCATGTCGCCCATACCTAAATTTGCAAATTTTGGCAGGTCAATTAAAGCATAGCCAACATTGGGGCGGCAGGGTAGCCTAGTGGTTAGAGTGTTGGACTAGTAACTGAAAGGTTGTAAGTTCATATCCCCGAGCTGACAAGGTACAAATATGTCGTTCTGCCCCTGAACAGGCAGTTAACCCACTGTTCCTAGGCCGTCATTGAAAATAAGAATTTGTTCTTAACTGACTTGCCTAGTTAAATAGGAGGTAAAATAAATAAAATAAAAATATGCAGTGGTAATGTATTGGGCCTATAGCCTACTACAAACCTGATTGATACAGAACTGTTTTTAATAGGTTCATGGCTTACATTTTTTATGACGTGTTTAAAAACTAAATCTGATCTCAGCTTGCATTTTGACTCAGAAAGTGATCCTGCTCAGAGAAGGTTGGTTACCACTGCACTACACCTTTTTGTCTTACCTAAACCCCTAAACCTGGTCCGGAACCCTGATACACACACTCTCACAAACTTTCACAAGAAACACACACAAACCCAATGAGTAAAACGTAAAAACTCCAACAACCAAAGACAGCAGAAAGACTTTGGCACAAAAGGCATGAAACCCACACATACTGGAGGCCCCCTTGGCATTTAGAGCAGAGTGGTGGGTCCCTGCCAGGAGAGGACTCTCCCAGTATAGTATCCCTTGTAACCACAACCTGTGGGAAGGTATCACAGTTTCAGCCATAAGGAATGAATGGACCTTAGTGTCTATGATCCCAATAGATCTGCGGGACATGCTGAAATAGGAGCCGTTTAGCACATCCGCCCACTCCCAAGTTCGGGGAATCTTGACACTGCAGGATAGATTCTACTACTGTACTCAGCCCATGGGCTAGACTGGGAGCTTTGAGTGACATGCAACTTGCTCCCACAGTCAGAGAGAAATGAAGAGGATTAACTTTCACTGAGCGTAATAACTCAAGTTAACAAAAAACCCAGAGGATGTCACTAACAGGATGTCACCCCATCAGACCCCTGCAGTAACCTACTGAAGTGTGTGTGAACGTACTCAGGTGGCGGTAAACTTAAGAGAGCCTGTAAGTGGATGATGGGTCGTCTCCTCAGCAACGTTATCCACTTCACTGTGGAAACCGAAGCCAAGTCGGCCGAAAAACTAAACGGGGGGGGGGGGGAGAGGGCACAGGGTCTCTGCACTGACAGCTGGAGTGTCCCTACATCCACATAGTCACACACAGAGCACAGAGTCAACCACTCTCCACAGAGGTACCACTCACTGGCATCGATTCCACCCCGCTGACCCCCTCTAACAGATTAACATATCGAAGACAAACACAGGGACATACCGTAGGTACACACAGTCACACACACATACACAAATAAATACACATTAAAACAAACATATGCTGTACACACACACACACACAGGGGACCACCCTGCACCATGTGGGTAGAGCACGTAGCATTGAACCATAAAAAGACACACGTTCATTTGTGCTGCCATCTTTCATCTCTCCATGTGTACACACTGCAGTCCGCAGCCAATTATGACTGAAGCAGCAGCACATCTGTGTATCGACAGGCAGGGGAGGGGCTATTTATAGAGCAACATTAGAAGAGCTGCTCACAACTTACTGACTGGAACTCCCTTTCATTAGGGAAATAAGGAAATGTATTTAAAGCCTTCGGAGACTAGCAAACAGATTGGGTCTCTAAGTAAAAAGATAGCCTACATGTAGAGCTTTACATATAGACTGATCTATCTCTCGGATGAAAACCTCAACACTGAGAGTACAGTGGTTCGGGAGGGGCAGAGAGGAGGTATGGTAAACCAGCATCAACACACACAGATGCAAATTTGCGGAACTAACAGGAAGTAAACAGCGAAATTCTGAGAGAAATGGGATGAGAAAGGACGTACGGCAAACCCTACAATCAGTCCAGGGCCACCATTTTGGCTCAAACCCAATTAGTGCTAATTACCTGGACTGTTGACAATCAACCCTCTGGGTCATGACATTGGAGAGGAGAGGAATGAGAGGGTTGAGAGGCTGGCAGCTGGACCATGTGGGGACCGAGGGAGTGGAGCTAAACAAAAGATTTCTGAAATGATGGCTGCCTACCTTCCTATTCTGTCAATGGCAGCCACTTCACATGCTCATTGACACATTCAACAGCATGAGATCAAGAGCCCAGATTTAGAGGCATGCACACACACACAGAACAACTGGGTCGGCCTGCCGGGTGGCGCAGTGGTCTAGGGCACGCACTGTATGACAGTGCTAGTTGTGCCACCAGAGACTCTGGGTTCGCGCCCTGGCTCTGTCGCAGTCGGCCTCACCATGGGGTCAGGCACAATTGGCCTAGCGTCGTCCGGGTTTGGCCGGTAGGAATATCCTTGTCTCATCGCGCACTAGCGACTCCTGTGGTGGGCCGGGCGCAGTGCACGCTAACCAGGTCGCCATGTGCACGGTGTTTCCTCCGACACATTGGTGTCAAGAAGCAGTGCGGCTTGGTTGGGTTGCGTTTCGGAGGAAGCATGGCTTTTGACCTTCGTCTCTCCCGAGCCCGTACGGGAGTTGTAGCGATGAGACAAGATAGGAACTACTAACAACTGGATACCATGAAAATGGGGTAATATTTTTTATATTTTTTAAAGAACAAGTCCACTCCAATCAAAGAGCATTTGACTGGTTCCTGTCCCCAGTTCACTGTAGCGTGTAATGTGACAGGATTCTGGTCAAAACAACTGGATGTGTTTAATTAATGTATTTGATACCATTCCACCCATTCCGCTCCAGCCACTACCAAATACCCCGTCCCCCCAAATTAAGGTGCCACCAACCTCCTGTGGTGTACACTGTGTGCCCATGTGAATAAGTCTTAATCCCCATAATTCCCTCTGTTCTGGACGCGTGCCTGTTGGCGTCCTAACAGGTCAGAGGCAGGCAGTGCAGGATTGTGTGTGTACAGTACAGTGGCACACGTCAACACAAAGGGCACAGTGTGGGGACGACTGGCCATTGTGGGGACACACAGGGAAGGCATATGGGGGTAATAACTGGGAATGGGGCCTTGCAGAACAAGTGTTATCGCACAGCACTCCTTCAACACAGGTTCTCTCTGTTACTGGTCAATGGTTCAGTCACAGTCTGTACCATAGGAATATCATCTGTAGATAGGGCTGGGAACTGTTCTATAGATTCTATTTCTATGGTATGTACTCTGTGACTCAAATAAGCGGGTGTTAAGAGCTTGTGTTTAAGACATTCAGTATACGGACTTAATATTCCACATCGGGTGCAGACTTCATCTGGGCACTTCCATGGGAAGGTAAGAGGAGGTGTGACTAATGGAGACATTCCCATCCCAGATAATGACTGAGTGTGTACACAGTCTGGGTTGTACACAGCAATCTGACAGCGCAACAAGCAAGAAACACAATAAGCTCCTTCTCCCTCTCCATCAACCACTAAGGAAACTGGATGAGGTGACACAACAAATATCCGCTAAAACATTTGTAATGCACACTGCACTGCCTTACACAGTCATAAAAACAAAAACTAAATATCCCTTGGGTCATCTTTCAAAGGAAAACACCAAGTTGTTTGTTTCATTTTTCCAGATCCATCCTATTTATAACAACAAGCCGTTAATACATTCCTACTTACATCGGTCCAATCCTGGAAAACAAGCTGAAAATCTGTGAGGGCAAGACAAATACTCAGACTGTTTCTTCTTGAGTGGTTTCACCATCATCACTAATCAGGCTAGTAGTGTGTGTGGTAGTAGTCCCCATTCCCTAGTATGTTTAGAGATCTTAGATGGGTAACACAAATCAGAGCTATTGTAGGCTTATTATCTTATTTCCTGGTTGAAGAGAAAGCACTTTCACTGCAACAAAGCCCTCCCAGGGGACAGTGTGGGTACTGAACAGAGCACACAGCACTTTGATTAAAACACCAGCCTGGGAGACATTTAGTTATGTGTCCCAAATGGTGCACTACCTATAGGGTTCTGGTCTAAAGTAGTTACTACATAGGGAATAGGGAGCCATTTGGGACAGATCCTAGAAAGAGGCGTTGGCACATGGGCCAGCTTCAACAATCTGGGTGATGTGGATGGACAGTTTTTGCTCTCAAGATGACAAGGCAGAGAATTATGGGAACTGGTATACCTGTATCAAATTACCTGTGACCCAAACTGTTCCCTATTCCCTAAATAGTGCACAACTTTTGAACATGGCTCTGTTCAAGATTAGTCCACCATATAGGAAATACAGTGCTATTTGGGGCTTTGCCATTTATGAGCTAAACATCCATCGAGCAGGGCCTATTCCTCCATTTATGAGCTAAACATCCATCGAGCAGGGCCTATTCCTCCATTTATGAGCTAAACATCCATCGAGCAGGGCCTATTCCTCCATTTATGAGCTAAACATCCATCGAGCAGGGCCTATTCCTCCATTTATGAGCTAAACATCCATCGAGCAGGGCCTATTCCTCCATTTATGAGCTAAACATCCAACGAGCAGGGCCTATTCCTCCATTTATGAGCTAAACATCCATCGAGCAGGGCCTATTCCTCCATTTATGAGCTAAACATCCATCGAGCAGGGCCTATTCCTCCATTTATGAGCTAAACATCCATCGAGCAGGGCCTATTCCTCCATTTATGAGCTAAACATCCATCGAGCAGGGCCTATTCCTCCATTTATGAGCTAAACATCCATCGAGCAGGGCCTATTCCTCCATTTATGAGCTAAACATCCATCGAGCAGGGCCTATTCCTCCATTTATGAGCTAAACATCCATCGAGCAGGGCCTATTCCTCCATTTATGAACGTCCAACTATTCCTTTTATTTCTGGTCCACCCTATCATTTATCTTCCTTAGTGTCCACTGTGAGGAGCTGAGTGACCCTAAAGGTCAACATTTCCAATGTATGACAAATGGAAGGGGTCATTTAAGAGGTGGAGAGGGGGGAGGGAATAAAAGAGTGAAAGGGCATTTGTAGCTGCCAGACTGGACAGCAACCCCTTCTATAGGCTATATTTGGTTCGCCCCCCTCCCATCTAGTCTGAAGGCCACTTGAGAAATTCAAAGCGAGGCCACACCACATAAAGAGAGTGGATTGAGAGGCCCGCTTAATGCCTGTCCACAATGTCTACCCCCCCACACACACACACACTGACACCCACCCCTTTTTCCTTTTTCCCGTAATCCCATAAGTCCCCGGCCAGTCCTCCCAGAGCCTGAAAGAGCGAGCCTGACACGAGTCTGACTCCCCGTCCCCCCCCCCCAAACCCATTATACTTCCTTTGTCCCTCCCTGAGGGACCAGAAGTGAGGGCCCGTCGGCCGGGCTGGAGCAGGCAGGTGTTGAGGCAGCTCCAGTGGGATGGAGTGGTGGGAGAGGGGGGGTGCGCGAGTCAGGGGGGGGGGGTCTGGTTCTCCGTCTGTCAGGACAACCTGATGGCCTGGGCATAACACACACCCACCTCTTGTTTGTCGCTGACATGACAGCCCACAGGGCCACAGGCGGAGCAACTGTAACCAGGATTATGTATTTGCTCTAAATGCATTTGGGAGGGTCGATGTCAGGAGGAGGGACACACCCACCACAACCTGCTTGGTTCTTTCATCTGGCTCTCCATCAAGGGCACAACTCACCACCACCACAGGAATGACAGGAGTTAGACATTATAATAATGGCAAGGATAGTTGATTTGTTATTCTATGAGTATTGGGGTGAAGATTAAGCACAGTTCATAAATCACAGTTCTAGTACTAAACACGGCAATAATAATAGCACGTGCTTAACTTGTAACAAGTTACAAAGTTAGGACAGAAAACAGTTTCTCACATAAAAAGGCAGGTAAGTTGACGCCCTTCATGAGTGCGCATGCAACAGAGAGAGTCTGTAACACAACGACGATACATACCTTGTCGAACAGAGATTTCCATTGCTGAGATAGGGAAAGAGGAAAGGAGCGGGTAGGGAAGGAGAGAGAGAAAAGAGGAAAGAAAAGGTTTCAGAGAAAAAGGTGCCATTTAACAGATAGACACGCCTGTCATTAAGGAGTGATGTCAGCAGGTAGCCTGCAAGGGCTTTCCTTCATTCAATATCATTGGACAAATGAGGACATCATCGGTTATGTATGGTAGTAGCCATGCTCCGTCTGCCCAGGTTCGCTGTAATGAACACATATAGCCAATGGATTGTTGACTGTGATGATATAATGACTATGGTCTATGAAGCTCTCTGAGAATGGTCGCTGGCATAGTAATATTCATAGCTTACAACCATAACACAGTATGATATAATTCTGACATAACATAGTCCATCATTGTAAATAAAAATGAGTTATTTGAATTGTCTAGTTAAATTAAAAAAATACACGCTAGTGTAGAATACACCGTGGGAAAAAGGTGTCTTGAGGGTGATCAGTTTTAGGATGAAATTGAAAAACGCTGATGACAATATGAATATGGCTCAAGACTTACGTCCTCTGGAGCCACGGGAAGAACATCGATACTCTCCAGCACTTCTATCTCGTCTCCCTCCGCGTTCGCTGCCACTGCTGGAGAGGAATGCACCGGATTGTCCCGAGACGCGTCCGGCATCGTCAGACTGTCCCTCTCATCAATCCTCTACTGGGCGATTCAAATCCTTACCGACAAAACAATATCCATTCTCTGCTATTTGAGTCACATTACGCACATAATCCATATTAGAGAAATCCCAAGCGAGGCTAATCAACGCAGGTGTCTCAAACACAATTGAGTAATACTTATTCCAACCCTGGTCCTCTGAGGCTATTTGGAAAAATTATATTAGCCCACGAAATAACATCTATCCTTCTCAAGCTCATTGAAGAGAAAAGATATGTTCAATAGATCCACGCACAGAGAAAAAGTTGAGTGCCGAGTTGGGTGTCCGTGGAGTGCACATCTGCGTCTCGCCACTCCGAGCGACAGTGTGTGTGTGTGTGTAACAACTGAATTGGATGCGTGTGGCCACCAAGTCCTTCTCCTATTTCATACGACAGCCCACCTGCACCTCAGATCATCTCTCTGTGGACAGACACGGCATTTTTCACTGCCGAAGTACTGAATTGTCATTGGGACGGACAGGCAGGCAGGCAACTATCCAAGTTGACAGCAGTGATTGTTCATTCCAATGTGACTCACCTGAAAATGAAATAGAATAGAGGTGTGTGTGGCGATAATGAAAGCAATTGGCTACTCCCTTCAAGCATAGTTGTAAAAAAAAACAGCATATAATGCTACTCAGTCTACTGCGCAAAAAAGCAGCATGCGTAGCCTAAATGTCATGCCATTCGGTCACTGAACACTCACTCAAAAGATGTCGAGTCGACGTCCAAAAGTCGCGCAAGTGTAAATTCAGGTGCGTCATTGTACTCTCGCAGTTGTTTTCAGCGACGCAGATCGGCCAGCTGCGGAACTCCGCTGTCTCACAGTCAGCAGCCTCTAGGAACACACTGACTCTGCTCCCCGAGTTGGATCGCGACCAGCCTGCACTCTGGCACTGTTCAAGCCGGAAGGCAGGCAGGCAATTACATTCGGCTCTGTTGTACTGCCACATGCGTGCCTCCGGCGCAGGGAAATATGGATGTTTGGCTGCGAGGTGAGAACACCACCCACAGAAGGCTTCGAGGAACCCCGGTTCACACCAGCTGGCTCTCACTCCGGTACTTTATCACGTTATGTCATCAGATAGACAGTGCGCGCATGCGACTCAGTGAGGAGACTTAGCTGAAGAGGATTCAAATTCAACTCTCACAAATGTGAGTGTGGGCTATTAAAATACATAACATAGTATTCAGACAGTGGAAGTGCCTGATACGGATCTAATTCAAAGAGGGACAATTCTATCCTGTAATATTTCCATCCAACATTCACTGAAAGGGTGGCGAATTCAATCATGAAGCATAGCACCTACTGAGCTACTATCAGTCAGTTTAGGACACTTATGGTACCAACCTTCTCTTTTCACCATCCTTCCTCTCTGTATCTGGGGGGTAAGTGGGTTGGGGTTCAGAGGAGGGGTAATAAGGGCCTGTAAATTCCAGGTTGCATTTCAGGGCCATAAACAAACACTCCCCTGCAGGCCTGCAATGACAATCAGCAAAATTATTGGTCTTCCATTCCAGAGGACCACCTAACCCATTATCTATAATCATTTCAAACAAACCATTCATTTAAGATCAACTTGTGTGTGTGTTGTGTCGTTTGTGTGCCCACGCAAGTTATTTTGTGGCTGTGGGGTGCAGCTGCTTTTGATTGGGCTGGTAGATTGCACAACTTTCTCATGCTATTCGATAGTATTTCCATGGAAACAATATGGCCATAGTTTATTTTTAACCTTATGGGTCTTCTGACACCTACACAGCACTTTTGGATGAAACTGCAGCCAACAATGTTTTAACAGCGAAATACTATACTACCAACCCTACAGTCCTCAACTGGCCTCGAAACGCTTCCTCTGATAGAGGGCTAAGCTGTTGGGATGCCATCTGCGGTCAACTGTACAATTACCATGTGTGAGATGACAATTGAACTAATCTCATCACACAGAACCACATCGCAACTACTCTATAAGTATACTGAATGTGGGGTCTCTATTTCTAATGACTTTTCCGATTACTTTAGCCTAACACTGCTGTGGTTTCCATTCAAACTTCTACTTAGATCATATGCTCACTTGTGTATCACCGTCTGATAGCCATGGCTTAACTAACCCATGAGGAAAGCATTCCAATCCCCTGCTGGTTGCACATGTTAATCTGCAATTTGGCCAGTCAGACACTTAGTCATATGTTTCTCATGAGTTACAGCGACACTTAAGAGACAATCATAGTATCCACATCCCCCATGTCACCAGTGAGTGACTCAAACCATTGGCCCGCCTGCAGGAGGGGAACCGCCAATTTAATCATGACCTAACTGGGTGAATCATTCACGTGTCAACTTTCACAGGTCAAATGGCGTCAGCTCTGAAAGTGGAACAGCCCACGGGAGAGGAATGCTTATCAACGCCTTCTCAGAATGTGAGTAGCAGCTGTCTGCGTAGGTGTAAACTGGTGAAAACAGGAACATAGGACCTGCTAGACACACATGTACTCACTTACACGTACACTGTTAAGGCTCTGTGTTCCATGTATTTGCATCTCCCTCACACACACACACACAGAAAATAAACAGACCGATCGGTTAGGCCCTAGGGAATAATCTTCATGGCTTAACAGGCAATTTTATGCAGTCTGGTGGGGATCATTAGAGAGAGACGAGTTAAATCTGTCCCCGAGGGACCCGTTTGGGCCCTGAATATTGTTATTAGGTAGCCGTGGTGGTGTAGTCTGTGCTGTCTTGTAGATATTGGAATCATTATGACAATACTGCCACCATGTGTCCACAGGCAGACCTACAGTTACATCACATTACCTCATCACATGACCTCATCCTTCACGTGAACTTTGGGAGCAAAAATCAGGGGGAATGACATCACCGGCTGCCTCCTTCCCTGACCAATGTAGTGAGGACCTGAAATGAAATGACCTCAAGACGACAACAAATACACTCTAGCCAAAATTTCACCAATCACTTCTGCAGTCTGCGGATGACTTGCATAACGTGCTCTGAGGGAGGCACTGTTCCAAAAACGTTGGCGATACCCAATAAATCATTGGAAGCGTATATATTATGTGACTTTATTTAAAATGTACCTCTCCGTTTGCCAGCACCTCTTGACTATTTGGATGTGCATCAACTGCTGCTTTTTATATAAAGTGCATTATGGGGGAAAAAAGATGGATCCCAAATGCAATAAAAACATTCTTGACAAGATTAAAGTGGATTTATTTATTATAAACATTGGAAAGGCAAAATGTGAAACACAATTGTCCTAATGTTCTGGGAGTTGGGGGTGCTGGATAACATTTGGATAATTGGAATAGTACCATTGTGAGGAATGTTGGCTTCATAATAACAGTATATTTGATATAACAATATTGGATGATGATCAGAGAAAAGCAACGCATGCAAATACAGCTCCTGCAAATCTAACTGTACAGCCTCACATAGCAAGAACACACCATTTTGACATGCATGCCTAACACACACACACCACCTAGGTGGTCCATACCCATACAGGAAGCCATGTGAGGGCCACAGAGGATACTTCTGCCTTACTGAGTTCTAGGGGTAAGGCT